>NC_048300.1:29012277-29287679 GCF_013100865.1 Trachemys scripta elegans | reverse complement strand
AAAACCAGTGGGAGAACACTTTAACCTGTCTGGTCATTCAGTGACAGACCTGCGGGTGGCTATATTACAACAGAAAAACTTCAAAAACAGACTCCAACGAGAGACTGCTGAGCTAGAATTGATATGCAAACTAGACACAATCAACTCCGGTTTGAATAAGGACTGGGAATGGCTGAGCCATTACAAACATTGACTCTATCTCCCCTTGTAAGTATTCTCACACTTATTATCAAACTGTCTGTACTGGGCTAGCTTGATTATCACTTCAAAAGTTTTTTTTCTCTTAATTAATTGGCCTCTCAGAGTTGGTAAGACGACTCCCACCTGTTTATGCTCTCTGTATGTGTGTATATATATCTCCTCAATATATGTTCCATTCTATATGCATCCGAAGAAGTGGGCTGTAGTCCACGAAAGCTTATGCTCTAATAAATTTGTTAGTCTCTAAGGTGCCACACATACTCCTGTTCTTCTTCTTTAGGAAGGAATTTGCCAGGTTAAGTACCTGATCAGGAAACACTTGGAGAACAATGCATCTTGGAATGCTCCAATCCACATAAGAAGTCTTCCTGGAGACATGCAAGATACCATGTGGACAATGGCGTCGGCCTGTAAAGACTGAGTCATGCAGGCACTTGTGACTTGCCTAGGTGACTCCAAAACTCCATCTTGGAGCTGGACTTTGGATAGGAGGGAAGAGGGGGGTCCCCACCCACAAGAGTCTATTTAAACCTGAGGGAGACCCCTCCATGTGGTCTTCAGCTGGCTAAAGAAGGAGTTACTGGTTTGTTATTTTCTGTTTGCTTATTTCAGGCAAGGGAAGTAGGGACAGAAAAGGAAGCAAAATAAGTAAGACGGACGATCAGAAGAAACTAAAACTGCACTGGGTACAAATTGCCCAGGAAAGCTGAACGCTGGGCACTGTGAAAGTCTTTGTTAACTAAGAATCCCCTGAGCTGAGTGCATCTCAGTTTCAGTGAACTGCAGAGGGGTTGTGGCCCAGCACAAGAAAGCAGGACAATGAGTACTAGTGATCTCAGTTCCAGTGAACTGCAGAGTGGTTGTAGCCCAGCACGAGAAAGCAGGACAATGAGTACCAGTGACGCTGCTATTAAACTAAAGCTGGCCAGGTTGGAAGCAAAAGAGAGAGAAAGTGAACATAAGAGACGGCTGGAACTAAGACAATTAGAAATTAGTGCCATGGAAGCAGAACATGCAAGGGAAGAGGCTGCCCACAAGAGAGCTATGGAGGCAGAGACAGCTGCCCACGAGAGGGCTATGGAGGTGGAGGCAGCGAGGGAGCGAGCGGAGGCAGCGAGGGAGCGAGCAGCGGCAGCGAGGGTGGAGGCAGAGGCAGCTGCCCATGAGAGGGCTATGGAGGCCCAGAGGGAGGCCCAGAAACATGAACTGGCTGTTATGGAGTCGAGGAGACAAAACCTTCCCCCTGCTGACTCCACTTCCCCAAAAATCCACAAATGGGAGTGACTATGTCCACAGTATGATGAGTCCAGTGATATCGCCCAATATTTCATCACCTTTGAGTGACTGTGCACCCTCCATGCCATCCCTGAAGATCAGAAGATGACCACATTGATAGCAAAATTGACTGGCAGAGCTCTGGACATATTCAATAAGATGCCTATTGATGATGCTTCAAACTATGGTAAATTTAAGGAACTGGTTTTGAAACAGTTTCAGGTTACACCTGAAACCTACAGGGTTAAATTCAGGAGCCTCAAGAGGGGATCTGGATTAAGTAATGTGGCTTATGCCAATGAAATGAGAGATTTGGTAGATAAATGGGTGCTGGGGAGAGGCATTACCAGCTTTGAAGGGATGTGTGATCTGGTTACTCAGGAACACTTCCTGAATATGTGCAGTGATGAGGTAAAACAGTATTTGTGGGACAAAAAGGTAAATGCAGTGGGTGAATTAGCTGAGTATGCTGATTCTTATGAACAAGCACAAGCTGCGATCAGACATAAGCCACTGGCGGAGGGGGAAAGCAGAATCACCGTTTTACCCCTGGGAAAAAGGAGGCTGGGCGTTCACCTCCTCATTCCCCTGGTACTCATTCCAAATTTCCTGTGCAAGCAGAGGAGCGCAAGAGGTGCTATCATTGTAAATCCACTGAGCACCTGAGGAATAAGTGTCCCTTGCTGAGTGGAAACAGGCAACAAGTTACACATGAAGCTGCTGCTTCTCAGAGCCAGGCTGTGGCCTCTTTCCACACAGGATTTGTAAAGCTTGCTTCCACACAATCAAGCAATGAGCATATGCATGCTGTTAAATTGAATGGTCAAATGCTTCTTGGATTAAGGGACACGGGTGCTGAGATTTCTGTGGTCAGGAGGGACCTGATCCAGGAAAAGGATTTGTTGCCAGGTAAAATGGCAGAATTAGAGCTGGTAGGGGGTTACAAAGTCCTTGCACCTTTAGCTAAAGTACACATGCAAACTCAGGATTTGCAGGCTGAGCTGACTGTTGCAAAGGTGGCACACAATTTTGCACCATTTCTACTAGGGAATGATTAGTTTAGTGTGGCAGAATCTGTCCCGGGGTTGGTTAGCAGTGAGAAGGGATCTTGTGCTAAAATCCCCGGGGGGGGGGGGAAGTCACACGGACTGCTGGGGGAATAGGAGAGTGTCTCTTAGGGTATGTCTACACTACGAAATTAGTTCAAATTTATAGAAGCCGGTTTTATAGAAATCGGTTGTATACAGCCGATTGTGTGTGTCCCCACATAAAATGCTCTAAGTGCTCTAGTCGGCGGACCGCGTCCACAGTACGAGGCTAGCGTCGACTTCCGGAGCATTGCACTATGGGTAGCTATCCCACAGCTATCCCACAGTTCCCGCAGTCTCCGCCGCCCCTTGGAATTCTGGGTTGAGATCCCAATGCCCGGATGATGCAAAACAGTGTTGCGGGAGTTCTGGGTACCTGTCGTCAGGCCCCTCCCCCCCATCACAGCAACGGCAGACAATAGATTCACGCCTTTTTACCTGGGTTCCCTGTGCAGACAACATACCACGGCAAGCATGGAACCCGCTCAGCTCAGCTGAGCTCACCGTCACCATATGTCCTCTGGGTGCCGGCAGACGTGGGACTGCATTGCTACACAGCAGCAGCTGCTAACTGCCTTTTGGCGGTAGACGGTGTAGCATGAGTAATAGTCGTGGGGCTGGCAGCCGTAGGGCTGCATTGCACCAGCCCCTTGCCCTTTGGTAGGCAATGGTATATTATGACTGGTATCCATCGTCGTCGTACTGGAGTGGCTGTCAATCATGGCCACCTGGGCAGACATGCTACTGTTTCGATGATGATGGCTACCAGTCGTAGTATACTATTTTCTGCCAATTGCCCAGTATTGTCTGCTAAGCACCCAGAAGAGGCCAAGGGCGATGCTGGGTGCCGGCGGACGTGGGGCTGGCAGACGTGGGGCTGCATTGCTACACAGCAGCAGTCCCTTGCCTTTTGGTAGACGATGGTATATTACGATTGGTAACCGTCGTCATCGTACGGCAGAGGCTATCACTCATGCTGCACCGTCGGCTGCCAGCTTAAGATGTAAAAAATAGATTTGTTCTGTATTCATTTGCTTCCCCTTCCTCCGTGAAATCAATGGCCTGCTAAGCCCAGGGTTTTCAGTTTAATCTTTGGGGGGACCATTCTGTGTGACAGTTGTTTGTGTTTCTCCCTGATGCACAGCCACCTTTCTTGATTTTAATTCCCTGTTCCTGTACCTGTACGCCATGTCGTCACTCGGCCTTCCCTCCCACCCGCCCTCCCTCCTTCTCCTGGTCCATCAGATACTAGTTTCGCGCCTTTTTTTCTGACCAGGCGCCATAGCTAGCACTGGGATCATGGAGCCCGCTCAGATCACCGCGGCAATTATGAGCACTATGAACACCATGCGCATTGTCCTGGAGTATATGCAGAGCCAGGACATGCCAAGGCGAAACCCGGACCAGCCGAGGAGGCGATTGCAGCGCGGCGAAGAGAGTGATTAGGAAATTGACATGGACATAGACCTCTCACAAGGCACAGGCCCCAGCAATGTGGAAATCATGGTGTCACTGGGGCAGGTTCATGCCGTGGAACGCCGATTCTGGGCCCGGGAAACAAGCACAGACTGGTGGGACCGCATCGTGCTGCAGGTATGGGATGATTCCCAGTGGCTGCGAAACTTTCGCATGCGTAAGGCCACTTTCATGGAACTTTGTGACTTGCTTTCCCCTGCCCTGAAACGCCAGGATACCAAGATGAGAGCAGCCCTCACAGTTGAGAAGCGAGTTGCGATAGCCCTGTGGAAGCTTGCAACGCCAGACAGCTACCGGTCAGTCGGGAATCAATTTGGAGTGGGCAAATCTACGGTGGGGGCTGCTGTGATCCAATTTGCCAGGGCAATGAAAGACCTGGTGATATCAAGGGTAGTGACTCTGGGCAACGTGCAGTCAATAGTGGATGGTTTTGCTGAAATGGGATTCCCAAACTGTGGCGGGGCCATAGACAGAACCCATATCCCTATCTTGTCACCGGAGCACCAAGCCACCGAGTACGTAAACCGCAAGGGGTACTTTTCAATGCTGCTGCAAGCCCTGGTGGATCACAAGGGACGTTTCACCAACATCAACGTGGGATGGCCGGGAAAGGTACATGATGCTCGCGTCTTCAGGAACTCTGCTTTGTTTCGAAAGCTGGAGGAAGGGACTTTCTTCCCGGACCAGAAAGTAACCGTTGGGGATGTTGAAATGCCTATCGTGATCCTTGGGGACCCAGCCTACCCCTTAATGCCATGGCTCATGAAGCCTTACACAGGCAGCCCGGACAGGAGTCAGGACCTGTTCAACTACAGGCTGAGCAAGTGCCGAATGGTGGTGGAATGTGCATTTGGACATTTAAAAGCACGCTGGCGCAGCTTACTGACTCGCTCAGACCTCAGCGAAAAGAATATCCCCATTGTTATTGCTGCTTGCTGTGCGCTCCACAATATCTGTGAGAGTAAGGGGGAGACATTTATGGCGGGGTAGGAAGTTGAGGCAACTCGCCTGGCCGCTGATTACGCACAGCCAGACACCAGGGCGGTTAGAGGAGCACAGCAGGGCGCGGTGCGCATCAGAGAAGCTTTGAAAACGAGTTTTGTGACTGGCCAGGCTACTGTGTGAAACTTCTGTTTGTTTCTCCTTGATGAACCCTCCAAACCCCCCCCCCCCCCCCCGACCCGGTTCACTCTACTTCCCTGTAAACCAACCACCCCACTCCCCCCTCCCCTCCCCAATTCGAGCACCGCTTGCAGAGGCAATAAAGTCATTGTTTTTTCACATTCATGCATTCTTTATTAGTTCCTTACAGAGGTAGGGGGATAATTGCCAAGGTAGCCTGGGATGGGTGGGGGAGGAGGGATGGAAAAGGACACACTGCATTTTAAAACTTTAACTCTTATTGAAGGCCAGCCTTTTGATGCTTGGGCTATCATCTGGGGTGGAGTGACTGGGTGGACGGAGGCCCCCCCACCGTGTTCTTGGGCGCCTTGGTGAGGAGGCTATGGAACTTGGGGAGGAGGGCTGTTGGTTAAACAGGGGCTGTAGCGGCGGTCTCTGCTCCTGCTGCCTTTCCTGCAGCTCAACCATACGCTCGAGCATATCAGTTTGATGCTCCAGCAGACTGAGCATTGACTCTTGCTGTCTGTCTGCAAGCTGACGCCACCTATCGTCTTCAGCCTGCCACTTGCTCTTTTCATCCCGCCATTCATCCCGCCACCTCTCCTCTCGTTCATATTGTGCTTTTCTCATGTCCGACATTGACTGCCTCCACGCATTCTGCTGTGCTCTATCAGCGTGGGAGGACATCTGCAGCTCCGTGAACATATCGTCCCTCGTCCTACGTTTTCTCTTTCTAATGTTCACTAACCTCTGCAAAGGAGAAACATTTGCAGCTGGTGGAGGAGAAGGGAGAGGTGGTTAAAAAAGACACATTTTAGAGAACAATGGGTACACTCTTTCATTACAAGGTCGCATATTTCGGCTTGCAGGCAGCCATGGTAGGCCACAGTGTTTTGGCTTTTTTAACCTTCTTAACATGCGGGAAAGGTTGCAAACAGCAGCGCATTTCCCATATCAAGGATGAATTGGGTTGTCCATTTAAAATGGGTTTTCAATGTAAAAGGAGGGGCTGCGGTTTCCCAGTTAACATGCGGCACAAACCCAAGTAAACCACCCCCCCACACACACACACACGATTCTCTGGGATGATCACTTCACCCCTCCCCTCCACCGCGTGGTTAACAGCGGGGAACATTTCTGTTCAGAAGAGCAGGAACGGGCGCCTCTGAATGTCCCCTTAATAAAATCACCCCATTTCAACCAGGTGACCGTGAATGATATCACTCTCCTGAGGATAACAAAGAGAGATAAGGAATGGATATTGTCTGCATGCCAGCAAACACCGGGACCATACGCTGCCATGCTTTGTTATGCAATGATTCCAGACTACGTGCTACTGGCCTGGCGTGGTAAAGTGTCCTACCATGGCGGACGGGATAAGGCAGCCCTCCCCAGAAACCTTTTGCAAACGCTTTGGGAGTACATAAAGGAGAGCTTTCTGGAGATGTCCCTGGAGGATTTCCGCTCCATCCCCATACACGTTAACAGACTTTTCCAGTAGATGTACTGGCCGCGATTACCAGGGCAAATTAATCATTAAACACGCTTGCTTTTAAACCATGTGTAATGTTTACAAATATTTACAAAGGTACACTCACCAGAGGTCTCCTGTGTGCCCTGAGGGTCTTGGGTGAGTTCGGGGGTTACTGGTTCCAGGTCCAGGGTAACAAACATATCCTGGCTGTTGGGGAAACCGGTTTCTCCGCTTCCTTGCTGCTGTGAGCTACCTACAGTACCTCCATCCTCATCTTCCTCGTTCCCCGAACCGTCTTCCCTGTTTGTTTCTCCAGTGAGAGAGTCATAGCACACAGTTGGGGTAGTGGTGGCTGCACCCCCGAGGATCGCATGCAGCTCCACGTAGAAGCGGCAAGTTTGCGGCTCTGCCCCGGACCTTCCGTTTGCTTCTCTGGCTTTGTGGTAAGCTTGCCGTAGCTCCTTAATTTTCACGCGGCACTGCTGTGTGTCCCTGTTATGGCCTCGGTCCTTCATGGCCTTGGAGATCTTTTCTAATACTTTGCCATTTCTTTTACTGCTACGGAGTTCAGCTATCACTGCTTCATCTCCCCATATGGCGAGCAGATCCCTTACCTCCCGTTTGGTCCATGCTGGAGCTCTTTTGCAATCCTGGGACTCCATCATGGTTACCTGTGCTGATGAGCTCTGCGTGGTCACCTGTGCTCTCCACGCTGAGCAAACAGGAAATGAAATTCAAACATTCGCGGGTCTTTTCCTGTCTACCTGGTCAGTGCATCTGAGTTGAGAGTGCTGTCCAGAGCGGTCACAATGAAGTACTGTGGGATAGCTCCCGGAGGCCAATAACGTCGAATTACGTCCACACTACCCCAATTCTGACCCACAAAGGCCGGTTTTATCGCTAATCCCCTCGTCGGAGGTGGTGTAAAGAAACCGGTTTAAAGGACCCTTTAAGTCAAAAGAAAGGGCTTCGTCGTGTGGACGTGTCCAGGCTTAATTCGATTTAACGCTGCTAAAGTCGACCTAAACCCGTAGTGTAGACCAGGCCTTAGATTCCTCTGCAGCAGTAAAGGATGCAGCTTCGGGGGCAGGGCTGGTTGTAGCCAGTTCCTATAGCCCCGGGGCTCAAGGGAAGTTCCAGAGGGAGGAGCTGGATAAAGCCAGCTCCTGTCCCGTAATCATCTCCCCGGGGGAGGGAGATGTACCACCTTGTAGCAAGGAGGCCACTACAGCTGCTGACTACCAGAAAGTAGCAGGTCAGCAGGGGGCCGGGCCTGCCCTGGGGTGCAGAGAGGCATGTGTCCCAAAGGTTGAAGTTGGGGTCCTGGGGACCGTTGTGGTGGGAACAGGCCCCAAGGACTCTGTAGCTGGGTGCCAGCCCAACCCGAGTGAAAGGGGGGGCGGGATTTTGCTGTCCAGTGAGAGGTCTGTCGTAGCTGGTAGCTGTGAGTCCCCAGCTGGGGCAGGATCACCTTCCCTTTTGGGGGACACAAGAGTGTCGGACCCAGAGGGGAGCCCAAAGAGGGAAGCCCAGATGGAAGGTCAGGGGGAGCCAGAGAGTCCCACCTTTTGTAGGGAGGGGCTTTCCCAGGAGGAGGGTGAAAAGTCTGCATTCAAAAGGTCAGCCCCCTCTCCTGTGGATCAGGTTTTAAGGGAAACCTGGGGGTCAGGTCTCCAGGATGTGGGGGTCCATCCAGCTAACCCATTGGAAACAGAAAGTGGGGTGCCCAAAGGGGTCCAGAGCACCCCAGGGAAAGATGTTCTTCTTGCTACACTTGCAAGAGATAAAACTCTCTCTCCAAGACGGGGCGGGGGAAATCTCTGCATGGGAGGAACTTCACAAGGGAGTGGGGCCCAGCCCAGAGAAACTCCAGAGGGAGGGTGTGACGAACTGGGACTGTTCTTACTGTGGTCTGTGAATGCTGACAGGGGAGTGTGGCTGGGATAGTCTGCATTGCAGAATGGGAGTCTGCCCGAGGGCGCATAACTGAGCGTGTAACATGAGAACCCAGGAAGGGGTTGAAGGCCAGGTGATACCTTGGCCCGGGAAACTGAACAAAGGCTGTGGGAGGGGTGGCTGAAGGCAGAGTCTTGGGAGCTGGGAGGCAGAGATTGCTCTGACCTCCCAAGGGGGGCTGGGATGCCTGGGACCCCCAGATGGACCTAACTGTGGGGGGCCCTGTTGTCTGTGCCTGCAAGACCTATCTTGGACTGTATTCCTGTCATCCAAATAAACCTTCTGCTTTACTGGCTGGCTGAGAGTCATGGTGAATCGCAGGAAGCCGGGGATGCAGGGCCCAGAGTCCCCCGATACTCCGCGACAGAGGGGCTGAGGGCAAGCATGGTCGTAGTACACCCTTTCCTGGCCAAAGACCCAAGCACATGCCCGAACTAGAAGTCTTCCCCAAAGAGGCAGAAGAATCTGCATCAGAGTGTCTACCAGAGGGCACAGAAAACTGGGAAAATGCAATAGGGGCTAAACAAGTCAAACTGAGTGAACGAAGCCTGTCCACCGTAGATTTGCTGTTAACCTTGTGTCTTTTGCTAATTCACCTATGGGATAAAATAAAAGAATTCACACTAGTGGTAAACCCTTTGAAGATGTGGAACATACCTGATTTGTGGAATAAGCTGCTATACATGCTGGGGATGGTGACAAGACAGCCCCACCAGCATGTTACTTTACAGCCCATACCTGTAAAAAGCAGCAAAAGCATAACGGGCCCATGCTGCTGTGTAGAAGGGGAAATTGAGGCACACCGCCTCATGGCATTGGTGGCTAAATGCCAAGACACCTCCACTTTAACGGATATTGCTACCTGCATTCTCTTTAGCAATACTACATCCCAACCTGTTTGCAAGCATCTGGGGACCAGGAACCCCAAAACAGGCTAGAACCCCTAGGAGTGACATCATATGGTTTCAAGGTACTGAAAGGGAGTGTGACCAAAAACTAACAGAAATTTTACAGGTACTGCCTCCGCCATGGACAGTTTCCAAGTCTCTGGCAGTAAGTTCAGGGGGAGGGTGTGACAGTGCACCCCATAAGGTTTTATGGGGAGAGGGTGCTTATAAATGTATGTATGACATAACTGGAATATGTTTTGTGCTGCCTGTCCAGGTAACATATCTCCGTAAAGGTTATGGTCTACTATATCTATTCATCCTATTTGTACATATATGTATATCATTTTCTACTTGAGGTTAAGAAAATGGGCTGTATGCTTGCTTGGTTTCTAAGTAAGCTTTGGGAGGCATTTGGTCAGCTTCTTTAGGAAGGAATTCACCAGGTTAAGTACCTGATCAGGAAACACTTGGAGAACAATGCATCTTGGAATGCTCCAATCCACATAAGAAGTCTTCCTGGAGACATGCAAGATACCATGTGGACAATGGCGTCGGCCTGTAAAGACTGAGTCATGCAGGGGCATGTGACTTGCCCAGGTGACTCCAAAACTCCATTTTGGAGCTGGACTTTGGATAGGAGGGAGGAGGGGGGTCCCCACCCACAAGAGTCTATTTAAACCCGTGGGAGACCCCTCCATGTTGTCTTCAGCTGGCTAAAGAAGGAGCCTCTCCACCCCTGCCAGGATACTTGAAGGAGACTGAAACAAAGGAGAGTAACTACAGGGGGTGTGAGTGATTGCTGGACCCAGGCTAAAAGGAGATTAGCCTGTAAAAGGGAGTGCTCTGGAACTGGTGAGGAAATGATCTGTATTTAGTTTGATTAGACATAGATTTGCGTATTTTATTTTATTTTGCTTGGTGACTTACTTTGTTCTGTCTGTTACTACTTTGAACCACTTAAATCCTACTGTCTGTATTTAATAAAATCACTTTTTATTTAGTAATTTACTCAGAGTATGTATTGATACCTGAGGGAGCAAACAACTGTGCATATCTCTCTATCACTGTTATAGAGAGCGAACAATTTATGAGTTTGCCCTGCATAAACTTTATGCAGGGTAAAACGGATTTATCTGGGTTTAGACCCCATTGGGAGTTGGGCATCTGAGTGCTAAAGACAAGCACACTACTGAGAGCTGTTTTCAGGTAAACCTGCAGCTTTGGGACAAGTGATTCAGACCCTGGGTCTGTGTTAGAGCCAGACAGGAGTGGCTGGCTCAGCAAGACAGGGTGCTGGAGTCCTGAGCTGGCAGGGAAAACAGAAGCAGGGGTAGTCTTTGCACATCGGGTGGCAGCTCCCAGGGGGGTTTCTGTGATCTAACCCGTCACACTGGGTACCCGTCTTGCTCTGTCAATCTGTTTCCTCACTTCCCCAGGTGGGTATTGTAGTTTTACAAATGCTTGATAAAGATCTTGTAGGTGTTTGTCTCTGTCTGAGGGGTTGGAGCAAATTCGGTTGTATCTTAGGGCTTGGCTGTAGACAATGGATCATGTGATGTGTCTTGGATGGAAGCTGGAGGCATGTAGGTACGTATAGCGGTCAGTAGGTTTCCGGTATAGGATGGTATTTATGTGATCATCACTTATTTGCACTGTAGTGTCCAGAAAGTGGATCTCTTGTGTGGACTGGTCCAGGCTGAGGTTGATGGTGGGGTGGAAATTGTTGAAGTCCAGGTGGAATTCTTCAAGGGCCTCCTTTCCGTGGGTCCATATGATGAAGATGTCATCAATGTGCGCAAGTAGAGGAGGGGCACTAGGGGACGAGAGAGCTGAGGAAGCGTTGTTCTAAGTCAGCCATAAAAATGTTGCCATGCGGGTACCCATAGCAGTGCCACTGACCTGAAGGTATAAGTTGTCCCCAAATCTGAAGTGGTTGTGTGTGAGGACAAAGTCACAATGCTCAGCCACCAGGCGTGCTGTGGCCTCATCAGGGATACTGTTCCTGACAGCTTGTAGTCCATCCTCATGTGGAATATTGGTGTAAAGTGCTTCTACATCCATAGTGGCCAGGATGGTGTTTTCAGGAAGAACACCAATGCATTGTAGTTTCCTCAGAAAGTCGGTTGTGTCTCGAAAGAGAGAGTCCAAATAGCCAGATAATCCTGCTGTAAGAGTGCCAATGCCTGAGATGATGGGGCATCCAGGGTTTCCGGGTTTATGGATCTTGGGTAGCAGATAGAATACCCCTGGTCGGAGTTCTGGGGGTGTGTCCATGTAGATTTGTTCTCATACTGTAGCTGGGAATTTCTTGAGCAGATGATGTAGTGTCTTTTGGTATTCCTCAGTGGGATCAGAGGATAATGGCCTGTAGAATGTGGTCTTGGAGAGTTGCCTGGCAGCCTCCTGTTCATAATCCGACCTGTTCATTCCTTTGTCAGCCACTTTGATGATAATGTCAAAGTTGTTTCTGAGGCTGTGGATGGCATTGCGTTCTGTACGGCTGAGGTTATGGGACAAGTGATGTTGTTGGTCCACAATTTCAGCCTGTGACCATCTGCAGTCTCCTCAGACCGTACGCTACCAGCACACCCAGCTATCTTCGAGAAACCACCGACTTCCTGAGGAAACTACAATGCATTGGTGTTCTTCCTGAAAACACCATCCTGGCCACTATGGATGTAGAAGCACTTTACACCAATATTCCACATGAGGATGGACTACAAGCTGTCAGGAACAGTATCCCTGATGAGGCCACAGCACGCCTGGGTACCCAGAAATCACCTACTACAGGACAGGCCCAACAAGGACAATAACAAAACACCACTGGCCATCACATACAGCCCCCAGCTAAAACCTCTCCAGTGCATTATCCACAATCTACAACCTATCCTGGAAAATGATCCCTCACTCTCACAGACCTTGGGAGGCAGGCCAGTCCTCACTTACAGACAACCCCCCAACCTGAAGCAAATACTCACCAGCAACTACACACCACACCACAGAAACACCAACCCAGGAACCTATCCCTGTAGCAAACCTCGTTGCCTACTCTGTCCCCATATCTACTCTGGCAACAGCATCAGAGGACCCAACCACATCAGCCACACCATCAGGGGCTCATTCACCTGCACATCCACTAATGTCATATATGCCATCATGTGCCAGCAATGCCCCTCTGCCATGTACATTGGCCAAACCGGACAGTCCCTCCGCAAAAGAATAAATGGACACAAATTGGACATCAGGAATGGTAACATACAAAAGCCAGTAAGTGAACACTTCAATCTCCCTGGTCATTCTATTACAGATTTAAAAGTCACTATTATTGAACAAAAGAACTTCAGAAACAGGCTTCAAAGAGAAACAGCAGAACTAAAATTCATTTGCAAATTTAACACCATTAATCTGGGCTTGAATAGGGACTGGGAGTGCCTGGCTCATTACAGAAGCAGCTTTTCCTCTCCTGGAATTGACACCTCCTCATCTATTATTGGGAGTGGACTACATCCACCCTGATTGAATTGGCCCTGTCAACACTGGTTCTCCACTTGTGAAGTAACTCCCTTCTCTGCATGTGTCAGTATATAATGCCTGCATCTGTAACTTTCACTCTATGCATCTGAAGAAGTGAGGTTTTTACCCAGGAAAGCTTATGCCCAAATAAATCTGTTAGTCTTTAAGGTGCCACCAGACTCCTTGTTGTTTTTGTAGATACAGACTTACACGGCTACCCGCTGATAATTCTCAATGTTACAGGAATTGCCAGATTGGATCAGAACCAAGGTAATAAACTACCTTGTTTCCAATGGTGGCCAGAACCATATGCTTCAGAGGAAGATGTAAGACCCACCACCATGTAGCATAATCTGTCCCTTCTCCCGACTCCACACATTAGATATCATCCTAATCTTTTTATAAGGTTTAATATTTCTTCCATTAACTATTGTAACTCTGGATATTCTTGTTATCTATATAAATGTCCAGTTCTGCTTTGAATCTTGCTAGGTTTTTGGCTTCAATGACATCCTGTGGCAATGAGTTCCACAGTCTAATTACAATTGTGTTAAAAGGAAATAAATTTTATCAGTTTTGAATTGGACTCATTCAGTTTCATTGAATATCCTCTTGTGCTTGTAGTATGAGAAAGAAAAATAGTAACTACTGATGTACCTTTCCTAGTACATACTTTTAAATACTTTTATCGTGTCAGCTCTTATTTGTCTCCTTTCTAAGGTAAACAATCCTGATCTTTTCAATTTCCCTTCATATGAGATCTTTTCCATGTCACTAATCATTCTCATCACCCATCTTTGAATCCTCTGTAATACTGCTATATCCTTTTTACGGTGGGGTAACCAGTAGTATGAGGCTACATCATTCATTTACATAATGGAATTGTTGCATTTCTCAATTAATGATGACTGAAAATTGTAAAATAACAGGCTTAATTGGAATTATATAATCAGAGATTATTAATCAAAGATTAATACAGTACTATACAGAATACAGAAAGAATAGATACATTGCTCCCTTGATGATATGTTAAAGAGCTGGCTTTATGTATCTTCTTCCCAGTATCTGGTGGGATGCAGCAGTTCCACTCCCCAACTAAGTTCCAACACCAGTGTCATTATATAGGGTTTTTAAACAAAGAAAACTTTTTTTTGCCAAAAGAAACACGTTTTGATGTCATTTCTATACATTCTCAGTTTACTTGATTTATGTGTGAACACATAATTATTTACAGCTGAGAGGACTAACAATTCATCAAGATAATATCTTTCAGTCGGTCTTTCTCCCCCCAAAATCATTCTTTCCTGTTGATTCCCTAATAGGAAACATCTGCTGTAACAATAATCTCTTATCAGTTTCCCTATACAGATAGATAGATAGATATTAAGGGGATGGTTTCCAAGAATATCCGGAGTTTTATAGATATGAAGGCACCACACATTATTAGATACAGTCTAATGCACAGAATTCCTCAATAGGGTTACTTATCAGTCAAGGACCAGTGTTCTGGGCCTTAGAAATCAACATACACTTTGTTAATATCATAAGATTCTAAAGGATATTGGATACATAAATGAATCAAATATAACAGAAAAAAAGGACTAAAAGGGTTAATATTTACTAACAGATACTAACAGCATCATAATATTTTCAATATTATTCTCCATCCCATTCCTTGTGCATCCTAATATTTTCTTAGCTTTTTTGACCACATCTGCACCTTGAGCAGATGTCTTCACTTAGCTGTCCACAATGATAGTGACATACCTTTCTTGGGCTGATAGTTCATCATTAAGGGTGACAGTTATTAACATAGTTCTAAATGCATTTAATAATGTGTCTAATGTGAATATTCTCTAATATACTCTCTGCTAAGGGGATACAACTGTCTCCCTGTTCCAGTTTCAAAATATTCAAATGAATGTCTGTCTTAGGCTACCTGTCAAGAGTGCAGCCAGCTTCTACAATGGCTGTTGAAGACTTACCAAAATGAACAGGTGAACATATTTCAGCCAAAGAAAAATCTACATATTGAAGAGGCTTATTAAAATGGTAAATATGCACACAACTAAAAAAAAAGTTGAAAGCCAAAATTAAGCCTGGAAAGGAATGTAACAGTGAGCATTAATTGCAGACAAAGACATTATTAATAGGGTATGAAGATTTGGTCTAATTAATGGAATACCACAATGAAGCAGCTATTGAGGGTAAATTAACTGACACCCTTTAGACACTAGTCTTCACATATGATAATGAATCTTGCAATACATGTGTTGCTAAGGTAAGTGATCAGAGAACTAAAGCTAAAGCACTTCCAAGTCCTTAACCTTTTTTAATTCAAGAATATGAGAAAAAAATCACATTTTTGGGAAAAACAAAAACTAAGTGTGCAGATACACACTATAACACTCTCCACCTTTTATTTCTGATATCAAAGTAAGCACCACTTTATGGGACTTTAAGCACTCATTTGCCCCTCAATCCCCAAAGAGGTCATATGCCTAACGGGAACCATGTGTAAGGATGAGAGCCAGGAGAGAAATTTTCAGTTTTTGCTTCTTTGAGCCTGCTCCATCTCCTTCGTTTACTTCAAAGGGAGCTGGATCATATCCTTTCTAAGCATCCTTTTTATTCCCAGCACATCTTAGTCCTCCCTTCCAAAATGCAGCTTCATATGTTCTGAACAGGTTCTTTATAACCCTGGCTGCTAGTAACAAGAAGCAACTGCTTCCAAAGCTGCAGTGCTACAGATCCAGCCAGTCCAACTCTGGGAAGGGCTCTTCCTTGGTACCCCAAACAGTCAGAGTGACAAAGCATTTTTTAGACTCCCATGTAGTAATTCACACTGCAAATGAACAACCTATTGGGTTGGCTTCTCAACATTTTTCATAGTAATTTGGTTATTTTTGACTAAATGTTTTATGGACAATTATAAAATAGCCATGGATGCCAGCAACAGTGCTTGCAACAGTAAAGAATTAAGACACTTCTACCTCCGGAGTGCTAATGAGGTAAAATTGTGCTGAATGTTCATACTTTATCTGAAATATCTATATTCTATTTGCTACAGGTGCCTAATACTAATTTGCTCTTTGGGCAAACTGTGCTTAATTTGAATAATTTCAATGTCCTAAAATCTGCAAACATCAGTAAAATCCATGTGTTTATCTGCCTGTAGCATTAATTCACTGAACTCCTGACAATCTATATGAGCTTTCAGAACCAGGAGAGAAACTGGAGTGGAATCCCACATTAGTTAAAGTGTAGGATCAAAGCATTGGTGCATACCACATTTATTTTCTCCTGCAACCAGCATAACAATGCTAACCTCTTATTGCAAGACCCAGGGCTACTACTCTCACACAATGGGCATTTAAATTTGGCATTTACTAGTTATCCCTCCACATGGAAGACACTTCTGTAATAGGTTTCAGAGTAGCAGCCGTGTTAGTCTGTATCCGCAAAAAGAAGAACAGGAGTACTTGTTAGTCTCTAAGGTGCCACAAGTACTCCTGTTCTTCTTTTTACTTCTGTAATATCATTTGATAAATACAGTACTAAAAATAAATATTATTTTGAAAGGTAGACTAAAGAGTAATTCTTAGTTTCCAATTCGCTGTAACAATTCATTCACTGTAATCCAGTCTGTAAAGCTTAAATACATATTCCATCTTGTTATCATTTGTCAAATATGGGCTTTCATTCATATTAAATATATTTAAAACTATTTATTATTATTATTCAAAAATTAACTTCTCCAATCTGAACACCTAAAAATGTTGTGATGTTGGATATCAGAATCCAAACTGAAATGTAAATATTAATTTAATATTAATTCTCCATTGCTATCTCCCATAGCCATTGTACACAATCCACCTGATTCTGACATGCACCAGGATAAATCAGGAATAATGCCTGAACACACTGAAGTTTCTCCAATGTTAAATCAACATAAATGAGAGCAGGATCAGGCTCCTTCTCACTAGGATTTTCTCACTTATAGGTAGATTCTGATACCCTTCCTTGTGATGAGTAGCACCATAACCATGACTAGTCCAATTGACTTCAAAGAGACTACTCACGGATTAAGGCACGATTCAAGATTAGAAATTGGCGTCACAATCTCACCCTTATCTTTTGCTTCTTGGCTTTCATGTTCTTGTTTACTCCCACTATTCCTCTTCCATGTTTAAACAACATGTCATCTCCCCTGCCCCCTGCTTTTTATTATTTCAGCATCACCTATTCTTTCTCCTCTCTTAACCCTCCAAGATCTTCATCTCATCTCTACCTCATTCTCTGCTTCCTGTCCCTCCCCATAAACTTTCAGTCCCACATCAGGTTTACACTCCATACTTATCTCTCCTCCCCTTGCTTCATTCAACAGCCACAGTCCAGCCACATGAACTCATCCACTTCTGCTGTGCTGATATAAGAATCATGTCCCTCTTGTCTTTTCCAGCTGATGCCAATTCTTTCTTACATTCCATCTCCTCCTTCTGAACTTCAATGCTATTTGGCTTTTATTTCCTTTATCCCTCTATAAGATCATTATCCCTCCCCCCACTCTTTCTTCCTTGATTTTGATGACTAGCTCTCCTTCCCAACTCAGCCCAGTTCCCCTTTCCTACATGACTTTAGCCTTCACATGGGTGACTAGCTTGTCTCCTCCCTCTTTTGTTTCCTCTCCTTAACCTTGTTGGGTTGCACTCTGGAGTGACTCCCACACAGGCCTTGACTTCCTTTTTCCTCCAACTCTTT
This sequence comes from Trachemys scripta elegans, assembly GCF_013100865.1. Classification (NCBI taxonomy): domain Eukaryota; kingdom Metazoa; phylum Chordata; order Testudines; family Emydidae; genus Trachemys; species Trachemys scripta. The sequence continues at coordinate 29,269,923 of NC_048300.1, read as the reverse complement.
TCCTCCTCTTCAACTTAGCTTCTTCTCTCTCCACTTGACAGAAAACACCTACTAAGGACACTAAGTAACAATGTCCACATAACAAAGTCAAAGGAGAATTTCTATTCAGTATGTGTTGCCTTTAACCCCACTGATCATTTCCTCTTCCTCCACTTGATCTCCTTACAATTTAATTAATGTTTTCTCATGGTTCTTTTCTTTCTCTACTCACTGCAACTTCAACATAATCTTTGGTTGATCTTCCTCCTCCCTTCTCTCCATCTTTATTAGTGTACTTGAGCATTCTAGCACGAGTCTCCTTCTGTTGTATTTTTTTGTTCTTTCTTCCTAGAAAATCTCATCTGCTCCTATACTTTCATTTACCATCTCAAGCCTGGAAGAATCTCAAATCTACCTCTGTCCTGTTTCAACGTCTGACTCCCTCAGACACTTTTTGGATGTCTCATTGCCATCTCTATCTCGATAGACTCAGTCCTCAGATGTGATTTGGCTATGGAGGGGGGAAGGTACATACTGGAGGCAGCCAAGAGCTTTATCCTTAGGACTGTTCCACTGGCCATGAATTTCTAGAAGCATTGCATTTTGGCCCTGTCCACTTTTTGCCAAGGATAAGTTAGAGCATCACTTATACTGGGGTCCAGGAAGGTCCCTACCCATCCAAAGTATAGGAGAAACACAAAGCTGTTTTAAAGTTTGCCCACTCTCCCCCATTACCACACTGAGAATAACTTGATTGGACAGAGAATCAGAGCCATTTTGTCTAAATTCTGTGATGACTGTGGGAATTCTAAGGAGCTTTTCTGCATCCCCCCCTATTGCTTAGGTATCTACAGTATTTTCACACAGATATAATTAATTGATAAACATTAACAACAGATGATCTGGTTCAAATGGCTAGAAAGAATGAAAGAGAAAGAGCAACATCAAAGAACAATTGTGTTCATTGAACTAAGCAATGCCAGGGCTATTACAAAAGAAACAATATGAAATGTATCAATATGACTCAAACAAACACTGAAATTATTTTTGCGGGGAGGGGCATTTTTAAAAACCCAATTGCAACCTATGTTATGACCAGTGCATTGTTTCTAGGGAATAGGTGCACAAATGGATGCCAACTTTTAACCTGAAAAGGGAGGCTTTTGAGAATGTGTAAGAAATAAACTCATGGCTGCAGGTATATGGCAGAAAGTATGCTGGGGTATCTCTCATTCTGCTGTTTACTGTTGTTTACAAATGGCTCTAAAAAAAGAAGTGAAATAAAGATAAAACGTTTGAATGCAATTGTGTGTTTATGTGTGACAAACATATTCACATATTTAGTGCCTACTACTTCGGCTTCTCTCTCATAAGATCCACTAGGCCCAGCACAAACTTATCTCTTACACTGCTTCATTAATTCTTTTTGTCCATTGGTCTTTGCCCTACCGTATTGTCTCCTCATACCATCCACATTTGCTTCCTGGAACCTAGTTTTTGTTTGCTTTTAAATTCGTTTTTCACTCTTCTCTGCTCACTCTTCTCTTCACTTTTACTCACTCTGCTCACCCTTCCCTCCCCTCTCTCCATCTGCATTTCCTTATTCCCTTCTCCCCAAATTTCTACTTCCTCCTTTCCTCCCATCATCACTTCAACTATCCCAACAAAAATTCTTTCTCTGTCTTCTTCTCCTTGTATCTTTCAATTTCTCTTCCAAGCCAACCCCTCTTTCATATCCCTACTTTACTCCTCTCATACTCTCTACTACTGCACTATATTGCAAGCACCTGGTAAAACTAACACTCCAGGGCCTCAAGACAGATTGTATGGACTAAACAAAAGTAAAATGAATGAAGATTTTAAAATAATAAAAAATTAACATTCAACTTATAGTAAAGGGTAAATCCCCCCTCCCTTATTGAAAGGTTTTTAAGTTAGACATTTTGATAACAAAGCTGCCCTGGAATATAAAAATATTAGCCATCTGCAGTATTCCCTTAGTGAGTACTTCTTGAGCAGGTGCATCCTTTACAGTTTAAACACTGCTCTCAAGAACCTCACTGTATGCTTTCTAACCACAAATATTCTTCTACTTTGACGTGTTAGTAATTCTCACCAACATTAACAATTGCAGCAATTTTTGAATCAGAGTATATCTTCTGATTACTGGAAAATTATACCCTTATGAAAAGTAGTATATTTTTAGTATTCTTGGCAGACTTTTAGTATAGCTAAGTATCTGTAGAATGCTTGAATTATACCAAGTATACTCATTTTTCCATAAGGGTAAAGTGACACTATAAAACAAAATTATTATAATCAGGGTTTTTCTTTTAGCTCTCAAAGGGCTTGATCCTAAAAGGGATAAGCATTTGCTAGGACCCTCAGCTTCCATTAAGTTTCAGTGGAAGTTAAGGGTGCTCAGCACCCACAGTGTAAGGTCCAAGTATAGAATCGTGCAGCTGTGATGAGCTATGATTTCGCTGATTGCTGTTGCTTATTTGTTTACAACATCTATGAAGTGTTCACACAGCTAGCCTACACCAAAACATCCTCCTATTACTGTTACTTCTTCCTCCGTCCCCCTGCCTGTTAGTCTCACTGTTAGAGAATGAGCAGGCTGACCCAGAGGATGATTGAGTAAACGGGCTTCTTTATTGAGGTACTTGTTCCCCTCGACCCAATTGTCGAGTAAGCACTGAGTTAATCACATCACGCTCTTTTATCTAAGTTAATATGTAAATACCCACATTTACTACAACACCCCCAAACTACTTATTTGATAATATAAAAACCCATATAATAAATATTAATAGCTATATATTGATATAATTATACCTGCCCCGTTTACTGTTTACAGCATTAAGCATATTGGACAGACATTTTTACCCTGAAGATACATTTCCTTGCAGTAATTGTAGCCACAAGTTCCCTTAATCAGCAGTTCACAGGGGAGAGAAGACGGGGCCATGACCCCAAGCTCATTTATGTATCTGGGAAAGGAAGGGAGGAGGAGATAACACTTCTTTACACAAAGGGTATTCTTTAGACACTCACATTCCTTATGCAGCTGCAATGCTTATCAATCCTTAACAAGCAGAAGGGAAGGGAGAGGGATAGCACTTTATTTATCAAGCGAAGAGACAGTGCCTGCTCGTGCTTTCCTCCCTAATACCATGCTAGCAGTTACCCAGGTCTTTACTTAAACCTTACGTACCCCAACACTCACCTACCTGTTACATAGTGTTTTTTTATTGTAAACTCTTTGAAACAGCAACTGTCATTTACTATTGGTCAGGTTCTGCAACCTTTATCAACCTCTTACTCCATAATGAGTTCCATGGGAGTATTTGTGGAGTAAGATACTACTCAGTGTGAGTAAGGGTGTCAGAATCTGTCCCTATGGGTTTGCATAGAACTTAGCACAATGGAGCCCTGACTTCACTGAGTCCCTTAGTCACTACCATGAGCCTAATAATAATAACAACAATAACAGTAATACATATATACATACTGGTCCTCATAAAAGTCACTTCAGTTGGACTACTTGTTTTTTAGGTCTGTTGCTGAGGTCAAGAATTTAGCAAAATTCAAAGAGTGATTGGACATTTCTATGGAAAACAAGAATATCCAGAGTTATAATAGTTAATGCTAAAAGCAGAGTTTTGGAAGACACATTAAACCTTAGGCTTCAGGGTTTAAGACAGTCTCCAACTATCCACAACAGGATAAGACCTTAATAGGGAGGCAGCTTTATCTGTGTATTGTTGGGTTTCTTACACCCTGAAGCATCTGGTGCTGGTTACTGTTGGAGACAGCAACTGTTGGGCCCTGGCTCTGATCTGGTATGGCAATTCCTTTGTTCCTATGTAAATCAAGCCATTAGATAGTTAATTAGAAGAATTTTTACAAATCTTGAAAAAATGGCTGCCAGATAGGCATTCCCGTTTTCTTTACCAAGGATCTAGCACTATTATTTTCCAAGGCCTATTGGCTTAATCAGTGAGTATAAGAAGATCATTGAGTTGTGTTTTTTCTGGTCATTCTTCAAGATTCACATGGCTCCACCTTGTGTTTTAAGTCCTGCCCTAAGCTAGGACAACCTGCCAACATATATGCTCACTTCCATCGTTTGTGAGGCTCCAGTGTTCCTTATATTTCCTTTCCAATATGTTCTCCTGAAAATGGGCCTAGAATACAACTGCCCTCAGCTTCAGAGAGATTCCCTTGCATTTAATTGATATTACAGGCTGGATGTGGGACCCCTAATGAGTAACTGGGCCAACTGATCTCTCTTATCTCTTTCATAAACCTGGACACCATTTGCAATTATGTATCAGCATAAGGGCTATTTTAATAATTTCCAATTTCTGCAATGAGGATAGAAGGCCACCCACAATGATACCTACATGTTTTTCTCTATCATCCCAAGCCTCTGGAGAATGTCAGCAGTCAACTGAGATATTTAATAAGGCATCAATCACCACTAATGACTTCTTTGGTGCATATTCTGCAAGAGGTTTAAATGTCATGACACACATGAGCAATCTCTGCAATCTAAGGTCTTTAATGGTATGAATAGTTGAGGTCTGCCACAAGCTTCAAATTATCAAAACCATGCAAATTGCTTGTGAAACTCACACCTGTACATATATTTTCCAAGACTGCTTTCTCTCTTATAGTAGACCTGGTGATGGAGTCTGAAAAATGCATATAGCAATTTAGTATGGGCTTCTAATTATCTATATGTACCTGGAGAAGCACACCACCAAAAACATAACTGCTGGAAGCTTCTGAAATGACAGTGAACTTGGAAACATCTTTAAATGTTTGTAGTGGGAATGTGGTCAATAGATTCTTTCGGTCCTCGAAAGTATGCTCCTGTGCTTTATTTCTGATGCACAATCTTTCTTAAGCAATTCATAAAGAACTTCACCATTTAGGACAGTGTAGGTATGAGCTAACTCCAAAATTAATCAATTTCAAGAATTACATCTATTCTGATACATGCTTATATCTCAATTCTATGTTCTGCACTCATCTTTCTTTATTAATTACAATTCTCTCAATACTGCAGCTGGTTAGTTGGAGGTGGGAGGGGTTTGCAGTATATATTTTCTATTTTTAAATATATTCCAGCATCTTCAATTGCCTTCATAATCTGTCTTGAGAGGGTTTGAATTAGGCAAGTATACACCCATACACTATGTCAGTACCTCCTTCAAGCCAAATGCCATCTTGCCTCATACCAGTCCCTGAACCTCAGTTGTGATAGGCCAATTATGTGCCATTCAAAACAGCAGCTTCCAAGATGGGGCATAAAAACCCTTGTCTCAGGCAGCTGCTGCATCACATTGCCTTGTGAGCAAAGTCACAACCAAGTCTCCCAGAGAGCAGGAGAGAACCAACTACCTAGCAAGCCGCCACCACCCTAGCCCTGCAGACCCCTCCTAACATTGCTCCTCATGGACTAGAAGGCCTTTAGTGTTCCTCTTTCCTGCACACCATGACCTATGCTGCCTCCTTATCAGGGCCTGCTCCAGGCAGCAGCCAAGCAAGCTCATGCTTGGGCGGCAGATTGTAAGGGGCAGCATTCCATCCAATCTTGGGGCGGCACGGCTACCCTATTTTTTTTTTTTTTTGCTTTGCCTCCGAGTCCAGCCGCCCTGCGGCCTGGGGTTTATTTTATTTTTTTGCTTTGCCTCTGGGTCCTGCCAGGGTTTTTTTTTGCTTTGCCTCCGGGTCTGGCTGCCCTGCGCCCGGGGTGGGTTTTTTGTTGTTGTTTTTTTGGCTTTGCCTCCGGGTCCGGCCGCCCTGCACCCAGGGGTTTTGTGTGTTTTTTTTGCTTTGCCTCCGGGTTCAGCCACCCTGTGCCCAGGGTTTTTTTTGCTTTGCCTCCGGGTTCAGCCACCCTGTGCCCAGGGTTTTTTTTGCTTTGCCTCTGGGTCCGGCTGCCCTGCACCCAAGGGTTTTTTGGGGGGCTTTGCCTCTGGGTCCAGCTGCCCTGCGCCCTGGTTTTTTTTTTTTTTTTTTTTTTTTTTTGCTTGGGGCGGCAAAAAAGCCCTGTTCTTTATGGTTGTTGTTGCGGGACTCCTTGGCTACTCTCTGCTTTTCCTCTCCATTCTCTCTCCTGCTCTGTTTCTTCCCCTTAACTTTCCTTTTCCTCTCCACATGTGGTTTCTCTCTCCTCCTCCCTTTTATTTCCTCTTCACCTCTCCTCCTCCTCCTTTCCACCTTCAACACCCCCAAGGAATAGAGGAGGGAGTAACCACCAGATGGGATGGAGAGAAGCATGTCTAGTAAAGGAGTCATGCAAATGCTGTGAGAACAGATCATGATCAATACTGGGGATGTAGACTGGGTGAGTATGATCACCCGGTGGTTTTTTTTTCCAATTTGCACCCTGGCTAAAACCTTTTGAACCTTATGTTCTATTCTTCCTCAGACTTCCCATAAATTAAAGAGTCATCTATATAAACTTCTACTCCCTCCAGGACTCGCAGAGTCTTGTTCATTTTCCTTCGGAAGATTTCTGGACTACTTATGAGACCTAAAAGTAGCTGACAAAAGTAATATCTTCTGAAAGGCACTATAAGAGTTGTCAGCTTGGACTGTCAGAGTGAGGTGGGGCTCACCACAATCCTCTATGTGCACCTCAGGCCTGATCAGTGCCCACTGAAGTCAACGGAAGAACTCCCATTGATTTCAGTGAGCCTTGGATTGGATCTGTAGTGAGGAGAATATTGTTACACCAATTAACTTGGAGAGTATATATTTCCTGTTGAATCCATCATTGATCCTCTGTATGTGTATACAGATGTGGACATGCCCATAACAGACACCATAAATTCATATCCTCTGTTGGTTCACTAGTACACTCTATTATACCATTCGTCTCTCTCCTGTCCAGTTCTTCCTTCACTCTGGGCTGTGCTAAGTGCAAAGAGTACTGCTCACTCTTTCAATAGAATCTGCACGGATTGTCCTGTAAACAAGCTGTTATCACTAAACACCATCCCAACTTCTTCTATACTTTTTATGAAGCCTGATTGTGGTTTATTGACACAGATGTCAAACAAATATTCAGTGTCTTTGTAGGTAGTGCAGGCTTTGAATTTACCTAATAAATATATCTTTCCCCTTGTGCTATTGACTATTACCCAAGGCTGTTTTAATTTAGAGGTAGGTCTCATCTCAAGTACAAACCACAGCCACCTCAGGCCCTGAAATATCCTTTTTTCTCTTTTCGTTCCTTCCATATTTCCAGTGGTCTTATGATGTGTTATTAGGTGCTTGTTTATTCCACGTGAGAATGCTTTACTTTTATACGAAGCTTCTGCGACTTCTTTTCTGGATGAGTTGCATTTTCAAAAGGTCTGATTGCCATGGCATGTACACTGCCTGTTCCAGAGTCAGCTCTGGTATTAACTGAAATTTGTCCACCAGTTCCTTGTTTAAAATCTCAACAACTAGACAATCTTATATGTACTTCCTAATGAGACCAAAGTCACAATCCTCTGCATGTTCCCTTTATAAAGACTTCCAGTTCTCTGAATCTGAGTGTTTGATAATGTGTCACATTTCTTTTGAGAATGAAATGCTCTCCTGATTTTTCACAAATATTATTCACTCTTCACTAACTTTCACAGAGTAAGGAGAAAAGATTTATAAATATTTTCATCATCCCTTCCCATTGGACAAATCCCTTCCCATTGCATAAATGAATGCTTTGTGTTAAGTTTCATTGAGATTAGGAATCTGGTGAAGCACTCCTTCCACTTAGGTCATTCCATAGGTTTACAGAACTGAAAGATTTGTGGAATGATAAATTTTGGCAGTTGTTTTTCCACTTATTCATACTGTTTTAAAATGAGTCAACGTTTTATGCTATGCCATGTGACTATGGTAAAGAATCACAGAAAGACACACTTTATTCTAACACTGAACAAAGAACTTTATCAGAAAAAGGAAAATAGTATTTCAATAATCTACTCTTTCTCTGACTCAAAGCATTGCTTCTGCCTAGAACTTTCCCCAGCCACCTCTTCCCTGACTTCCTATAACAGATTTAAGAAACAGTACTCATGCTTAGGCTACATTGGAAGCTGCTGCCACTCCTCAGCCTGGTAATAGAAGAATTCCTCTCCTCTTCCCACATCTCTTCAGTACCTGGTATTTCTATGTGAGCTAGGTGTTGGCTTTGCCACTAAACACTGGATGCTGTCTCTCTGAATTCAGTAGAAGTTTTGCCATTGACTTGAGTAGGGTAAAAATAGGGTCTAAATTAGAAAATGCTGACTTGCTTAACAGTGCTAAAAGAAATACACAATAACTTAAGTGTTACAAAAATGCAATTTTGATATTTCAAAATATCCACAAGACTGTTACATTTTAAAGCAATAAAATAGTAATTCATCTGTACAAATGACCTGTTGCAACCTACTTTTTATATGTTTTTCCTAGCAAAGGAGAAGTTTGTTCATTGCTCTGTTCATACAGGTCAAGTTTTTAGAACCATCTAGAGAAATTCCCACTCCCTTAATTTGAAAATAACTGGATGTGATTCTCATCTGTCTGAACAAAAGGAATGTCTGATTATTCTGTAAGTGTTGAAGATATGTTACATATCTAGCGAAGCTCTTATTCACATTACTTAACATGTTGCTTGGTAACCTCCTCAAACCTGTCATCTGTGAAGAAGGCTGCCTTAAAAAATTACATGGATAACAGTGGGATTTAACAATGGGAATGAAGTAATAGTTTTCTGACATTATTTGTTTTGGGTGGTTAATCCAAACTAAGTTTTTAGTGTCCTGGAAGGCTGACAGTAGAACTATACAAATAATTTTCAAAGAACTTAGTGGTGGCCCAATATCAAACTGCCTTTCGGGTTCTTTTGATATTACAAATTTCAGTCTATATTTGCAAAAGATTCCGGACCCTAGGCAGAGGTTCTCACATACAAACCACTCACAAGCACCTCATTCCTAATTCTTCAAGACCCTGTGTAATAAATCCATGGCTACAAATAATAAACATTAAGTCACCCCAAGCTATGCACATGTGGCATTAGGAATAGAACCTAGGACAAGAGCTGGGTTAAATCTGGACAAATATGATGACTAGATTCAGACAAAACATAAAATTAAAAAGGGAAGAAGAAATAAGAAATGTCTAAATATTTTGACATTTTTTAGATGAATTGTTTCAACATTTCATTTTGAAACAACACTTTGGAATCAAAATTTCATTTCAAAATGTCATTTCAAATCAACATTTTATTTAAAAAATTCACTTCAAAACAATGTTCAAAACATTTTATTGGACTCAAATGCATTTATTTTTGTTTTTGTTGTTTCAGCAAGAAACAACAACAACAACAATCAGTTTCGGTTTGAAATTTACCAAATTTATGTATTTATTTTATTTTAATTTGTCGGTTCAGCCACCAAACTGAAAAATCAATATAATCTCTACCAATACCTTCAGATCCCAAACACAGTTTGAAACAAAGAAGAATCTTTAAAAGGGCATATATGTTCTGTAGACTGCAAACATTAGAGGGCAACATAGTCAAACATTCTAACAGGGCTTATGTTACATCCATAAGAGGGCAGTGATACATATAAAAACTAGCCAGTTGATGCTCCTGTCCCTTTGGATTTACATCCAACAGCTGTAACAAATCCATGACAACGAACAGTGAACACCATTTCACTACATATATTATCTGGGGTAGAATGCAGGAGCTTTGACTTAAAAAAACACAGCTCTTTTAACATCCAAACTAAAGGGGGAGCTCTGCTAGCTGTGTTAGTATTAGGGCTTTCATCCTGTTTAGACTACAGCCATCAAAACGTAACAGTGGCATACACAGCTGTCATCCAGTAGGAGACAGTGATGCACATGCACACTAGGTAGTATATTACAGTAGGATCCTCCTCCTATATTTGATGAGTTAATAGTTTCTTCCCCTGTGTGATAGATTGCCACTCCATTGCTCTTTAATGGCTCCAAGCGGGGGGTGTCTTTTGCTACCCTCTCTCCCTCAACAGTTCAAGTACAGGTGGTGTGATTTAATAAGTGGAGTACAGGATGTGGCCTTATCCCTACAGTGCAGCTGGAGCAATCAACAAGCTGCTTCCATTGTCTGCTCTCCCATCTTCTTTCTTTTAGGGATATACCAGGCAAGGTGAGGGTGACTCCTCCCCCCCCCCAAGTCGCTGGAAGGCTTTGAAGGAACAAGCTCTCCTTTTCCTTCCTCTGTAACAGGAAAACACACAGTGCTTCAAGCAGGGCTAATGAGAGAGGGCACAAGAGGAAACAACTGTACCAGGGCCCCAACCTCTGGAACCCATCCCCCCAATGTCAGTAACATCTGAGTAAATAAAATGAAATGGGAGGGGGTGGGAGCCCAGCAAACATGATGTACTGGGGGTCCCAAATTTCTCTCAACAAGCCTGGCTACAGGAAACAGGATCCATGCCCCTCCCCACTTTGAGCAGAGTTTCCAAAGCTGGGGGAAATTCTATGCATAGTGTGCTGCTACTCCACCAGGCTCAGACTGAGGTAACTATTGTCACTGCAGGAGGGGAAAGGGGGCCAGGGAGTCATCTGACAGAAGATTCCCTGTGGATTTGAGGAAGCAGGCCTTACACTGCTAGCCCCCCTAAGAAAGGAGATAGGGGAAGGGCCTCAGGCTTTCCCCAAATACCCAAGGAAAGGTCAGACTTGCCCGCAGCCACCCAAACATAATGGGAGACAAAGATAAAGGCTACTGACCTTGTTACCCACACCTAAGATACTGAAAGTGCTGTGGGTTCTAGATACTAGGTGGGGTACTGCCTGAATGCGAGAGCTGGGGATTAATTCAGTGCCCTGGGACTCCCTAAAGGCTGACCTTGGGTGACAGGGTGGGAGTTTTGTCTCCTGCAGACAGAGGCTGAGCTGTGGAGGAGCGTGACAGGCCCTGCAGCACCGGGCGGGGCTAGCCAGTGCCTATTGTGGAAAGCCTGTGAAGTTGGTATGAGGATTCAGTGTTCCTATCCATACAAACTGAGTCATGAAGAATTTACAGCCCCCTAGGGACAGGCTCACATCTTGGTGCAACTTCCCTGATTCCACTGTGTTTACGCCTGGGAGGCATTTGGCCCGTTTGAAAAGATGCAGGTCCTTCTGCTCAGATTGATGTGACGGCTCTGTCTAGAGTCTGTGTAGGGAGATGCTGCTGTCCACGGTGCTGCAGAGAGCACAGCTCCTCCCTCCTCTTGCAGACAGGCAGCACCAGGCGTCATGTGACCGTCCCCTCCTTTCTGTTCCCCTCCCTCCCTCCTGGAGATAGAAGCTCAAGCCTGACGCCGCTGAAAAGGCAACTGCACTTGCCTTATTCAAAGACCTAAGGAAATTCTCTTTGACCGACACATGCTTCGAGCTCTGTTACAAGCTAAAGAGAAAATCCATGCAGGTAAATGACTGGCTCCTGGTTTGTGGGATATGGGGAAAGAGAGGTTGGGGAGGAAAGCCCCCATTTAACAGAGCTTGGATCTGCCGGATGCAAAAGGGGCTGGTTGGTTTGCGTGCAGCGTTTTGAATAGGTAGATGGCAAGGAGATGAGATGGTGGAACTGAGGTAGTAAGTTAAAGGTTGGATGCGGTGATTTATGATCAATTGCAAGGCAGACTGGTGGTTTGGACACTCAGAAAATGAAATCAATCTTCGGCAATTTTTCTGTGTCTGCTGCTTTGATTAAATGTGTGAAATCAGAGCGGCAATGGAAAAGAAGATATTTTGGATGGGGGGGGCTGACAGAAACAGAGGGCTTATGCAGGGAGTACATTGATATTTTGGGACGTTTTTCACGGGGAGCCAGAAAAAGGACACCCAGCTGCATTTATATATCTTTGAACCTGTTAAGGTACCTGCCGATGGCATGCGTTCTTAGAGGGGTAGAAATTATATCATAAACATATTAAAATAAATATAACTGCAGACTGTACGGGTAACAAAATAGATCATTCCAGTCGCTTAGGAAAGAATTTGGTTCTAGAAATTAGTAGAAATGAAAGAAAAAGATAAATGATACTGTTAAGACTGCTTTTGAATTAGGGCGCTTCTCTCTTTGGTTGTTTTTCAGATCCTTTTATTTCATCCTGTAATTTGTGCACTCTCTAGGTCTTCCCCGCACCAGGAGACAATCCTATGGATATTTATACAATAAGGATTCCGCCAAGGGTTGTATATGTCTACTGACCTGCCATTTATTAAGGACTGATTGACCTATGGGTGTCTCTCCTTTCAAAAAGCTCAGTTAGGGCACCTGTGACTAAAACATATTTTTTAAGAATAAAATGGGTATGAAGGGGAGCAGAAAAGCATTTTACTTAACCGATGGGTAGCGGAGTCCAGTATTCTCACCTTATGTTTTTGTATGGGGGGAGGTTTGTACCCGAGGGTCCACTTAAAACATGTATGCTAAATAATGTGCCCCCTTTTAAAAATAAAGCTGCCTTTCGTGCTTTCAAAATGACTAGACAGACAGACTGTGCTGTTTATCGATAGTATATGAAATGTAGCGGTCATAATAAATAAGCAGTTAGGGTTTCCCCCCCCTTTCCTCTTTCTTGCTTTCTCTCTCTCTCTCTCTCTCTCTCTCTCTCTCTCCCCTGTTGTTGTGATATGTGCGTGTATGTATGAAAGAGAGAGAAAAGCAGCATAGACAGCTAGGCAGAGAGAGAGAGAGTGCCATCAATTTCATCTAGAAAAGATCTTGAAGTGGGATCCCCTGGCTCTATGGCTCTCCGCTGACAGCTGTAGGGATCGCTCTGTCATTCACTCCAGGCTCACACCTTCCCTATGTACACACACACACACACACACACACACACACACACACACACACACACACCAGCTGGTCATTTCCCCCGTCCTCCTCTTCCTGATCTCCACCTTCCCTACACGTTCACACTACACACTGAACCACTCCTGCTGTACATCCCTCCTCCCCCTCAACACATACATATAACTGCTTTTTTCACACTCCCTCTAGATGTGCACCTCCCTTGGTGTCCTCACTCACACACAGGACACCTTCCCACACATAATCAACCCCATTTATGTGGCTCCCCCACATACACAAAATCACCCACCTGTGCCCCTTCCTGAACCTCTATTCCTGGGGTCCCACCTAAGGTGACCAGACAGCAAATGTGAAAAATCGGGACAGGGGGTGGGGAGTAATAGGAGCCTATATAAGAAAAAGACCCAAATATCGGGACTGTCCCTATAAAATCAGGACATCTGGTCACCCTAGTCCCACCTGACATACACAATCATCCCGTCCCTGCACTCACTCTACTCCCTCCCTCCCTTCTGGCTCCCTCCTGCTACACACACACACACACACACAATTACCCTATAGTGAACCCCTGCGCCCCTCCCCCCCACGCACCCCCCTCACGGTGTCACATGCTCACAGTCTCTCCCACTCTTCACTACTCCCCTCCATACTTATGCAGACACACAACTCATCACCACGACACCCCCAAAACTCAAAATGACTCCCCCATACACAGTTAATCCACTTCCACACACGTTATAACCCACACAAAGCTCCACCCGTCCCTTTCACATACATATATGAAACCAATCTAGACAAACAGTGCCCCATCAGTCGCACAAGGACCCACAATCACAATGTCACATGCACACACAAGGCTCCTCCACTCATACATCCCCCCTTTCGAGTCCTAGACACAAGAGAAACCGATACAGTAACACACATTCGTCCCTTTCCCTTCACGTACACACAGTAACCTCCTACTACTCTGTCTCATTCAGACACATAAAATTACCCCGTTTTTCTCTCTTGCACACAATGTCCCATACACAATGACGCTATCATACAAGCACTATAGTAAGTTGACACCCCCGAGTGATCCCCTCTCTTACCCACACAGACCCCCCCATACACAAACACACACACACTGACCCCACAAAAACACACGGCTGCTCTCTCTCTCCCACACACGCACAGACATACCAATCACACACATTTCTTCTCTCTCCCCACCCCACATACAGATGATCCACAATCTCACATACACTGACCCTCACACATTACCCCCCCACACACACACACACAGAGACCCACAGTCACACACACACTGACACCCCACAGAGCCACAGTCACAAACGCATTGACACCCGCAACAGACCCAGGGCACAGTCACACACACTGACACCCCCCCCGCCCACACACATACTAACTCCCTCAGACTGGCCCACAGTCACGCGCACTGTTCTCCCCCCCCCCACACACACACAGTCACATACACACACTGCCTCCACACGCAGACAGACCCTCCAGTCATGCACACACACAGACCCACAGACGCCTCCCCCCTCCGAACACGAGTGGGAGAGGGCTGGAGGCTGCGGACAGAGGGAGGGAGGGAGGCAGGGGACTCCGTGACTGTAGCCAGGCAGCAGCGGGAGCTGCGGGGGTCTGTCCCGTTTGGGCAGCAGCTGGGTGGGCAGTGAAATCTTTTCTCTGTCCCCGGCTGCAGGGAGTGGAGGAGCCGGTCAGCCGGGCGGGGCGGGGCGAGCGGAGGAGCCCGGGCAGGGTGGAGCTGCCTCGGGTGCTGAAGCCTGAGCACCGGGGCCGGTACGTGCGGAGCAGCCGCTCAATGCGGTACAATAAATTAATGCTGGATACGAGGAAAGGGCGTTAATTGGACCCTGCGCTGCTGTGTCCGGACGCTCCATGCCCGGGCTGGGGCAGGCATGAGCAGGGCGGAGGCGGCTGGGGCTGCTCTGCTGGGGCTTGTCTGGGGTTGCCATCTCCTGGGGTGACACGTTTCCAGCAGGCGCTACCCAGTGTCTCTGATCGTCCAACGCCATTGCCGAGGGCTGGCACCGACTAGGGGGATAACAAAGGCCGGGGACAGCCTCGTTGGTGCCTGCCTACTTTGCATTGCGTGGTGCTCGCAGTAGGTGACTGGCGATTAGTCGCTGTGGCTGCTGTCCATGAAGTTTCCAGTCCCCCTGCTCCCCTTGGGTACTGGTTCCTCTGGGGAACAACAAGCAAACATCGTTGAAGTTGAGAAGAGGCAAACAAAATGTAAGGGGGAGCACTTAGCGGCTCAGCACACGCCGGGCGCGTGGGGCTGTGGGGTGTGAGCGCCCCGGGGAAGGGTCCGCTTGGGCAGCTTTGTGCTCCGGGGCCACACACCCAAAAGCCATGGGGAAGGCTCAGCACCGGCTGTAGAGCCGAAATTCCCTCTGCCTGGCGGCTGCCGGCTCACAGCTAGAATGGAAGTGGGCGGAGGAGGAGGGGTGCTCATTGGCGAGCCCTTAAAGCTGAGGGAGCGATTAGCAAATATGCATCTACCGGGAAACATATAAATAGGAGTTGGGGAGCGGAGAAATATGGGGGACACTTCTTTTAACGCTCCTGAAATGCTTCGGATTGAGAAAGCTCTTCGGAGGAACAGCCTGGATTGTGGCAAATACATTGTTTATTTTTTTTAAATGGGGGGGAGGTGTCCCTCTTAAATAGGGATAATTGGGCATTTATGCAAAATATTGTACCCTAGCCCAGAAGTATTAAACACCTGATATTAGCTGAACTGTGATGTGCATAATGTCAACAGCATAGCCTGCATCTGTATAATAGCATAATGTATATAATGTATATGTAGCATAATGCCTGCATCTGTAACTTTCACTCTATGCATCCGAAGAAGTGAGGTTTTTACTCACGAAAGCTTATGCCCAGATAAATCTGTTAGTCTTTAAGGTGCCACCAGACTCCTTGTTGTTTTTAACAGCATAGCTGATGCCATTCGGATTTTTCCCTGCCCTAACAGATAATTTTAGCAGCAAAAGAGGTCAGATGGCAGAGAAAAATATAGTTTGAAATTTTCAGAACACCTTCTAAGAAACCATTATAATTCTGCCTCACCCTGTGAAAATAATGCCATATAAATTCAAACCAGCTGACCCCTGCATGGTGTTTGATCCACTTTACATGTTCTTAAACATACTGGAAATAATCAGAACCAGGCTAGGTGGCATGGCGTGCATTAATATTGCTCTATGGTGTCACAGATGCAGATAGTCTATTAAACGAATTAAGTTAAAGGGAAACTCGGGTATCAATAAGAATAATTAATGCCTTTTAACAGCCCTTTCATTTTGAGCATAACAAGTCCCACAAAAATGAAATCTGGTACCAAAAGGTTTCAATGTTTTAAACAGTAAGTAGCAATCTTTATACAGTCAGTAGCACAAAAAAGCTTATTTTAGCATAAGGTTTAGGTTTAGTATAACAAGATATAAATTTTCAGTACCTCCAAATGTATTTACAAGTTTATTTTCCCTACTTTAAACAATGGTTCAAGTTAAGCACAAACTCAGATAAATTATTAGTCATGTGATTTAAATGTTTGTAGGATATAATTTGATATTGGTTTGTTTTAATTCTTTGCAGATTAAAAAAAACCACAAAAACCTTGGAACATAGTTTTGGCCTTGTACAGGAGAACAGAAGAGAAGCTGTCATGCTTTGCATGTCAAGTAGCTACTGAGCTGCTTGACAGCTTCTGGATTCCAGCTCCACTGGGAATGAGGCAGCACAGGAAACCATGAGCAATGAGTCCTGTGGTCTGCTTCTGCTGCTATAACACCATGGCAGGCAGTCCATGATCCAACAGGAGGATCTGTCCTAGGAAGGCAGCGCTGGAATTGGTAATTTATTCCCTGAGAAAAGAGAGGAAAAACCCTTGGGAAAATACAGTTGGTGGATAACATGTAAAAAGAAGTCCACACACATCGGGATACTGATGCATTCTTGCTGGGTTTGTGGATCCACTTGGAGAAGGGTTTTTTGACATTTCCCCCCCACTCCAAAGTTGGTAATGTGGGTTTTTGGTAAAATTTCTGCTGACTTATACATCCCTAGACACCTCTTGAGAAACCAAGTTGATAAGTGAGTAAGCCTATTGGTGTCTTCTTTTTTGCTGAAGATCTCTTGCAGTTCAGCCAAGATTGACCACCCAACACGTGGGTCATTCTTTGTAAGGGATCCTAGCTTACACGTGCATCTTGGGCACTCACAACCTGGGCCTCTCATACTAGGGAGGCATTTACATTAAACACAGTGTAAAGGGGAAATAAGAGTGAGTCAACTGTCTAGTGTGAGAGGTGACTGGAAAGATTTTACCCTGTCTGCTCCAGCCCCCCCACCACCTCTCCCCCCTCCACGCCCCCCTCTCCCCCGCCCAACCCCACGAAGAATGGGGGCTGTGCTCCTCAAGCGTGGGGGCTGTCTCCTGCTGTGGC
Source organism: Trachemys scripta elegans (assembly GCF_013100865.1). NCBI lineage: Eukaryota > Metazoa > Chordata > Testudines > Emydidae > Trachemys > Trachemys scripta. Next base: position 29,252,604 of record NC_048300.1, on the reverse strand, counting down.
TGGCCCTGCTACTGAGCTGCTGGGCTGAGCTTGGCAGTGGTCTGGAGTTCCCAGGGGCTGAGGGCCAATGGACCCGCTTTCCCAAGTGGAATGCCTGCTGTGAGAGTGAAATGAGCTTCAATATGAAGACACGCAGCTCCAGTGGGTTGGTCCTCTATTTTGACGATGAGGGGTTCTGTGACTTCCTGGAGCTGATCTTGACCCAAGGGGGGAGGCTTCAGCTCAGCTTCTCTATCTTCTGTGCTGAGCCTGCCACCCTGCTGACTGACACACCTGTCAATGACAACCTCTGGCACACAGTGGTCATCCACCGCCATTTTAAGAACACGACACTGCTCATTGACCAGACCGAGGCAAAGTGGGTGGAAGTGAAGTCCAAGCGGCGTGACATGACTGTCTTCAGTGGCCTCTTCTTGGGTGGGCTCCCACCCGAGCTGCGCTCAGCAACCCTGAAACTGACGCTTTCCTCGGTGAAGGATCGGGAGCCCTTCAAGGGCTGGATAACTGATGTCAGGGTCAACTATACACAGGCCTCACCTGTGGAGAGTCAGGAGGTGCGGCTGGATGATGAGCAGAGCCGCCTGTGCGCCAGGGATGATGTTTGCCTCAACGGTGGCATCTGCTCGGTGCTCAATGACCAGGCTGTCTGTGACTGCTCACAAACCGGCTTTCGGGGGAAGGACTGCAGTGAAGGTAAGACTTTACTTTAGCTTGACCTACCAACCACTCCCTTAATGGAATGGAAAGGTAGCAGATAAAGACTGCATGGTGTTTCTTCTGTAAGAGTGAATCTCTCTCTCTCGTCTGTACTTTCCCCCTCCTAACCTCATCCCTGACCCCTCTGTTATATCTCAACCCTCCCTCAATCATCTTCCAAGTGTTTCTGTGACAGAATATGGTGTGATTATTTTCTCCAAAGTTGGGAGATAGGAAAGTGTAAACTAGGGTTGTTACTGTTGATGGTGACCTGGGGTTATTTGTGGTGTGAGAGGGAGTAATATGGGGTATTTATGGTGGGGGAAAGGGGAAAGGGCAATCTGAGTTTACTCTTAAAAAGTGGGTAATGTAGAATTATACTTGGGTAGAGACCTTATTTGATTTTTGATGGGTATAGAGGAGACATTATCTGGGTTTAATTTTTGTTGGGGGTAGGGGAGGCCTGAATTTATTCATTCTCCATACTGGTATACTAACATGCTTGAAGTAAAATCAGTGATTTATTTGTGAAATTCCTTAATGTGATGAGAATCACAATTGATGAGAAAAGTTAAACAAGAGACTTATAGTTTCACACCAAGGGGAATGGCATAGTATTGTAATATTTTTAACAATTCTAATGCCAGTCATGTAGACAGAGGGTAAGAAGGGAAGTGGAAAATATTTACCCCACAGCTGGGAAATGATTAAATATTTATAACCAGTAAGAGAGCTAAGAAAAGGAGATGTTCCCTGGTTTCTCACCTACAAATAAATCACTGAGGAAATGAGACTCATCTTCAGTGTCCATTATTATTGGGGATTTGGAAGCAATGTTAATATGTTTATTTTGCAAACATATCTAGAGCTTTTTAACAATAAATTATTCTTAATTTTGCTAGTTCATGTGCAACTACTTTGCAGCTATGTAAAATGACAGAGAATTTTTGTGTGTGTATCTAGAATTTAGGGGTATGCGAATGAGAATTATGAAAAATTATAGGATATATTAAAGGACATAATAAAACTTCATATCAAAATTTGAATGTAAAAACATAAAAAGAAGATAAAATAGGCATTATGTATCCCAAATGAAGGTGGTCATTGAGCAGTTGCATGACATTTATGGCTGAGTAATTTGCCTTTATCATTTCTATCAAATTTCACTTACCATAGAAAAGAAGAAAGCGTTATTTGTGGGTGATCTTTATTATGTAACACCTTTTGTTCTCAGTGACAATACTTATACATACAGTCACTCTGCATCCTGTTTACTTTGTCAGCTGTTTATCTCTGCTCTGCTATTTGTTAGGGGAAAAAAATCAAGTCTTTTTACGTTTGTAAATATCATTACAATGAAAGAACAATAAAGGATAGTTTCACCGTGTAACAAACTTGTACCTTCACTAGCACATAATTCAAGACACTGTAGGATGAGAACATCTTCTATACTGATCTAAATAGTGTTCATATTTTTTTTATGTGGTACCAGATACCACTAGGCATGTGTGAAATATTGAGGTTTCCTTGTTTCTGTAAATTAGGTCCTGTTATAAATCATGCAGAAAATGATCAAGTATTACAATTTGGTTACTGCAACAATGGCAATTACAGATTGTTATAAGGTTAATACATGAGAATACTCTATAAAAACAAATTATTTGGCACACATTGCTCTTAACACCTCAAAGCAGTTTATTGAAATATTGATATAGATAAAACAATTACATGTAAAATCAACAGAAAGTGAAAAATCTCTTCTTTAAGTTAGGGAAGTAAAATGAAATAGTGGCAGGTATTTTTAAAGGCAAACCATATTACTCTGTTAATATTAGAAACAAATAAAAAACAATATATATTGCAAAATGTCTGATTCATTCACACATATGATAGGAAACTATGTAGTAAATTGCATTTTGGAGCCCACCATTTGAGTGAAATCGTGGCCCCATTGAGGCCAATGGGAGTTCTGCCATTGACTTCAAAGGGGCAAGCATTTTACACATTATGTTCTGTAACCTCTAAGAAGCCTTATAAAATACACTTCTACCCCGATATAACGCAACCCTATATAACACAAATTTGGATATAACGCGGTAAAGCAGCGCTTGGGGGGGGGTGGGGGGGGCGGGGCTCCGCACTCCGGTGGATCAAAGCAAGTTCGATATAACACGGTTTCACCTATAATGCGGTAAGATTTTTTGGCTCCTGAGGACAGCGTTATATCGGGGTAGAGGTGTGCTCTATATGTGCTCAGTACTGAATAATTGTATAGGACCTAATCCTGCTTCCATTGAAATAAAGGGCCAAATTCTTATTTACATCAGTGGGACAGGACTGGACTTATCATTTTTATTTGTTAATGAACCACTCAGAAGCAAACCTGTCAGCTTTTGAGGAAGAAAATAGTGGCTGTTTGTAACCACTTTCAAAGATTTGAACTACTATGTAATTACCTTGTTTTTCTTATGAGAACTTAGATGGCACAGAAAATGGAGAGGGATAAAGTGATACCATTGTGCCATCAAATCCCTGCTATTGATCTCTACATTCTTTATTATCATGGCAATTATATCAATAACTTATTCTATTACCCAATAACTTTATTGAGGGTCAGATCTGGCATTTCTTGTGCATATGAGTTTCCCAGTGGGGTACTCTAGGAATGCAGAATTGGTACTTGGAATGGAGTGATCTAGATGGATATTTTTACTTCTGTTTTACATTTTCATGTTTATTTGACTAGAGATAGTACACCCTCTTCTCACCTCCTTTGGCCTTACTCTTTTATCTGAAACTGTAACCAAACCTGTTCAGTTGCATTTTTTTTCCTGAGAAGGAAAAAAGTTCAGTAAATTTATTTTTCATTATTTTTCATTTTGTATACCTCTGCACCTTTGTATTCTGGCTCAGGCCAGAGTTATATAATACAATGAGATATTTCTAGGCCATAGGAAAACAATAGTAACAGCTCTTTCAAAATTTCCATCCCTATTTTGCAGATTTGAGAGGTCTAGATAATTGCAATAATGATACCAACCCTGCAGTCCTTAGGATGGGATTTTCAATAGTACTTATGAGGTCTAAGAACTTTAAGAAAAAACTATTGACTTTGAATAGGTCAATTGGGAGTTAAGTGCCTAAATACCTTTGAAGATCTGGGCATTAGTCACTTTTGGAAATCCCATTTCTTAGTCTTTATTGAGGCAAAACTCCCATATAAGTACCAAATTCCACAAAGCCTTATTTGTGTGAAAAATCTTTAGTCAAATAAGTATTCCCATTGGGTTTGACTTCTCTATCCCTTGCTGGTGTAGATCAGGAGTAGCTTCATTTAAGTCAATTGAGTTACACCAGTTTGTAAGTGAGAGGAAAATTAGATACATTGGATTGAATTGAATTACTTGCTTGAGTAAAGATTACTCATGGGAGTCAAGGTTACAGACTTAAGACCCCCGTCAGTAAGAGTTTTTGGCCAAGTCAGAACAAAAGGACAGGCATTTTGCCTGAGTATAGACAGTATTGAGTCCAATGGTTAGAAAGGCATTCAAACTTCAGACATTTATCTGAATGGACCCAATCCTCCATACTTTTTAAAGTTGGCCCAATATTATCTGTAACCCCCAGTTTTAGCTTTAAAAACGTCGTGGCATGTTATTCCACATGTTTATTAATATTTTCAATATGGATTAGCTTTCTTGTAGTGCCTTATCATAATTAGTAATATTTATGGCACTACACTCAAATAAAAAAAATACTATTGTGGAGCTCTTCATCATGTCCCCAAATACTGCAAAGCTACCAAAATGAAAACATGGAGTCAGTAGTGCCATAAGTGTACATGACATTAATTTTTGCTTTTATTGCATTTCTTATGCATTACACTGAAAATATGAGCTTGGGATGTAATTTGCTACTGATATAGGCAAGGGAAATTTTATTTTACCTCATTGAAGTGGCTTGACACAAAGAAAAATGTGCAAAATTAGATAAAAAACTTTATCTGAGGGATATGACTCAGGGTAAAAAATATTATAATGATGATACCAGTTTTCAAAGGCATTTCTGAGAACTATGAGAGGACTCTATTCAATACTAACAGTATGCAGTTTTGCATCGAGAAAAATTGGTGCATTTTAGTTCTGGGATTGGGGAAAACTATTAATCAGAAAGACTGGTCCTTAATATCTGGTTTTTGGTAAAGTGAATTAGGATCCTGGACAGCTACAGAGGAAAAAGAATTTATGTTCAAGAACTTTCATCTCATCCTTCCTATTTTGCTCCTTATTTTGGAAATTCATAACCTAGAATAAGAAATCTTTTTAAAATATTGAATTAGTCTATCAAAACAGGAATTTTATTTAAATATATATGCAAAGCTAGAACAGTCCAATGTATCATTTAGTTCAGTATTCTGTCTCTGACAGTAGCCACTACCAGATGCTAGTGAAGAAGGATGAAATAAAACAAACACATAATGCACCTAAATACTTTGCATTGGCAGAAATTTCTTGGTGACCTCAGGAAATGTTTATTCCCTTAAACTTTTTTAGTTATTTAATTACTAATGTAATCTTCATATATATGTCTTATTCTTTTTTTGAATATTGCTAATACTTTTGTCTCAGTCATATCCTGATGTGGTGAGTTCCAAACATAATTATTCTTTGGATTAAAACTTATTTTCTTTTAATATTCATTTTTAATTTTGACTGTCCTCTTGGTCTTCTGTTAAGGGAAAGAATAATTAATAACCATGTAGCCATTCATAGGAAGGGACATCCTCATGATTAAATCTTCAGCAGTTGATTCCAGCTGTGGATTGTCATCTGGTGATTTTTCAGTGATTCAAGCCCATATGTCTCAAACTAGCCAGGCTTTGGATTTTTTTGTTTATATTTGCAGTCTGTGTTTATATTTGTTTCTCCTTATTGGCCTGTTTTTAAAGTAATCTACTATTCCAAGTCCCCTTTTGAAAACCCTCATGTTCTAATTTCACTCCTGTCATGCCTTACTTTTGAGCATAATATAAAAAACATGTTGGTATTAATAATCCTTGCAAGGTGCATGTTTGCCAGCAAAGCTGTTCCATAGTCTTATGAGAGCCTTCAGTTTTACATTGGAGAGAATCATTGCCACCTTTGTTGTATCCTGTGTGAACTCTTAGGTAATATTATGGTCTCTAAAAAACACAGCATACGACCATAACATTTACCACGGGGAAAATTTTCCTCTTGGATCTACACTTCAGATCCCTTATCTTCAGTTTGCATCTCTGTTACATAAACTGTACTTGTTCCACCTGTGGAATCCCCATCACTGTCAATGGCTACCAGGGTGTTCTGCATGTGAGATGAGTGCAGCATGTGCTATGGAGATCCACAGCTGACTGAATTAAGGATAGCTTTATAGGAAGCTAGGAATTTACTTTAAATCAAAACCTTTTAATATTTTAAAATAGTTTCTTTTTTATAATTACAATAAAAACATTTTAATAAAATAAACATTTAGGAAAATAGTCCCAGAACCCCTTTTAATTCGAATTGAAAACAGTGGATTCTTTGCACTCAGTAGTATGTAAATAGAACTATTATGATACCATTTTAAGCTAGGATTTTGCATGTTTTTGTAAATGCAATTTGATGCATTAGTTTGTTTGCCAGGACTTTACATAGTAAGATATTGATTTCAGTGTGTTCCTCATGTAACATCGCAGCACTTCAAATATTGTGTCATTGGTTATGAGAAACTGACAGGCTGTTTTATATCATCTTGTAAGAGGGCTGCTTGGTGCACATTGCTAATCGTGGCATTGTAATTCTTTCAATGGACCCCTTACTGTACAGCATAAATCTTAGTACCCCCAAATCAATATTTTTTACATAGTGGGACAGATGTTCCCATCTGTTCCAATCCCCAGTGCATGTGATATTTCTTTCACTCGAGAGCCAATATTGCAGACCAATGGAGAAGTAAGATTCTTGAAGAATATGACAAGAAGTTTCACTCCTACTAGCTTTTATCTAGCAGCTTTTATTAGACTGGTTATTCAGAAGTCCCCAGTTATATATTAAATTAGTGTAATTGTCAACATATGTAACAACTGCTGATTAAAAATAGCTGTTGTGATGTCATTAAAGACTAACTTTAGTATTTGGTACATTCAGGTCTGTTAGCTTATTTTTGTATATATAACAAAAGTGCCCGGTAATAACTTTAAAATAAAGGTGCTGATCCAGCAACCATTTAAATCAATGGGAGTATCTGAACTGACTACAATGGCAGTTGGATCAGGGCCCTGTAAACTTTGAATATGTTGTCTTTTAAAATGTGAGCTGTTATTTACTAGGAACACACAAAACATTCCAGGGGGTAGAAAAGCATTTTCTCTCTTTTGCTACATTCTAACCGAAAATTGTATAAACTGATTTATGAAATTTAATTTTACTGGATTGTGAAGGATATACTGAGAATTTGTGTGCAAAATTGAAGCTGAGGGCTAATTAAGATGATTGAGTTACAATCCTTTCAGAAATGGGGTTTATGGTAGAAATGTGACAGACCCATACATTTTCTGCTATTGCCAGTGCCACCATAATAAAGAAAAAACTGCTAGACAGAATCCAGTGTATCTCTCCCCCACACACACTTAAAACAGTTAGATGTTATTTTTTTATTTATTACCCTGAACTGGAAGTTAAGTTTTAATATTACCCCTTGAATAAAATAGTTTTGGTTTTTCTCACCAAGTTTGACCCTTTCTCCACTGACTCCCTCCCTATGTTCCATTCATGGGATCTCAGAGCAATATGCAGAATTCAGACTTGCAGAAGTTTAAGTTCAGTTTTGTCAGGCTAGAAAGCAGTACTTTTTGGTGAGTTTAAATTAATGTCTGAACCATTCTCTTGGCCATAGATGTATCCATTATAACCAACATGCACAAAAAGTCAGTAGCTAATATGAGTGTAGAAGGGCGGAGCACAAGATTTTGAGTCAGCCTTGGTATTGTGTAGTACTGGGCAAGCCGCATCATCTCTTTGGTTTTAATTTCCCCATTTGTAAGATAAGGCTAATGATACCTAACTATCCACCTCACAGGAGCATTGAGGATTTTCTGCCTGATTCTCAGCCTTTGAAGGATTAGACCTTATACACCTCTACCTCGATATAACGCTGTCCTCGGGAGGCAAAAAATCTTACCGTGTTATAGGCGAAACCGCGTTATATCAAACTTGCTTTGATCCGCCGGAGTGCGCAGCCCTGCCCCCCCGGAGCACTGCTTTACTGCGTTATATCCAAATTTGTGTTATATTGGGTCACATTATATTGGGGTAGAGGTGTATTATTAAACCCCCTCTGTGAAATCAAAGGTTTGCAGCTCACTCTAACATCCTGCAACATTTTCATTCCACACAGCCAGCTCTCATCAGTTTGTTCTGCAGTTGCTCCCCATCCCCATCATCTGTATTAAACTCACCACCCAGCATGTTGCTCCTCTACTGTGCATAGCATCGCTTCCACTAGGTGGGCTGGAATATGTGGAATACTAGATGTGAGCTAATAGGCAAGGGAGAGCCAGATAGCAGTTGGCCAATCTGGTTTTCCTCACTTCTGTTACACTTCCCATCTGCCACCCTCTCCAAAATTACTGTTCTCTAGGCCTGCCCTGTGCATCAATGAGGACCTAATAGTCAGTGTTAGAGCACAGAGGAGAACCCAGGTTCCCAGTGGTACATTTATAACATACTTTCTATGCTATTGTCCTTTGTTTTGTATGGTGACATTTCATTCTCTTTGGTCCTGATACTGCCACAGGATCTGCTAGCATGGAACTCTGTACCCATATAGAGATCCATTGATTTCAGTGGGTCTCCACACAGGGATCCATGCTAGGGGATCCTAATGTAGAATCAAAAACTTTATTAATGATTAACAGTTGGAATTTAAAAAAAATAACTTTTAGTGTCTCTATTAATTTTTTGACTCCTATTATTGTTTATCAACAACTTTTATTTAGCTAGATCCTTCCCATTCATGTATTATTGTACTGTACAGTTAACCATGAGAGAGCCATCAATAAATCAGTAGTAAACATACAAAGAGAAATCCTTGCGTTCTTGAGTTACACCAAATATATTCAGCTAATCTAGTTTGGCTTGCAAGAAGGCGATAAGCGATAAAGAGAGGTTTAGATACTAGTGTTTTTGATCACTGTGATTCTCCTATGTTACTTTAGCCATGCCTTGAACTTTGAGCCTTTGAGTTAGACTCCAGTAACCAGTGAATTCAGTAGTCCTGGTAGATAGTAGATAGGGTGCAATCCTGAAAGGAGCTGAGAGCCCTCAACTTCCATTAAAGTCAATTTGAAGTCCCATTGACTCATGTTTAGAATTATGGCAAACCCAGTAACCTATTGATTCTCAACATAATATTCAACTGGGGACACAAAAGGAGAGGAGTTTGGGGTGAAATAAATAAACTGCTGATTCTGACTGTAGTTGTAATTTTCATCTGGAAACTCTATAGAGAGAAGGTCTTTTCATAGATTCAAGTATTTTAAAACATTAATATTATTTAAAAAACATGCTTACAAACCATTGCATAAACTGAAAAGTTGTGTGAGTAATTTTCTTTTAAATTTAAGGTACTCAATAATTTATTGGAAAACGGGTGTTTTACCAGAAGTGAGATTTTTATATTGGTGATAATACAGGTATAATTTGATACGGACTTGTATACAATGGAAGCAACATGGCCATTGTTGCCCACCATCGATTGTGAATTTTGTATATTATGCTTCTGTTGTGCTGGAACTCAAATCAGACCTGTGCTTACTCTGTGGCCCATTGCATGAGATTTACAATGAGAAACACTACCCTGTTGATTTTTACCTCATTTTACTTAAAAGCATAGAAGCTAGATTCCTATTATTCTTCTAAAGTCTCTCTGTAGTTAAGAGTACATGTACAGCCATTAAGGAAATGTTTGATATTACACTATATAACTGGAGATATATACAGCAGTTCCAAAGTTTCAGAATAACTTCTTAATTTTGGATGCATCTTAACCTCTGCCTTGCTCTTTGTCTTATGTGTTTTAAGTGTTTATAAAAAATGACATTTATTTAGAAGAAATCTCCTTGAATATTTTCATTCTTAAAAAAATAAAATATACCAAGGCAAGCATACAGTATGTTCCATAAAAACAGGGATAAACTTTGCAACTCAGGGATATTACAAACAAATACATAAGTCCTAAGTACTTATTGTCAGCTATATCCTGCAAATCTTTATTTAAGTGTGTAGAGATAATCAGATGAATCAGGGATGTCTAAAAAAATCTGGCATGTCTTGCACCCCCAGAAAGGGCATCTCGCACCCCTAGGTGTGTGTGCACCCCAGGTAAAGAACCACTGATCTAGACTGCTCTCAGTGGTACCAGATGACAGAACAAGGAGTAATGGCCTCAAGTTGCAGTGAGAGAGGTTTAGGTTGGATATTAGGAAAATCTTTTTCACTAGGAGGGTGGTGAAGCACTGGAATGGGTTACCTAGGCAGGTGGTGGAATCTCCTTCCTTAGAGGTTTTTAAGGTCAGGCTTGACGAAGCCCTGGCTGGGATGATTTAGTTTGGGATTAGTCCTGCCCTGAGCAGGGGGTTGGACTAGATGACTTCCTGAGGTCCCTTTCAACCCTAATATTCTTTGATTCTATGAAAACAAAAGAAAAAAACACTAAAATTGGTTAGCATAAAGTTATAGCTTTAATTTCAAAGCACAAAAGTAAAGAAATTCAAAATTAAAATTTAGACTTAGGGCCAAATTCCATGTGTGTGATTGATATGCACTGATAGCAGTGTGTTAGCTGTCCTAAGGGCAGAATTTGTCCCTGTTGGTTTAACTCATGCTAATATGCCAAGTACTGAAGAGATCTGTAAGCAGTAGGTGATGCTTTATATGTCTCAATTAGAGATGGAGCCAAGCTGCAAAGTTTGGATATGGTACTGAGACAGAAGTTGTTTTGATCTGGGATTTTGATTTCGGCCATTGTTTGCAACACCTGAGCATATGAAGGCAGACTAAGGACAGAGTTAAAGGCCCCATTTTAGAGCATTTCACAACCACTTTGCACTCCAATTTGTCCACCTGGAAACTGGAAACAGTAATACTTACCTGTTTCTCAGAGGCCCAGTCCTTCAATTCTTGCACACCCTAAACTGTCATGACTTCAAATACATTTGGGGTTATGCAGGGAATGCAGGAATAGGACTCCAGGGTGTTACGAGGATTAATTAGTTAATATTTGTGAAGCACTTTGAAGATGAAAAGTACTTTAGAAATGCTAAGTATTATTATCAATATTAATAAAACAGTTCTAAAACTCTTTGCTTTTGAAGGTTTGCTATATTCAACAGCCTTTGCCAGCCAATTAATGGAGTGAAATCACTGTGCCTGATACTTCTCTCCCATCAATGTAAATCAGGATTAATACCCCTGAAGTTAATAGAGCTAAATCATTGAAAATGGGTCTGACATCAGAATTAGGCCCACAGATAGTGGATGAAATTGTGCCTGCTACCTCTGGTCATAAAGAACAGTGTTACAATTGTGTAATTATTAAAGCACTCAAAAATGATTGGGAAGTCCAAATAGGATTAACCTTGCCCACTACTACGTGATATTACCCTCTGATCCTTGTAGGGAGATTTTCCTCTCATCCAGATGCACAGCAACATGTTAGTAGCTCAAAAATGAATGGCAAGAAGCTTTCCTGCCTTGATTCACACACATATGTTATCTATAATTACTTATTCCACCCTTTAATTTGCCTGTATTTGTGCAGGCATAACACAAAGTGACAATGCAATTTTCCATTGAAAATTACAAAAGAATGACTAAAAGAATCACGTACTTTAACCCCCACCCTCGCCCTTCTGCAAATATGTACTAGGCTGTACTAAAATACCTGCCCTTTGAAACAAGCATGTCTATTTTTTTCATCAGTGCATTTGAACTGATTTTCATGCTCCTTTTGCTGTTTTCAGATATTCATTTGCTGTATAGTTTTTAGAACCTAGCCCAATATGGCCAGTTAAATTCTTTCTCTAAATACAAACAAACTGACTGTTGCAAAGCTAATTATATATAACAAAAAAACCCCTCTATTTAAAAACGTAATTGAGGTTCCAAAGTCAAGCATGTCAGAATTAAGGTTGCTTGTGCAATCTTAATTGATCCCTCTTGTGCGTAAGTATTGTGATACAATCTTTAATTACATGGTCACATACTATTTTTTCTACAGGGCCCCTGCTTCATTCAGTGCAGGATGGATGGTGCTCACTTTGAGGCAATGAACTTAATGAGTCAATATTTTGTTTTCTCCTCTATTCATTGTGTTTCCCCACAATGTATTTGCTACACACTATTCACACACTTCTCTGAAGTCAGAATTATTCACTTCCATGTGGGCTTTTCTATGGCGCTTTCCACTACAGTATCAGAGTGCTACACAGATATTAATTAATATATTTTCAAAACATTCCTGTAAGGTGAGGTGGTGGTACTATCTCTGTTTAACTGATGGGGAACTAAGTCACAGGCAGATTAAAGTCAAAAGTATCCGCTTATTTTTGGATGCCCAATTCAAGACATGAAGGATCTTGTTATTTTTTAAGAGTATTTAGCATTATATAACACTGTATAGGTTCAAAGCACAGCTCCCATTGACTTCAGTTTCAGCTATGAGTGCTCAGCACTTCTGGAACTCAGATTCCAGGGTCTCAAGTCAGGCAACAAGAAAATGAGGAACACACAATTAGTCACCACTTCTGCAAAAAAATTGCATGCCTCTGCCTAGGAGCCAGACCTGCTGCCGGCCGCTTTCGGGGTGCAGTGCAGTCCACGGTGCCAGGACAGGCAAGAAGCCTGCCTTAGCATCTCCGCTGCACCACTGACTGGGAGCCGCCTAAAGTAAGCCCATACGCCAATTCCCTGCCCCAGCCCTGAGGCCCCCCAAATCTGGAGCCCCTTCTGGCACCCCAACCCCCTCATCCCTGGCCACACCCCAGAGTCTGCACCCCAGCCCAGAGCTCTGACCCCCTCCTGCACCCGAATCCGCTGTCCGAGCCCTGATCCTCCCCAAAACCAGGAGTCCCCTCCTGCACCCCAAACCCCTCATCCCCAGTCCTCCCCCCAACCCTCTGCCCCAGCCCTGAGCCCCTCCCACACCTCAAACCCCTTATCCCCAGCTCTGTTGGGTTGGAGCATCAACAATTTTTTTCAACTGGGTGTCAGAAAAAAAGTTTCAAAACCACTGCTGAAATGTTTTTTACTTTACCTCTTTGTTACACTGATCCTTAAAACAGCCAACCTCTTTTAGATGCAGAGCTGTTCCCTAGAGGAAACCTTAAATTTGACAGGAAATAGCACCGGATATAGTCAGATCCTATTTGTCTCCAGTGCTATTTGATATCTCTGAGACCTGTTTTGTTTTTGTTTTTTTTCTGACCAGTGAAGGGAGTTAAGTTAAAGCAACCTGATCTTAGAGTCACTTAAAGTATGTCCTCAGCCCAGCAGCACTCTGCATAAAATATTTTTTCCTTTTTAGTACAGAAATAAAAAAATCCTGCATGGGGAGTGAGGTACAAATTTACTAACCTGATGAAATTCTAGAATGCAAACAAACATTTGGTTTGTTGTTTTCCATCACATCCAAAAATAGATAATTGGATATTTGGCCACCATTTATTCAGAACTCAGAGTACACTCGTGCTCAAACAAAATCTTATTTGACAATTTTTTAACATTAATAGCTTTATTAAACAATATTTGGCTTGTTTATGAGTAAAGACAGAATTGTTTTTCAGTTTAATAAAATTTCCAGAAACAACATGTCATGAACGGTGTTAGAAGATTCATTCTCTTACTTGTAATACCTAGCCAAATAAAAATAATTATTATCTTTACATAAGGTTTCTTTTAATAAACAGTGATAAGATCATTTTTGTCATTGTTAATACTGCATCACCAATGTTTGTAAAATAATGATACTTTACATATAAACAGCTAATTATTTTTAACAAAAAGAACAGGAGTACTTGTGGCACCTTAGAGACTAACAAATTTATTAGAGCATAAGCTTTCGTGGACTACAGCCCACTTCTTCGGATGCATATAGAGTGGAATAAATATTGAGGAGATATATATACACACATACAGAGAGCATAAACAGGTGGGAGTTGTCTTACCAACTCTGAGAGGCCAATTGAGTAAGAGAAAAAAAACTTCTGAAGTGATCATAGAATCATAGAATCATAGAATATCAGGGTTGGAAGGGACCTCAAGAGGTCATCTAGTCCAACCCCCTCCTCAAAGCAGGACCAATTCCCAACTAAATCATCCCAGCCAGGGCTTTGTCAAGCCGGGCCTTAAAAACCTCCAAGGAAGGAGACTCCACCACCTCCCTAGGTAACCCATTCCAGTGCTTCACCACCCTCCTAGTGAAATAGTGTTTCCTAATATCCAACCTGGACCTCCCCCACTGCAACTTGAGACCATTGCTCCTTGTTCTGTCATCTGCCACCACTGAGAACAGCCGAGCTCCATCCTCTTTGGAACCCCCCTTCAGGTAGTTGAAGGCTGCTATCAAATCCCCCCTCATTCTTCTCTTCTGGAGACTAAACAATCCCAGTTCCCTCAGCCTCTCCTCATAAGTCATGTGCTCCAGACCCTTAATCATTTTTGTTGCCCTCCGCTGGACTCTTTCCAACTTTTCCACATCCTTCTTGTAGTGTGGGGCCCAAAACTGGACACAGTATTCCAGATGAGGCCTCACCAATGTCAAATAAAGGGGAACGATCACGTTCCTCGATCTGCTGGCAATGCCCCTACTTATACAGCCCAAAATGCCGTTAGCCTTCTTGGCAACAAGAGCACACTGTTGACTCATATCCAGCTTCTCGTCCACTGTGACCCCTGCAGAACTGCTACCAAGCCATTTGGTCCCTAGTCTGTAGCAGTGCATGGGATTCTTCCGTCATAAGTGCAGGACTTTGCATTTGTCCTTGTTGAACCTCATCAGGTTTTTTTTTGGCCCAATCCTCTAATTTGTCTAGGTCCCTCTGTATCCGATCCCTACCTTCTAGTGTATCTACCACGCCTCCTAGTTTAGTGTCATCTGCAAACTTGCTGAGAGTGCAGTCCACACCATCCTCCAGATCATTAATAAAGATATTAAACAAAACCGGCCCCAGGACCGACCCTTGGGGCACTCCGCTTGAAACTGGCTGCCAACTAGACATGGAGCCATTGATCACTACCCGTTGAGCCCGACAATCTAGCCAGCTTTCTATCCACCTTACAGTCCATTCATCCAGCCCATACTTCTTTAACTTGGCGGCAAGAATACTGTGGGAGACTATCAAAAGCTTTGCTAAAGTCAAGGAATAACACATCCACTGCTTTCCCCTCATCCACAGAGCCAGTTATCTCATCATAGAAGGCAATTAGGTTAGTCAGGCACGATTTTCCCTTGGTGAATCCATGCTGACTGTTCCTGATCACTTTCCTCTCCTCTAAGTGTTTCATAATTGATTCCTTGAGGACCTGCTCCATGATTTTTCCAGGGACTGAGGTGAGACTGACTGGCCTGTAGTTCCCCGGATCCTTCTTCTTCCCTTTTTTAAAGATGGGCACTACATTAGCCTTTTTCCAGTCATCCGGGACCTCCCCCAATCACCATGAGTTTTCAAAAATAATGGCTAATGGCTCTGCAATCTCATCCGCCAACTCCTTTAGCACCCTCGGATGCAGCGCATCCGGCCCCATGGACTTGTGCATGTCCAGTTTTTCTAAATAGTCCCGAACCACTTCTTTCTCCAAAGAGGGCTGGTCACCTTGTGCTACCCAGTGCAGCAGTCTGGGAGCTGACCTTGTTTGTGAAGACAGAGGCAAAAAAATCATTGAGTACATTAGCTTTTTCCACATCCTCGGTCACTAGGTTGTCTCCCTCATTCAGTAAGGGGCCCACACTTTCCTTGACTTTCTTCTTGTTACTAACATACCTGAAGAAACCCTTCTTGTTACTCTTAACGTCTTTTGCTAGCTGCAACTCCAAGTGTGATTTGGCCTTCCTGATTTCACTCCTGCATGCCTGAGCAATATTTTTATACTCCTCCCTGGTCATTTGTCCAATCTTCCACTTCTTGTAAGCTTCTTTTTTGCATTTAAGATCAGCAAGGATTTCACTGTTTAGCCAAGCTGGTCGCCTGCCATATTTACTATTCTTTCTACACATCGGGATGGTTTGTTCCTGCAACCGCAATAAGGATTCTTTAAAATACAGCCAGCTCTCCTGGACCCCTTTGCCCTTCATGTTATTCTCCCAGGGGATCCTGTCCATCTGTTCCCTGAGAGAGTCTAAGTCTGATTTTCTGAAGTCCAGGGTCCGTATTCTGCTGCTTTCCTTTCTTCCTTGTGTCAGGATCCTGAACTCGACCATCTCATGGTCACTGCCTCCCAGGTTCCCATCCACTTTTGCTTCCCCTACTAATTCTTCCCTGTTTGTGAGCAGCAGGTCAAGAAAAGCTCTGTCCCTAGTTGGTTCCTCCAGCACTTGCACCAGGAAATTGTCCCCTACACTTTCCAAAAACTTCCTGGATTGTCTGTGCACCGCTGTATTGCTCTCCCAGGAGATATCAGGGTGATTAAAGTCTCCCATGAGAACCAGGGCCTGCGATCTAGCAACTTCTGCTAGTTGCCAGAAGAAAGCCTCATCCACCTCATCCCCCTGGTCTGGTGGTCTATAGCAGACTCCAACCACGACATCACCCTTGTTGCTCACACTTCTCAACTTTATCCAGAGACTCTCAGGTTATTCTGCAGTTTCATACCCGAGCTCTGAGCAGTCATACTCCTCTCTTACATACAACGCAACTCCCCCACCTTTTCTGCCCTGCCTGTCCTTCCTGAACAGTTTATATCCATCCATGACAGTACTCCAGTCATGTGAGTTATCCCACCAAGTCTCTGTTATTCCAATCACATCATAGTTTCCTGACTGTGCCAGGACTTCCAGTTCTCCCTGCTTGTTTCCCAGGCTTCTTGCATTTGTGTATAGGCACTTAAGATAACTCATTGATCATCCCTCTTTCTCAGCATGGGACAGGAGTCCTCCCATCTTGCGCTCTCCTGCTTGTGCTTCCTCCCCGGATCCCATTTCCCCACTTACCTCAGGGCTTTGGTCTCCTTCCCCCAGTGAACCTAGTTTAAAGCCCTCCTCACTAGGTTAGCCAGCCTGCTGGCGAAGATGCTCTTCCCTCTCTTTGTTAGGTGGAGCCCGTCTCTGCCTAGCACTCCTCCTTCTTGGAACACCATCCCATGGTCGAAGAATCCAAACCCTTCTCTCCGACACCACCTGCGTAACCATTCATTGACTTCCACGATTTGATGGTCTCTACCCAGGCCTTTTCCTTGCACAGGGAGGATGGACGAGAACACCACTTGTGCCTCAAACTCCTTTATCCTTCTTCCCAGAGCCACGTAGTCTGCAGTGATCCACTCAAGGTCGTTCTTGGCAGTATCATTGGTGCCCACGTGGAGAAGCAGGAAGGGGTAGCGATCCGAGGGCTTGATTAGTCTCGGCAGTCTCTCCGTCACATCCTGTATCCTAGCTCCTGGCAAGCAGCAGACCTCTCTGTTTTCCCGGTCGGGGCGGCAGATAGATGCCTCAGTCCTCCTGAGGAGGGAGTCCCCGACCACCACCACCCTCCTCTTCCTCTTGGGAGTGGTGGTCATGGAACCCCCATCCCTAGGACAGTGCATCTTTTGCCTTCCAATCGGTGGAGTCTCCTTCTGCTCCCTTCCCTCAGATGGGTCATCTAGTCCACTCTCCGCATTAGTACCTGTAGAGAGAACATGGAAATGATTGCTCACCTGTATCTCCATTGGTGCATGGATGCTCCTCTTTCTCCTTCTGGAGGTCACATGCTGCCAAACCTCTTCACAATCCTTCTGTCCCTGCTGCGCCTGCTCTGAATCTTCAGAGCACTGTGGCCGTACAAGCATCTCCTGACGTCTGTCCAGGAAATCTTCATTTTCCCTTATGGAGCGCAGAGTAGATACTCGTTTCTCCAGCCCTCTAACCTTCTCTTCCAGTATGGAGACCAGCTTGCACTTTGTACAGACAAAGTCGCTTCTGTCCTGTGGAAGAAAGACAAACATGGCACATCCTGTGCAGGTTACAACAGCTGATCGCTCACCTTCCATATCACCATCCTCTTAGGAGCTTCCTCAGCTGTTGCAGGATCTACTCAGAGAAACCTGCAGATGAAAGCCTCAGTGAGCTCTCCCCAAGTGAACCAGCTCTCCCCAAGCGATAATCAAGATAGCCCAGTATAGACAGTTTGATAAGAAGTGTGAGAATACTTACAAGGGGAGATAGATTCAATGTTTGTAACGGCTCCGCCATTCCCAGTCCTTATTCAATCCTGAGTTGATTGTGTCTTAGTTTGCATATCAATTCCAGCTCAGCAGTCTCTCATTGGAGTCTGTTTTTGAAGTTTTTCTGTTGTAAGATAGCCACCCGCAGGTCTGACATTGAATGGCCAGACAGGGTTAAAGTGTTCTCCCACTGGTTTTTGAGTATTATGATTCCTGATGTCAGATTTGTGTCCATTAATTCTTTTGCGTAGAGACTGTCCAGTTTAACCAATGTACATGGCAGAGGGGCATTGCTGGCACATGATGGCATATATGACATTGGTAGATGTGCAGGTGAATGAGCCCCTGATGGTATGGCTTATGTGATTAGGTCCTGTGATGATGTCACTTGAATAGATATGTGGTCAGAGTTGGCATCGGGCGTTGTTACAAGGATAGGTTCCTGGGTCAATGTTTTTGTTCAGTGATGTGTGGTTGCTGGTGAGTATTTGCTTTAGGTTCGGGGGTTGTCTGTAAGCAAGGACAGGTCTGTCTCCCAAGACATGGTCACATAAATACCACCCTATACCGGAAACCTATTGACCGCTACACTTACCTACATGCCTCCAGCTTCCATCCAGGACACACCACACGATCCATTGTCTACAGCCAAGCTCTAAGATGTAACCGCATTTGCTCCAATCCCTCAGATAGAGACAAGCACCTACAAGATCTCTATCAAGCATTTTTAAAACTACAATACCCACCTGCTGAAGTGAAAAAACAGATTGACAGAACCAGACGAGTACCCAGAAGTCACCTCCTACAAGACAGGCCCAACAAAAAAAAATAACAGAACACCACTAGCTGTCACCTTCAGCCCCCAACTAAAACCTCTCCAGCGCATCATCAGAGATCTACAACCTATCCTGAAAGATGATCCTTTACTCTCACAGATCTTGGGAGACAGACCTGTCCTCGCTTACAGACATGTGCCAGCAATGCCCCTCTGCCATATACATTGGCCAAACCGGACAGTCTCTATGCAAAAGAATTAATGGACACAAATCTGACATCAGGAATCATAATACTCAAAAACCAGTGGGAGAACACTTTAACCTGTCTGGTCATTCAATGTCAGACCAGCGGGTGGCTATCTTACAACAGAAAAACTTCAAAAACAGACTCCAACAAGAGACTGCTGAGCTGCAATTGATATGCAAACTAGACACAACCAACTCAGGATTGAATAAGGACTGGGAATGGCTGAGCCATTACAAACATTGAATCTATCTCCCCTTGTAAGTATCCTCACACTTCTTATCAAACTGTCTGTACTGGGCTATCTTGATTATCACTTCAAAAGTTTTTTTTCTCTTATTCAATTGGCCTCTCAGAGTTGGTAAGACAACTCACACCTGTTCATGCTCTCTGTATGTGTGTATATATATCTCCTCAATATTTATTCCACTCTATATGCATCCGAAGAAGTGGGCTGTAGTCCACGAAAGCTTATGCTCTAATAAATTTGTTAGTCTCTAAGGTGCCACAAGTACTCCTGTTCTTTTTGCGGATACAGACTAACATGGCTGCTATTCTGAAACCTATTTTTTAACAATTTACTTAATTGATTCAGTCATTATCTTCTTCTGGTAGCCCTGTTATTTCCAGATTAACTAATTTCCAATGTGTTTCTTTAAAGTTTACCAAAGTTGCTTGAACTTCTATCTTTATAGCTGAGATTGATTTCTGAAGACAATATAGCCTTTTAATAATCATTCTGAAAAGTACTATAGAGTCTCTTTCAGGACTTTTAAACTGAAAGATTCTACTGATAGCATATAATCTTCATGTGAACTGGAAAATGAATTGCCTTGTTTCAAGGAGTCTATTTGCATATGAACATTTTTAAAAGATAAACTGAGGTAAATAAAGATCTAAAAAGAAATAGAAGCAAATAAGAACAATAAAAAGCAGCACCATCCTTGAACCAAATTTGGAGGGAAAAAATGCTGGAATTCCCAGTGCTGAACATTTTGATTGCTGCCAAAAATCTTTTGGGAATTGCCTTGCTTGTTGCCAATGTTTTGAAAATAGGGACCATGATATTGAGACATATTTAAGTATTTGAAGTAAAGATAAGTGTCATTTGATTTTTCTCTTTGGTTTTATGCAGTGTATGGCACAGAATAGAGACTTCATTTAAGTAACAGAACAAAAGAAACAGACACACACACACACACAAAAACTTGTAGCAGAAGTATCTATCTGAAAAGTTATTAAATGTCACTATAATTTATCATGATCATACAGGGTTCAGGAAATATATAGATAATGCGCCTGATGTATACTCCCTCCTTACTTCTGCAGGAGGCAGAACAGTCAAACCTTATTGTGCCTAGCCCCACAATTCCACTGATGACAAAGTCAAGTCTTAGAGTGATCCTCTAAAATATTGGGTTCAGAATGAAAATGAGTTGGGCTGCAATCATGGTCCTAACTAATTTTATACAACTGCCTTCAGTGAAGGGAAGCTGCTACTGTATAAGGGCGTAACCTATACTTTGCAGGATTGGGCCTTAAAATTACTGTTAGGGTTGCTGAAACAATTTGTATAGGAGGGGTGTTGAGAGCCATTGAACCAAACAGTAAACCCTGTATATGATGGAAACTACTTCAAGACTGGGGGTGCAGCAGCACCCCCTGTTTCAACACCTCTGGCTACTGTAGACCATCGTTGTATTTATAGGCTAGTACCTTCAGAAGTCCATGGAGTCAAATGGGTAGAAGAAATCCTGAAAAAAAGCAATAGAAAAACATGCAAAGCAGAAGAGAGGAAGGATGGGCTTGTATTTAGGCACTGGATGGGGACTCTGGATATCTGAGTTCAGTTCCCATCTATGCCACAGACTTCTTGTGTGACTGTGAACACTTATTCTCTCTGTGCCTTTGTTCCAGATCTGTAAAATGTGGGTAATAATAACATTCACTCCCTTCTTCTTTTGTTTTGTCTGTACAGTCTATGTAACTCTTGAGTGTAGATGCTATCTCTTACTATGTGTTTGTAAAGTGCCCAACACAATAGGGCCTAGGTGTTGGTTAGGGCCTCTAGATGCTATTGTAATGCAAATAATGATAAATAAGAGAGAAAGCAATGAAGACGAATGTGTTAGCGAAAAAGTGCTAATGATCATTGGAACAATCTTTCTTAACTAATAGAGTATTACAGATTAATTTCAGACCAAAAATTGTGGTCCACCAAAGGTTCTGATGGGCTACTATAAATTCTTCTGGGTGCTCACTGGAATAACGTGTTCCATACTGACTAATGGTTCATTCTCTCACAGCATAACATTATTACAAAATCTGTTAACAAGATTAATGTATCCTTAATAAAATTATGTTACATTATAAAAAGCACTTTAACAAACATTGTCAAAAGATTCTTTATTGTATCTTATTTACATGCAGAAGAAATGGTGTGCTTTTGGAAACAAAAGGAAACCCTCTAAAATTTGTATAAGATTGTATTTTCTTGGGATGAGTGTCAGTTGATTAAAAGCTTTTTCTTAGGCACATTGCACTTTAATAGTACTTGCTAACGATATGGTAAAAGGGTTTTTTAGTGTGTTCTTGCAGGAAGTGTTTATGAAAAGTCATAAAATATAAAGCTTTTTAGTTCTAACAAAGGGGTAAGTGGAAAAACTAGTCATTTTTATTAATACCTGGTTATATAAAGGTTATAACTGAACAATATTCATTTTGTCTGAGTAAAATAGTTTATGTAGATTCTGTGTTTGATAAGTTTATTAAAAAGAAAAATGGTATGGTTTGAAATAATTTAAAATTATAAAGAGATGGTATAATTCATTAAAATTTGAGTTAAAATGAAGATTTGATTTTCAAAAGTGATATACTCTCCAGTAAAATGATATTTTCTACAAAAAATACTTTAGCTCTGATTCATAGCCCATTGAAGTCAGTGGGAGGATTCCCATAGATTTCAGTGGGTTTTAGATGATATGCTTTGGTCCTGATCTTGCATTCCTTGTGTAATCAAAATTCTCATTAAAGTCAGTCAGAATTGTGGGTGTGTACAAAATGTGGATTTGTGTACCTTGCTTTTGTGTGACTATAAAATTGCTAATACAGAAATAATTCTAATGCTGACCCAATGTTCTAAACTTTTCTGCAATTCTAATAGGCTTGAATTTTAACTTTTTTTTAAAATGAGAAAACACAAAATAAAATAAAATGAAAAGAATTAACTGCTGCAGAAGAGAACATGGAGAATGTAGAGGTGCTCAGTTTTGTGTTCCTACTTTAATGTGTATGCAAACCACTAGTTAAAGAACAAAGAGGCTTTATACTAACCATTTGTCAACTTTCCACTATTGCACTTCAGTTTTAAGGTGAAGGGAGTAGTTAGGGTGACCAGATCAGCACTATAAAATATCGGGACGCAAAGAGGGGGGGAGCAAAAAAAAGAGAGGGGGGGTCGGAGCAAAAAAACAAAAACAAAAGGAGTTTCAAAGGGGCCGGGGGCATTAGCAGGCCCCGGCCACGCACACTGCCCTCCTCGCGGAGCCTCCCACCCCCTGGCCTGCCACGGGCATATGCGGCACGCAGTGGGTCCAGGCGGGGGCAGCACGGAGCAGGCAGGGGCCGGGTGGGTGGCGCAGGCCGAATCCCCGCTGCTGCCGGGGAGCCCAGCGCCTCTCCCTCCCACTCGCGGCTGCGGCTCCTTCCCGGCTGGACGCACCTCCCGCCGCCCCGGCCACATGCGGCATGTGTGCCCCAGGCCTAGTCTCCCTCCTGCCGGGAAGGAGCCGCAGCCGCGAGCGGGAGGGAGAGGCGTGGGGCTCCCCGAGAGCAGCGGGGATTTGGCCCATGCCCCCGTGCTGCCCCCCCGGCCCCTGCCCGCTCCGCGCTGCCCCCGCCCGGACCCACTGTGCTGAACCGCGGGCTGCAGCGCTGGAGCAGGCTCCAGGCTGCACTCCCGGCCCCAGTTTGCAGCGGCCTGGGCAGGAGCCCTCTGGCGCAGCAGGGGGCTCAGAGCTGAGCCCACCATCTCCCTCCCTTGCCAGTCCCCCTTTGCCCGCCTTGTGCCGGAGCTGACTCACCAGCTCCAGGATCCAGGCACCGCCATCACCCCCTCCCTCCAGGCTTGCGCCACCATGCAGTTGCAAGCCTGGGAGGGAGGAGGAATGCTGCATGGATGGGGAAGAGGCAGGGCCAGGGTGGGGATTTGGGGAGGGAGCCAATGGGGGAAGGAGGGGATGGAGCCGGGGCGGGGGAGCACAAGCGCCAGAGCGGAGGGCAAAATTTCTTGTTTGTCCAGTTTCCCGACCAAACAGTGGTTGGGACGTGGGACAAAGAGGCAAATATCGGGACAGTCCCGATAAAATCGGGATGTCTGGTCACCCTAGGAGTAGTATGTTGTAGAATGAAAAATTTCAGTGAAACTATAAACAATTCTAAATATTGGAAAACACACAAAACTACAATATTAAACTGAATGATCTCTCTAAAACTTTAAACAGATGATGGTAGTTAGAAATGTTATAATAGCTAGTGTAGCAAAATTAAAGTTTTTAATGGATCTGCTTTATGGTGCAAAATTTAGAAGTTGAAAACACTTTACATTCTGACATTTTAATCTCCCATAAGTAGTGGAGAGCAGTAGCTTTGAAGGCTTAATGTTATCCCTACCCCATGTTCTATTTCTTATGTCAGTAATAGATCGTTAGGGGAAAGTGAGCTTTATATGTACATACTTTTCTGTTGTATGTGTACAATGACTAAATCCCTTTTTAATTTAAAGGAATCCATTAACCTGAACAGACTTTAAGAAGCACTTTGAAATTTCTAAGTACAGAACAAACAAGTAGGGAAAGATTTTCAAGGGCACAAAAGAAAACTAGGCAGTGAACTCTTATTGAAAGTCAACGGGAGTTGGATGCTAAACTGTCCTTTGTGCCTTTGATAATCCACAACCTTAAAGGTATTTAGGTTCCATACTTGCACTGAAATTTTATATAAAATCAGTTAGAGTTAGGCACTAAATACATTTGAGGATCTGAGCATGAATGCTTAGTAAAGTACTTATTATAGTTAGTACAGCAATCATAAGGAATGATTGGAAATAATTTATATTGCTAATATTATTTAATTAAAAAAAATAATAATCTTTTAGGAAGACATATACAATTGTTTGTCCTGACCACAGCCTGATTATTCTGATTCTATATCATATCTTTTTTTTTCTACCCTTTGTCTCATTGTGTATTTTAGATTTAAAGGACCATATTTCCTTGTGTGTTTTGTACAGCACCTAATACAGGCACTATCTGAAGCAAATAAAATAATAACACTGCTCTACAGCCAAAATGCTTCTGAAATAAATGTAGTCAAACTTTACTAATTCTGGGTCACTGAGAACAAAAATTATGCTTAAAATTGTTGATTGGCTCTAGTTTTCAAGATATGCTATTGGGTCAGTATATACTTGACTTGGGAATGGCGGAGGATATGTGAGTTATAAAGGGAAGGGATCTCAATTTCAACCAGAAATGACTAAAATACATCTTTGACTGGATCTATGAATAAATCTATGACAGGGTTTGGACAGTACTTGCTTTTTAGGCAAAACAATGAATGATGCAATCTGAAGCTGGTATTGCATCATACATGATATGAATTGCATCATGTTATTCCTAGAAGTCATGGATGATGCAATCATAATGAAGCTTACATCACTCTACTGAACAAATTGCCTTATCAGCGCTAGAAATCATACAGTGTCGTGCTCTCTTATTTGTCAGTGTTTGATTTTGCAAAGGGACACACTTCTGTTTAGCCAAAGTGAGCAGAGATGCCTCGTACTTGTGTGAACAGTGCAGATAACTTCTGCTATGTTTGTCGTGAAGTGACTTTTGCATCACAAAAGCGCAGTATAATCACTATGGTTAAGAAAGCCTACACCTTTATTTTGGCTGTAAAATTGGAGATCAGGACAAGAGGTGGGCCTGAACCATCAATGTCACAGGACCCACATTTTTTCCCATCCTCCTCCTCTGAACCACACCTCATAACACAAGGTGAACTGAATGACCTTGTCAGGGATTTGGAACTACCCAAGAGTAAGGCAGAGCTGTTGGGCTCCAGATTACAGCAGTGGAATCTCCTGGCAGGTGATGTTAGGGTTTCCATGTTCCGTGACCATCAAAAGGATCTTGTCCCATTCTTCTTCATGGAAGGTGATCTTGTAGCCTGCAACAACATCGATGACGATCCAGATGAGTGTTCATCGAAGACGAGTCTTAAAGCTGTTTTACTGCCTAATGGCAATGTTTTGCCATCAATTCCAGTTGGTCATGCAGTCCATATGAAGGAAACCTATGACAACATGAAACAACTTTTGAGGTGCATAAACTAAGACCAACATCAGTGGCAGCTTTGTGGCGATTTGAAGGTTGTTGCTCTCTTGCTTGGTCTGCAGACTGGATACACAAAGTACTGCTGTTTTCTCTGCGAATGGGATAGTCGTGCAAGAGATTCTCACTACATCAAGAAAGATTGGCCACTCCGACAGTCATTAGAGCCTAGGAGGAAAAGTGTTGAACCACCACTTGTTGAATCAAGGAAGATTTTGTTACCACCCTTACACATCAAGCTGGGTCTGATGAAGAACTTTGTCAAGACCATTGACAAAACACAAGCAGCTTTCAAGTACCTCCATGGAAAATTTCCAAGGTTAAGTCAAGCTAAGATAAAGGAAGGTGTCTTTGTTGGCCCTCAGATTCGTGAACTTCTTCGAGATGATGCATTTGACCATGCACTGCGTGGCAAGGAAGAGACGGCATGGAAAGCCTTCCAGTTAGTGGCAATAAATTTTCTCGGAAACAACAAGGCAGACAACTACAGGTTGTTGGTGGAAAACCTTCTCAAGGCATACAAAAGCCTTGGTTGCAACATGTCACTGAAGATACATTTTTTGCACTCTCATCTAGATTTTTTTCCACCGAACTGCGGAGCAGTGAGCGACGAGCACGGCGAGCGATTTCACCAGGACATTGCAACAATGGAGAAACGCTATCAGGGCAAATGGAGCCCATCAATGCTTGCAAACTATTGCTGGACAGTGACAAGAGATGCTCCATTTCATGAATACAAGAGACAAGCCAAGAAGCGCCGAGTAGACACTGAATAGGACTAAACTATCTACATAATAGTTTTTTGCCTTTTGTTTCATAATAAATTTTATTTCTATAACCCTTTTGCTGATTTTTAAAGTGTTACATAAACAGGACAGGTGAACTATTACCATGTAAAGCAACCATAAACACATGAAAAGACCTAGGTTTATAATTTATTATTAAAACTCTACTATTTACACAATATACACAGACATAAAATGTAAAAACTTAAATATCTTAGAAACAGTAGCCAATCCGTTGTTTTAATTGTCATATTTGAATTCAGCACATCAAAATACATAATAAATAGCACATTTTATCTCTGAAGCAGACGACTTCTCAAAAATTGTAGACCAGTGTAATAATTTTTTTTAAATATACCGCAATTTTAATGTAAAATATTGTATCTAGAAGTGTGAATTTTGTATATCTTTAATCATTAATGAGATTTGGGATTTCAATAGAAGTATGTTAAATTATGTACAGGTGCCCAAAGTCCAGAGCTAATTGTATCATTCTTCTTCTATGCCTCTAATAACGGAGGCAACTGTGCTCAATAATATTAAGATTTTAAAAAAGAAAGGAAACCCCTCTCGTTTCACTTGAAAACTAGGTGCATTTGGATGTCAGCTGACCTGAGATATTAGTCTAACTCCACCTTAGATATTTCAATATATAAATGAAGTTTCAGCAAGTGCCTGCTTCAGAGATTATGACTATTCAAAATTCCACAAAGCAGAGCTATAATTTTTCGAAACCCCCTAGAGAAATGGTATTTTCTTTGTGTCTGATGTAAGATCAGCTGGTTTTCTGCTTATTGTCTACAGTGTGTTTTGTAGTACACTGGAATCCTGCTATTAACTTGCTACTGTGTCTAAAATGTGTGTATATGGGGTCATCTGAGGTAATAGCTTGGCTCTGTTGAAGTCAATGGAGGTTTTTCATGAGTTTGGAGTCTGTGAGTTACTGTGTTCTGACCGTCTAGAATTGTCTGGGGTAAAATAAAGAGGAAAATTGTTTAACTCCTATTTACATTTTTGTACTTCATGATCTAGTTAGTATTTCTCTGTGAGCTCTGTTTGGGAGCTTGCTAGTTTGTGGTGGTGATCTCTATCAATCCATGTGGATTTTTGTGAGAGAGTTAAATAAAAGTTAACTGATTTATTAAGGAAACATAAGTAAGTATTTTTAATTCTTCAATAGATAGGTTGGATCCAGAGAAAAGATCTGAGGATTTCCTTTTTCATTTCCTGAAGAATGTAAGAGAACAGTCTGTTTCCAGAATGAACAATTAGTAGTATGGCTTTGTCTAGTGTAGCCAGAGTCTTTAGCTTTAATGAAACTTTAGTTCTTACTATAAACTGAACTTTTAAAAATGATTTTCTTTCTAATAGTAAAGCAGTGAAATAAGAAATGAAAGACAGCATTTTGAATGCATCTGTGGAGAAGTAACTAATATAACTGACATCTCTATATAATATCTCTCTTTCACACACACACACACACACACACACACACACACACACACAGTGTTTATGTGCGGTTAAAAACATAAGTGACGTCTTAGGGGAATATTGTGTTCCAGAAGCAACCTTTATTGAAAACAATTGCAAACTGTGCATGCCAAACCACTTAGAGAGGAACCTTTTGCCAAGTACTTGGTGAATTTGAATAAAATGGCAGGGACAAATCTTTTTGGACCATTCCTAGAAGAAACATTGCATAACATGTTTGTGGTACCTGAAGGCCAAAACTGACACAGACCATTTGTGCAAGCTGCACATAGAAAAAAACATTAAGCTCTGGCTATGGAGATAAGCCACATTTCTGAAATGACAAAACCAAGTATGTAATAGTTTAGAAGTTTTCAACTCATTCAGTTAAAGTCAGGGTAGCAGCAGAGGAAAATTAAGGAGTCTGGGCCTCAGATACCATCTTGGAAGCACCAAAGTGTTTTGTGCCCCTGTAAGAGACTAGACTGCTGGAACTGTGGATGGTGGGAACATGATGCAAGAGCAACACCTTCACACTAGTCACACAACGAAGTATGTGACTGTAGAACCTGAAGAGGTGGAAAAGCCAGCATCAAAGTGAAAGGACGTGGAGGAACTGCATACTGTTCAACTTAGAGAAGATGCTTTATCATTACTAGGTACTGATTGAGTATTGATAAATGATTACTAAGTTAAAATCAAAATTGATACTGGGGCTGCAATCTATATAATGTCAGAGGCTGGGTTATATGGTAAAAGATTCAGAAAGCTTATCCTAAAACAAGCAGAGTGTATACTTAAATCTTAATCAAAAGAAAAAAATAAGGTTTGGGCAAAATGAAATTAATGGCTTGGCTGTGTACTCTGATTGATAAAATATGTACAGTACAAACTATGAGTGACTTCAGTGGGATCTGCAGGAGGCTCAGAACTTTTGGTATCAGGTCACTTATTTGGGTGCCTAAATATGGATATATAGGAGCCTAATTTTAGGTACCTGTTCTGAAAATTTTGGCTTCAGATTCAAACATACATTGCTATTGAAAAGCCCAACGAGGCCTCCTTATACATTGTACCTGGAGGATAGTGTAAGTGACCTTAATCTCTGAGCCTGTTGAGAAGGTTATTCTGCCTCATAGTCAGGTGGGCTTCTTTCTTCAATTTGAATTTACCTTTTCCTTTGTCTTTTTGCTGACTCTAGGCTTGGTCTTTTCCTCCTTAACTTTAATTTTGACTTGACTCCTTTTGGCTTTAGTCTGAATCCTTTTCTTCTCTTGGCCGTTCTTCTTCTCACTTTCTGCATTTTCTAGCTTAGTCTCTCCTGGGAGTTTGGTTCAAACTTCTGAGTTCCTTGATCAGAGAGCAGATAAACAATCATAGCATCATAGAATATCAGGGTTGGAAGGGACCTCAGTAGGTCATCTAGTCCAACCCCCTGCTCAAAGCAGGACCAACCCCAACTAAATCATCCCAGCCAGGGCTTTGTCAAGCCTGACCTTAAAAACCTCTAAGGAAGGAGATTCCACCACCTCCCTTTGTAACCCATTCCCCCTCATTCTTCTCTTCTGCAGACTAAACAATCCCAGTTTTCTCAGCTTCTCATCATAAGTCATGTGCTCCAGCCCCCTAATCATTTTTGTTGCCCTCCGCTGGACTCTTTCCAACTTTTCCACATCCTTCTTGTAGTGTGGAGCCCAAAACTGGACACAGTACTCCAGATGAGGCCTCACCAATGTCGAATACAGGGGAATAATCACGTCCCTCGATCTGCTGGCAATGCCCCTACTTATACAGCCCAAAATGCCATTAGCCTTCTTGGCCTCAAGGGCACACTGTTGACTCATAAATCTTCTATGCCATGAAGTCAGATATCAGATTTGTCAATTGCAGTTCTAAAACACTCATTTCAGCAATGGCTTTGCACTGTGAAGCCTGGGTCTGTGGAAAAGAAGATCACTAATCTGTTTTCCACAACTGCACTCTGAAAGCTTTCCCATGAGGTGGACTTTTAAAAATACAGTGTGGGATCAGCATCTCCCACGCTGTGTCTAACCACATGTTCCATGCTTTGAGGGTTTCCAATTAACTGGTCCAGGCTGCTTGGCTGAGATCATTAAAGATTTTAAGATTTATGGGATCAGCTATTGAATTTCTTGCTGAATTAACTATTGAGCTATGATTGCAATCTTCCTTGAGCTGCTCCTTAGTAAAAAGAGGCAGCAGATAAAGTGGTACATCATTTTCAGCACTGACACAGCCAGACATGGACAGCTCTATCACTGAGTCTACTGTGACCTTTTCACCAAAGAGCATTATTTCCTTTTTCTATGGTTCCATTTCACCATGTACTATTCCCAACTGCTTTAAAAATTTACAGAATGCAGCATAATGTTGTTTTATGGTGGCCACATTTTCTAGCAATGCTGGGATATTTTAACCACATCTCTCTCAGCCAGGTTTTCATTCTTAACCTGTCCCTAAAGTTCTCAACTACACCTATTCAGGTTTTCTGACTTCTGTTTCTGATTTTTTTCCAACAAACTATATATCAGACCATTTCTTCATGGTTCCACAGACATTTTTATAATCTAGATTTAGGCCTGATGCCTTCAGTGTACCCTACCTTCTTTGGTAGAGATAAGGAAATGTACTTAGTATTCATCATCACTCTTATCAGCATGATTCTAGATGCAACATGAAATTGCTTAAAATGGCCTACCCACTTTTAAAGAGATTATAGGAAATATTAGTTCTGTCACTTTACAATCTATGTTTTATTTTATTTTACTTTCCAGTGCTCTCACCTCCCATTACTATTGTGCCTTTAGGCAGTTTATTTTTCTCCCTCTGCTCCTGTGGAGATGGCCTCCTTCCTTTTTGCTCCTATGAGATTTGGGCCTCTGTGTTGCAGTTTCTCTGGTTTTGGCCTGCAGCCCATGCTTTTTAGAAGAGAGCTGTTTAAGGAGTTTACTTTTCCCCATTCTGTTGGTTTATTCTTTGCCTTTTCCTGAGGCTGGGATTTTCCCTGTTACCATAGGCCTTTTCAGGGCCTCAACTGCCCTTTCTCCTCTTTCTCTTTTTCACTTCTGCACTGGCAGCACAGACTACTGTAGGGGCTGCTCTACTTAACTGTGTGTGAGGAGAAACTCTTTCCTCACTGAAGAGGAGTTTCACTTATTCTTTTTGTTGCTTTCTCCTCTCTCTGGAGGTGGGATCCAGACAGCTCTGATACCATGTTATGGTGTAGTGCATGCACATATAGTCATAACCGTTCTTTATTAGTAATAACTAGAAAGTGATAAGGAGAGCAAATCACCAGAATCTCCAATTCAGAAGAATCCAACAGAAGAACTCAATGTATAGAAGAACTGATACAGCATTATGAGATTTGCATGTGCTGATACCAATCTCTTTGCAACTCAGTGTGAGGACAGAATGGCACAACCAGTACACTGGAATGCTTAAAATGAAACTATCCACAGAAGTTATTTTGGTGGCCTAGTTTGGATCCTGTATAGCAGGGATTCCCGACCTGAGACTCAGCAGAGCATTTCATAAGGCTCGCAACACAATGTGCTAATGGCTGATTCATTAGTGTTTTGTCGTCATGTTTACATCATTTTAGTTTACACATGTGTAAATAGACACTACTGTACATAGAAACAACCTATCGAAAAACATACAAAACAAGCTGAACTTAAAATAAAGGTGACTTTAAGTCTTATTAAAATATGTAGAATCTGTTTGGCCTACACAAGGTTCTGCTACCGTTTATATGTTATAAGTTTGGGCACCACTGCCATTTAGAATTGGGGAATGCCTGCCCTGAAGCCTGTAATATACTTGAAATTGCTTCCTGCTCTCATTGGAAATGGGTTTCAGATATGAAGGCTGAGGATTCATACTAACTTTTCAAAAAATGACACTGATATTCTGTACCTTGGGGGAGTGTAGTATAACCCCCATATTCTTTATTTTCGTATAATCAGGATCTCACATATAAAGCAAGCAAGCGGAAAGGTTATGATCTGCTGAAAGTTATTTCTCTATCCATATATGTGTATCATTAATGCATATGAAGTTATGAGAATTGTGTTGTATGGTGGTCACTAAAGAGTGCTGTAAGTTGGGGAATCAGCCAGATATTAGCTCCCCAGAGGCAACAGCAAGGAAAGTAACCAACGCCCGGGTGGGGTGTCAAATAAGCCCATCAACAGCCATTGTCCAGCAAGGGAGCTACATGCAATGACTCACCTGCATGATGCCCCACCAGGGGAATTGCTCAACCTTGCTTGAAGAGACTCAGCAATGCCACACAGACATGCCTGGACTTATGTTCTACAAGCACATGGACTGAGAATATAAAACAGACAGAGTAGACACATACTATGCCCTTCTCTTGCACCCACCTATGCTGCAACCAACCAAGACACTGAGAAGAAGACAAGATTCCAACAGAGGAGATTGGCCCAGGTTTAAGGAACAAATCTGTATACTAAGGACAGCAATATCTGGTGGGATGAGAAAAACTGCTTAATCTAGTTGCTGCCCAGTCTAATAGGGTTGAGAGTTTAGACTGCATGCTTATATTTTATTTTATTTTAGTAACCACTCCGACTTGTTAGGCTTTGACTTATAATCACTTAAAATCTATCTTTATAGCTAATAAATCTGTTCGTTTATTCTACCTGAAGCAGTGCATTTGGTTTGAAGTGTGTCAAAGATTCTCCTTGGGATAACAAGCCTGATACATATAAATTTCTTTGTTAAATTGCGAACTTATACCTGCTGGACGCTGCAAGCTTATATGACTGGACACTACAAGATGGAGGTTCCTAGGGTTGTGTCTGGGACCGGAGATACTGGCTAGTGCCATTTGGTTGTAAGCAGCTGGGAGCAGCTTACATGCCAGAGGTTGTGCGTGAACGGCCCAGGAGTGGGGGTTCTCACTGCAGAGCAGGGTAAGGCTGGCTCCCAGAGTCAAGGATTGGAGAGGCCTAGCAGATCACTGGTCCGGATAATGCCAGAGGGGAATGTCACAGACACCCTCCCCCAAAAAGCAGCTCCCATTAGTACCACTTTTGGCAAAACAGTGGAAGTTTTGACAACTGTTGCATGGATTTCCAGAATATGTTATATCAAACAATGTTCCTCAGAAATTCATAAAGAGGAATGTAATTGAGGATATTTGTTCATCTGCTTATCAATATATATCTTTAAAGGGCTGACATTGACCTTTTTAATTACCCCCTTTTTTGGTCGCCCAAATGCTCAGGAGTGTTCTAATCTGGGGCTTATTTGGGGCCCATTTCTATTCCAAACTTTAAAAAAAAAAAAAAAAAAAGGGAAATAGGAAGCTATTCAGATATGATAATGTGCCAATTTGGTTTTGGTCTTATGCTTTCATTCAAATCAGTAGAAATAATGAGAACAAAAGGGTAAAAATTGATAGTGACTTCTCTCCTAAACAACAGGTGTTAAAGGGAGATTACAGGAGAGGAAAGATGAAAAAATAAAGATAAGGAAAAATGGTACTGGGTCCAGTGACCTGAATTATGAAGGTAAATGGCAAATTGATTGAGAGACATTTAAATCAGTTATGCTCTTTAAAGAATAAAATTATATCAGACTGAAAGTTTAAAAATAATATTTGCTAGAGAAAAGACAGTTTAACTTTCCCTCACTTAAAGAATTTATGTCCATCATTTGACAAAGCAGCTGTTGGTCCTACATCAGCTGTTAGGTCTGAATCAGTGTCTACAAAGGATGTAGAAGATAGCGATAATAGGGGACTTCAGTAGGGCAGCATTCCCTATTAAAGTCAGGAGTGTGATATGCGTGGTTTGTTTTCCCAGTTGTAAAACAAGAAAGGAAGGCAGAGGAGGAGATTTGCCGCTTTAACAGACTTGGCATCTGCCTCTTGTAAACACCCTTCTTTGGCTGATTTCACGTCTGCAATCTCTGGGTTTGGAATGGGGAATCCCCTTTGGGTCAGGTGTGTGCCTGTTGTTTCTTAGTTTGGAATGGGATGGCACCCACCTCTTGTGATTAACCGCCCCCGTGGATGATGTTTCTTCAGCAGGTCTTCAGTGACACAGCACTCTGGCTGAGTCACAGACACTGTCTGTAGGTGGAACAGACAAAACCCCTTCTGGGTTGTAAAATATCTATCTGGTCACAGCCCTGGTATGGGGCCAAAGAGCCAAGGCTTCCTCCCTGGAAACACTGCCTTCTATAACGGTCCAACAGGGGCCCATCACAGGACCCTCAATTAGGGTGTCCTTATCAGCAGTCCTCCCTGAGCACTCTCTTTAACCAGACGAGCAGGGCCAATCACGGTATCCAGGGCCGGCTCCAAGCACCAGCTGAGCAAGCTGGTGCTTGGGGCGGCAGATTGTTCAAGGCGGCATTCTGCCCAATCCTAGGGCGGCACGGCCATTTTTTTGTTGTTGTTGTTCTGCTCCAGCTGCAGGGCAGTCCTCTTCCTTCCCCCCCACTGACTGGAGCGGAGCCCTCGTGGCAGGCGGCAGGAGGCGGCACAGTGGGAGGGGCCACATGGCAGCGCCCCTGCTGTAGCCCTGACCTACCCCCCCGCAAAAAAAATGCCCCGTTTTTTGTTTTTTTGGGGGGCGGCCAGAACGGCAAAGCAAAGAGCCGTCCCTGACGGTACACTTGTTTGATCTGGCTAGATTCTGGGCTCAGTCATTGCTTGATCCCTGCAGCCTGCCAGGAGCTCCTCTTTGTTCCCTGGTCTTTGGCAGCCCTCTTTGGGCTCAGTCCTTCTATACTGAGCTGGTCCTGCTGTTTTTCCCGTCAGCCAGGAACCCAAGTTTCACTCTTTCAGCTCCAGGCAGCAACTGTCACAGATACTCCTTTTTATATGGTCCTCCTGGCCCCTGATTGGCTGCTCCAGCAGGCTTTCTGATTGGCTGCCTCCCGTGCAGCCACTTTAGGCCCCTGGAGGACTTCTCCTTTACTCTTTTCTTAGGCGGGGTGAGGCAGAGCCATGAGGCCTCCAGCAGGGGGCCTCCATACCTCGTCTACCCTGTTACAGCCCTCCACAAATGTTTAGAAAAAATGGTTTGCCTCATTCAGCTCTCACTTACAATGAGGTAAATCAGAAGGAACTCTGTACAAGTCAATGGAGTCATACACAGTGAATAAAATAGATCCAAACAAGAGGGGTAGTCCTACCTGTACTGTACAAGGAGGAAGGGAGCTGTGGGGAAGAACTGCATACCCAACCAGGGAGAGAGGCAAATCTTTCCTCTGCTTTTAGCATTTTGTCTTCCTTATGTTAACCCTAGTTATAGCAATGCTACTGTAAGTGAAAGGAGAACTAGACTATTTCTGGGGGGCTTTTAATCAAAAATTTAGAAAGCTATTTCTCTGTGAGGGAGTAATTACCACACTACTGCATTCCAGCAATGTAAAGAGTTCTCATGCACAGAAGCTAAGCTATAATCCTTGTTGTAAGCTATAGATCTATTTGCTAACAATGCCTGTGGAAAATAAAGCTGGAGTTGTTTACAACTCCTAGAGTTGTGCTGGAAGAATCATAGAATATCAGGGTTGGAAGGGACCTCAGGAGGTCATCTAGCCCAACCCCCGGCTCAAAGCAGGACCAATCCCCACTAAATCATCCCAGACAGGGCTTTGTCAAGCTGACCTTAAAAACCTCTAAGGAAGGAGATTCCACCATCTCCCTAGGTAACCCATTCCAATGCTTCTTCACCCTCCTAGTGAAAAAGTTTTTGCCAATATCTAACCTAAACCTCCCCCAAAACAAAGTTAAAAACAAAGTTAGGCTGTGATGTGTGTCTGGAATGTAGTTAAGTTACTGTTTTGATCTTCACCACTGTCAAATGGGTGCTGTGAGATTTTCCAGTGCACAGTCGTGTTCTACTTTATATCACTGATCAGAGTTCATGACTAATACTCTAAATACACTACATTAACAGGCAACTAACAGTAAAGTCTGCCCCTGCCCCCCCCCATTATTTTGGGATGTACAGCACTGAAAGTACAACTAAATGTATGGGTTTTATTTTCTCTGTAGGCTTTTCTGTGGTGTATGTTTGTATGTATGTATATTTTCTTTTTGTACAGTTTGACTCACAAACATTAATAGTTTATCATCACAACACCTCTATGACACAGACAAGTTTTATTATTCCTAGTCACCCATGGAAAAATGGAAAATAGAGAGATTCAGAACAAAATTTCAGTGAGTTTTGGGCCTTTAGCACTTCTGAAAGGCAGGAACAAGGTGTCTACAGTTGGCCACCCAAAAACTAAGGAACACAGAAATAATGAACACTTCTGAAAATTGTCTGCATGTGACTTGTACAAGTCTGTAACAAAACCAGGATTAAAGTCCAGATATTCGTGTACATTGCTTTGGCCATAACACCCACCTTCTGCTTGTACAGAAGTAATATGAATCCTGCCACACTCAGCCATCTATCTATAAAACCCAAGATTCATGAAATTTAAAGCAATTAGCTTGGAAAGTTTATTATATTTGGGGGCATTATATTTTCCTTCATTGTGAAGCACAATCACTTATTTAAAAATATTCCTACATTCTAAAACAATGAGAATTAAAATTTACATTGAACAAGAATGCTGGGGAAAAGGGCTCTTTAAAAACTAGCAGATCCCAAAGAATATTTCCAATGGCAATTCACAGGTATTTTTTTTCTTCATTCCAATATTTATCTTGCTACAGCAGATCTGTCTATTGAGCTACAATTTCTGTGTTAGTTATCATATTGTGTGTAATGACATGTCTCTCTCAGAGTGTCTGAGTTTGCAATGAGCAGGGAGCAACGGCTAGGCCTGTGCTGTGCTAGTTTCAAATCCCTAGTTACGTACCTGTACAATGCCTGGCATTCTTCACTTTAATGAGATTGTTCCCCATTTCCCTATGGTCATAAAATAAGGAAGAAAAATATCAAAAGAGTGACATGTATGGGTTATAAACTATTAAAAGAAATGTTTTTAGATGTGGTTTAGGCTTACAGAATACCAATATATGTTAATATAAGCTGTGTGCTGTGTCATTAGAATTCAACGGGGGGCTCACTCCTGCTGTCATTGATGTTGGTGGCAAAACTCTCTGAGGAGTAACTGTTGGAACTGTTTACTTTTTACTGGTGCCCTTTGTATGTGGTTGGCAATGGCGATTTGTATGAATGGCCGATTTTTAGTGCACAATCGTGTGTCACATTTTCATATATGGTCACCATAGCTGCACCTGCAAATCAGCAATCAAAAATGTAGATGACCATAACTGGACATTTGTGCAAAAAATTGTCTGACTTATGCAAGTATGACAATTGAACATTTAATTATTTATTATTATTAATAATTATTAATTATTATTATTAAAATATATATGTCTGTGTGCCACTCTGTGTCTCAGGAAATGTATTAAGTAGGTTTTGCATTGGCTCATTATTGTAAACCATTGTTTCCATGTGGTGGTCAAGTCAGCTTGTATTGGGATATATTAATGGTTCTGAATTTTCAGGTAAAAATGCAATGATTTCATCATGAACATGCGCTATCCATACAAGAAGGCATAGATCTGAGACCTTTGATTTCTTTGTTACACGTAAAAAAACATCAAATCGTGCACACACAAACAAAGGTGGCTATATGCCATTGTGTGTGAAGCTGTATAAATCACTATAGTGTCTATTTTGTGTCAAATGTGACCATTTGTTGGAGTTGTTTTCTCATTAGTTCAGCTTCAGAAAAAAATAAAAAATCAAATGTATTTCCTTCTTTTAAAAGCCTTTTTGACTGTACATCTGAAATGTAAGGCAGGCCTTCTCTTCAAAGAGTTTGATATACACTTATAAAGAAAACGGAGATATTTGCAATAACTGAATGGGTCAGCTACTGCTGTATTCAACATATGTTGGGAAAGGTTGCCAACTTTTTATGTCACAAGACAATTGACATATTTATGTCAACTTTTTCATAATTATTTTTCCATTGCCAGATTCCCAAATGCTGACAAACCATCTTTCATATCTTTTCTAAATGACGGGCTTACTAACAGATACCCTCAAAAGGATATAATGTACACATAATCCTGTATCTCTCTGAAATTAACTCAAAATGGCTTCTGTCACAGCAGAACATTATTTAGTAATCTAAACCTTATTTAAATGAATTGCTGAAATGGGTGCCAGAGTAATATAAAAGGACCAATTGTGATTTAATACTGTTATTATGGTGCCACTGAGACATTAATCAGTGTCACCAATACCAGTCTGTCTGTAACAAAGATGGCACTTTGCAACATAACAGTGTCCTGGGACTTTCTCAGAGTGCTCTTTCTGCTCAGATTTTATTTTTAATTGTATTGATTGATCAAAAGGAGTAAACAAATTGTTCCTTTAGACTATAATCATCATATGGAATCTGTGCAGTGTAAAAACTATGGTTAGCTTTGACTCCCTATTTAGATGTGTTCAAGACTTCTAAATGGAATGCTGAATGGAATGATGAGAGATGATTCAAGCAATCTGATTCACTAATGTGCAAGACATTAATTCTCTCAGTGTTGGCAGAAAATGCATAACCCATAAAGGAAAAACATGCATAGCTGTATGATGTTACATATCAACGAGTAAATTATTATTCTGAAACCAGTGGAGCATGTGACAAAATGGCCAATGTTGGCATGGTGAGTGCTTTTCCTGGCGGGGGCTAAGACACCACCCCTTTCCCCTGCTCTTGGGGTGCTGAAGGCCCTGCTAGTGGCCCGGGAAGATGTTAAAGGAGGGAGTCAGGGGAGGGGTCTGGGTTTGCTCCTCACTCTGAGCCCCAGTCCCTCTCAACCCCTGCAGGTTTCTAACCTCTTTCCCCTTGGGCAGGGTTACCCTCGGTCCTTGATGCTGGGGGAGGGAGTCTCCCTGCCCTGATGGGGCAGGATCTCCCTTCCTTCGGTTCTCTGGTCTTTCAAGTCTCAGCAAAACCCCTCCAAATTCCAGTCCTCTCTCCTTCCTCACACACCATAACTGCCTGAAGCAGGGGGTTTTATTAGGTTCCTGACAGGGCCTTAATTGACCACAGGTGCTTCAATTAACCTGTAGCAACACTCCCTAGTCTACAGGGAACCACGCCTTAATTAGCCTAGGGCTATATCTCCCCTTTCCCACTCTCCCACTGCTCCCTGGCCCTCCTGTACCACAAGGGTTGGAAGAGAAGGAGCAAGTAGTTGCAATGTCTGACCAAGAGCTGAGGAAGCCATAATAGCCCATTTTAAAAGTGGATACTAACTTTGAGTGCCTGCGTTTTTGGTTCCCCAATTTGAGGCATCTTGTCTATGATTTTCAAAGGAACTTCCAGCCACACCCCATTGACTTAAATTAGCACCTCTGACAATCCATCCCTATGTTGCTCAAATTGGGCATCCAAAAACTGAGGGACATAATATTAGTATTTTGAAAATTTGGGGTAATGCCACCAATAAGTAATTTTGCTACCAGGAGTGTTAGAGAGAACTTGCTCAGAAGGGGCAACTATAATGGAATGCTAAACTGTATTATAGTTTTCAGCCACTAGGTGGCAATGTGTGTAAAAATCCTTATTTGAGCTAACTGCAGCCATACCTGCAGAGCATTACAAGATCTTATGTGGAACACATCCGGTGTGTACCTCGCTAAGAAGGAAGCTCTGTAGCCAGTCCATATCTGGTACAGGAACATAGAATCATAGAATCATAGAATAATAGAAGATATGGGTTGGAAGAGACCTCAGGAGGTCATCTAGTCCAATCCCCTGCTCAAAGCAGGACCAACACCAACTAAATAATCCCAGCCAGGGCTTTGTCAAACCAGGCCTTAAAAATCTCTAAGGATGGAGATTCCACCACCTTCCTAGGTAACCCATTCCAGTGCTTCACCATCCTCCTAGTGATATAGTGTTTCCTAATATCCAACCTAGACCTCCCCCACTGCAATTTGAGACCATTGCTTCTTGTTCTGTCATCTGCCATCACTGAGAACAACCAAGCTCTATCCTATTTGGAACCCCCCTTCAGGTAGTTGAAGATTGCTATCAAATCCCCCCTCACTCTTCTCTTCTGCCGACTAAACGAGTCCAGTTCCCTCAGCCTCTCCTCGTAAGTCATGTGCCCCAGCCCCCTGATCATTTTCATTGCCCTCTGCTGGACTCTCTCCAATTTGTCCACATCCTTTCTGTAGTGGGGGGCTCAAACATGACACAGTGTGAGAAGTAAACTAGTCCCACAGGAGAACAGAAACAGAAGGAACAAAGCATCAAAGTTTATGAACAGAAGGAACAGCAACAAAGGTTGAAGAATCTCATCAACATGCCACTCTTCAGTCCCCCAGGGAATTTCATCTTTGACAGATCTTCACAGTGGATGGACTGGAAACAGTACTTTGCAAGTTTTCACACTGCAAACAAGCTCCACAAGGAAACTAGAGATATACAAGTCTCTTCTTTAATGTATGCTTTGGGGAAACAGGCAGAGTGTATGTTTAAATTCTTTGACTTTACTGAAGACAATCACAAAGATGACTATGAAAGGGGTTTGGCTATGTTTGATGCATATTTTATACCTCAGAAAAATGTGATGTACGAAAGAGCATCGTTTCATCAGAGAAATCCTAAACCTCATGCATGAAGGACCTCAGAGATTAACTAAATGGGCCAACTGGTCAGTGTGATGGTCAGGCATTCTCAAGGACATAAAGAGAGATGTATCTGCACAACACACCACAACCAGGCCAACACAACACAAATGACCTGTAATAACAATACTTGTACCAGACAGACATTGGAAGAGATTAGCTAAACATTTATACTAATTCAGAAGACATCATTACCTGGTCACTGTGGGCTATTTTTCCAGATATACAGAAACAGTGTACCTGAAAGACATATGTTGCAGTGTATTCCACAACAACTAATGACGGACAATTGACCACAATTCACTGCAGCAGAATTTAAGTCATTCTGAATGAAATATGATTTTGATCATATTATTAGCAGCCCATGTTACCCACATGCAAATGGAGAGACTGAGAGAGCTGTACAGAGAGCCAAAAAATCCTACAGAAGGACGATCCATTCCAAGCTCCTGTACCTTGAGCTACAGAACAACATCAATCATGACTACTGGATATAATCCAGTGAAACTCCTAATGGGAAGGTAACTCAGAACTACTGTTCCAACTTTGGAAAAGACCCTATCTCCAAAGTAGCCAGACATGAAAACAGTAGACAAATCAGATAAAAAAGCTAAAAGTGCTTATGAACTTTTACAGTAGACATCATTCAGTTAGAGAGCTACCAGGTCTAGAATCTGGGGACCTGATTGTGTCAAACTGGATGGAGAAAAATGATGGACAACTCCAGCTGTTGTAAAGAAAAAGAATTCAGCAGGCAGATCATATGTGAATGAGACTGACAGAGGAATGTTCAACAGAAACCGTTGACATCTACAGTTTATGCCTCAGAAAACAATCAACAGAGCAAACTCTACAGGTGGATTGTTTCCATTCAGAAACAATTAATAGACTTATGTGTACTGAACTTCAAAGATAGTAGGAATATAGAACTTAAAGGGGAAGATGTAATGGAATGCTAAATTGCATTATACTGTTCAGCCTCTAGCTGTCACTCAGTCACACCTGGCAGAGCATTAAAGGATCTTATGATGAACATAGCTGGTGTGTACCATGCTATGAAGGAAGCTCTGTATCCAGTGCACATCTGGTGTAGGAACATGACAGAAACTATTACATCTGAAGCAACAGTGGTAGCTACATCCCACCCCAACATTCCCAGAGCATCCAACTTGGATAATAGCTTTCCAGCATCCATCAAAATAATGAATAAGATACAATGGTGGGAGATCAGGGGATAGCACTTTTATAAAGGGGTTCACTTATAGGGAAATAGGTGCAATATGAAGCATCTGCAAGCAAAAAAAAAAGGAAAGAAATGTTCTTTATGAAAATTAACCTTGTCAAGGATGGTTTATAATATCCAGAAAGAAAGAGAGAAGAACTGCACTATAGGTATGCAAATTCCTTCTACCTCTTCATGTGCATCTATATATGTTTATCTTCTTTAGATATAGCTGCATATTTCATAGAAAGGAAAGGAAGAAAGATGAAGATGCAGCTGAGGACAAAAAGAGAGCAAGAAGGAGAGAGTGAATTAAATAACATGAGGGAAGGAGAAAAAATACAGTATAGGGAAGGATACAGGAAGGGAACCATATGAATGGAGAGTGAAAGCGTGAAAGTGGGAACTGAAAATGATGGAAGAAAAGATATGCACAGGTATGCAACAGGAGGGGGAAAAAGAGGAATGAAGGATGGAAAAATTAAAGGAAAACATAAAGGAAGAATGAGTAATTTAAATTAAAAATAATGGTCCAGATCATCAGCTGGTGAAAATAGGTGCAGCTCCATTGACTTCAACTATTACTATATTCAACTTCAGCTACATTGATTTACACCAGCTGAGGATCTGACCCTCCCTATAATGGGAACATAGAGGGTCAAATAACCAAATAGCATGGACCTATTGTTGAAATGTTTTGTCATTCAAATGTGTTTTCTTCGCTATTGTTCTCCCTTATTTCCTTTTCCTTGGTTATCTAGTGGCCCAGTCTACACCTAGGATTAATTAGTTGGCTGCTTTTGAGCATACTTTTGGGAAAAAATCAATGGATACAGCTTCATGTGTCTCACTGAAATACCAGTATTCTTCAAATAATGGGACCCTATTCCCAGCAATGCAGTGACTGACTGGCTGGGGTTAATGGTCCTCGGAATAACTCCTACTAGTCGGTCATTAATCTCCACTCACTGCTTTGTTCCTTAATCATTATTGCTTAATTTTAGTAACCTCTTCCATCTAAACAAGCTGCACATGACTTGAAATAACAATGTACAAGGGGTTCACTTGTAGGGAAATAGGTGCAATCTGAAGCATCTGCAAGCATCCAGCCACAGTCATTTTCTCTGAGCTTTTGAGCTGCTCTGTACACAGATTCTGTTCAAGTAGAACAAGAGAAAGGAAATACAGATCTGTTCAAATAACATGGGCTATGGCAGCAAAATATCCTTTTGCAAAATACTAAAATCTATATTATTAAATTCATAAGACCAATATCTTCACCTCTCAGTGGTGCTACTACATTGATTTCAATTATCTGAGTGAATAATTTGGTCTCTAAAGTTTAATGTTTAAGAAGTTACCAGTCCATAATAGTGCTATAGACGTCATTAACTAACATGGATTCCAAACTTTCATCCAACCACTGCCTGTCAATATAGTGGGCATTCTAAAGGCAACAGGGGGGAGGGATAGTAGTTTGAGTATTGGCCTGCTAAACCCAGGGCTATAAGTTCAATTCTTGAGGGGGCCATTTAGGGATCTGGGGCAGAAATCTGTCTGGGGACTTGGTCCTGCTTTGAGCAGGGGATTGAACTAGATGACCTTCTGAGTTCCCTTCCAACCCTGATATTCTATGATTCAAAATATGAAAGAAGAAAGGATGTCTTCATTTCACTGCTCTTCTAAACAGTAAGCCAAATGCAGCCTGGAGGAAAGACATGCAACTCCCAATAAAATCTATGGGCCAAATGCAACAGTGACTTAAGAAGTGGTGAAAGCTAATTATTATGTGGGTGGCAACGTAATGTTCCTTTCACTGATCTGGTGTTCAATATAGCTTATTCAAAAACAGGTTTTCTGTCCTGTGGGAAATTTGGACATTCTGATTTTTTTTCTCTGAACCTGAACAAAAAGTCAAAATGTTGACATTTTTTATGGAACACAAATTCTGAAAAAGTTCAATTCAGAAACAATTAAATGTGGCTTTGATAATTATTGAAAGATAATGTAAAATATTAAATGATATATAATACATAAATATAATATATAAAAATGAATACGATAATGGCAATGTCTAAATGAAATTAAAACAAAGTCAAAATTAAATGTTTTTACATTTATTGAAATGAAACCTTATGATCTAAAGAAACTTTTGAACGTGAGAGGAACAAAATGAGAAAGTCAAAATGATTCTGTGCTTTCTGTCTAAAATTTAGTCAAAATCAGCATGTTCCTGTGTAACTACAATTTCCAATAGAAAACTGTTCTGTCAAAAAAATTTCAAGCAGCTTTAGTATTCAGTTACTGTGTCAGATCCTGGCCCCAGCTCTGGAGGTGAAAAGCAGTCAGAAAGCTGACAGATCAAGCCCACAAACTGAACACCAAATCAATGAAAGTAACAAACACACAAAATTATACACAGCAAGAAATCCATTGGGTCTGGTTATCATCACTCTGATACAGGTGGAAATAACTACAAAAGTGCAGGCACTGCAGGCAGCTGCGAATCCATGTGGTTGCTCCTGACTTACACTGGCGTAAGCAAGAGGAGAATCAGGCCTTGTTGCTTTCCCACTGTGTATAATTCTGTGTTGTGATGAATATGAAATTAACACCTCTGCTCAGTAGATTCTTTTATTAGTTCATTCAATCCCCTCCTTTTGGCCTATGTGACAGGGCTATAAAGGCAGGGAGGGATTTTTTTAAATAACTTCTCCCAGCATGCATCTCTGTCTAATCTTTAAGCAGTCAGATGAATCAACAAGGGAAAGCAAAATTGTTCCTCTTCTTTTATTCAACTGACATATCATGGGGGGGATTCTATAAGCCGTCTCAGTCTATGGATTTTCATAAATGTTTATGCCAAGAATAGAGGCTATATTGTTCTTCACAAAAATAGCAAGGTCAGAAACTCTTTCCTCCCAGTCTAAAACCAAGAACTTGTACATTTTTGAGTAAATTTTATTTTTTGGTTAGTCAAACCTCCAATTACAGGGATCTGGACCCTGTCTTGTCTCATGCTTACTTATTCTGCCTTTGGGTCCCCAGTTCTTTTCCCTTTAGTTCCAGTCTTTTTGTTGTGGCTTTCTGTAACTCAACAGAAATGCTTTTATTTCCCTCTTCTTAATAATATCAAACTTTCCTTTAGTTTGTTAGTCATCATGGTGAGATCTTCATATATA
Organism: Trachemys scripta elegans; assembly: GCF_013100865.1. Lineage (NCBI taxonomy): Eukaryota > Metazoa > Chordata > Testudines > Emydidae > Trachemys > Trachemys scripta. The sequence continues at coordinate 29,207,722 of NC_048300.1, read as the reverse complement.
TAGCACTGAAAAGGAATTTTTCAATAAGTATTTTTTTCATTAGAAAATGCTGAATCCTCAAAACTTACTTTTCTTGTAGGAAAGTTTCAGTGAATTTCCCCTTTCATATTCAAAAGTGGACCCAGCTTGGCCTTGATCCCTCACCTCCCTGTGGCAAACAGTGTGTTTAGCTATATAAAATAGTGATAGCAAAACCTCCTCCTATCTTATCTCTGTGCTGTTAATTACCTCTCTCCCCAGGTAGGATTTTAGTACTGAGTCGCCCCTCCTTGACAGCAGCCTCCATTGCTCTAATTTTGCCAAGTCTACTCTCCTTGAATCTGTTTGCCTGTATATTTGCCACCACGGTGACTTTAGTGTAGTCCTCCTGAGTGTTAATTATTTAGGATCAAATGTCACCTGTTATACACAGCTTATGGTCAGAAGTAGTGTAGAGCACCACTTAAGGAGAACACTGCCAGGCACTTTGCCAGTCTCCTGGGGCTTCCAGGTTGCTCCTGGTGATACACTTTTAGAGGGTGAAGTGTATTGCCCTTGGGTGACAGGTCAGCTCTGCTGGCCAGAGAGGAGAAAGTATAGTGGGGCTCTGGCTCTGCCAGCCCCCTGTTCTTTCTCATGTGTTTTCGGGTGAGATACCTGGAGTCTTGGATGAATTAACTTGAGAGTAGTCTGTGTGCTTCCTAGAATGCCGGGGCTGCGACTGGAACCCCTTTATGTAAGCTAAACATTCCTTCCCTGATGGTTCTCCCTCATTTGGGGCGGGGGAAGACATAGGAAAATCTCAGGGCAAATCTGTGAATGTTTTTCTTTGCCATTTCAGTCTCACTCAAGATAAATCCTCTCATTTTCCCCTAAAAGTATTAGTATATTATTATTATCAGAGAGGTAGCCGTGTTAGTCTGGATCTGTAAAAAGCGAAAATGAGTCCTGTGGCACCTTATAGACTAACAGACGTATTGGAGCATAAGCTTTCGTGGGTGTATACATGCATCTGACGAAGTGAGTATTCACCCACGAAAGCTTATGCTCCAATACATCTGTTAGTCTATAAGGTGCCACAGGACTCTTTGTCGCTATATTATTATTATATATTTGGTGCCTGATGTGCTGTCTATTGTGTCTGTATTGCTTGTCAACAATTTTTCCAAGACGATGATAGGACAAAATCAATCTGAGAAATCATTACAGGAATCCGACTGTAGCGCTTCCCAGGGGTACACAGGGTTGTGAGGCACCTCACCACCACCTTTACTTAGCTTGAATGAGCCTTGGCTATGCCTACTGTGGATCAGCTCCCTGTAACCACCAGCCTCTGACAACACAAGCTCTGCCTTCCAGGCTGTGAGCTCTCTGTACAGATTAGCAATAGGCACACACCAACCCCAAAGTCCTTTGGACTTCCTCTGGAGTGCTCAGGCCTGTTCCACTGAACACTGATAGAACTCTTAAATCTGCTAATCCCAAAGGGATAGTACATGACAGCTTGTAAAATTCAACTCAAGATCACCACTTTGTTCAACACACAGCACTATATATAGGGGAAACAAGAATAAGTTTATTGTCAAAGAACAGATTCCAGTGATAGTGAGTCAGAATATTGGAAACAAATAGTTACATATAAAACAAAATTATAACATGCTTTCTAAAGACTAAATTTAACTAACAAGGCATTCCCCTAAATCCTACAAGATAGCTCACCCCAAGTTCTTTCCCCAGCATTTTCAACCAGTTTGGTTGAGAGCCCTTCTCATAAGATCAAGCCTGCTGACGGCTTGTTTTCACAGATTAAAGGAATACTTAGGGGTTCATCTGTACCCCAGATATAGTTTCAAAAGTTAGTTGTTTTACCCCTCCACAGGATAACTTCTGCTGTTTTTGTTTTCCTCCAGCCCCTATAATCTATTGATTAGCATTTTGCTCAGATTGTATGGATGTCCATTGTGATGCATACAGTACTCAATTTGCATATGATCAGCCGAACTGTGAAAATCATCTCTTTTCCCCTGCCTGTTAGGAATATGTGGATTACTCTTTGATGATCTGTCTTATCTCACAGACATAGAAAGAAAGCATAATTATTAGTGTATATACATATTTTCCATATGTACATCTCACAATAATTATGATGACCAGTGTGATACAGGCTTTCATTAGAGACCTTTCATGACATTCTTTTGATGAATCCAGGTGAATTATACACCCTAATGTATCCCTTTTCTCTCTGTTAGCTGACATCAAGAGGACCTTAGGTCACACTTGTCTCTGTATTCTTCCATTATTATTTGTATGGCAATAGCATCTGAAAGCTTCAATTGTGGTCAGGGCCCCATTATGCTAGAGTTGGGTAGGAAATGCTTTTCCTGTCCTGTGAATTTTTTTTAGATTTAGACATTTTTTCCCATGCCAAATAATACTTTTTTTGATGAAAAGTAAATTTAGAAATAATGAATGTTGAGTGAGCTGAACTAGGAAAACTCTCTTTGAATGGGTTGGAGAGATTTTTGAAATTAGGTTGGAATTTAAGTTAAGTATCCTCATACCTTCCATAGGTCATCTCGATTATCACTTCAAAGGTTTTTTTTTCTCCTGCTGATGATAGCTCATCTCAATTGTTTGGCCTCTTACAGTTGGTATGGCTACTTCCATCTTTTCATGTTCTCTGTATGTATAAATATCTTCTTTCTTTGTTTTCCATTCTATGCATCCGATGAAGTGGGCTGTAGCCCACGAAAGCTTATGCTCAAATAAATTGGTTAGTCTCTAAGGTGCCACAAGTACTCCTGTTCTTTTTGAGGATACAGACTAACACAGCTGCTACTCTGAAACCTGTTGGAATTTTTGTTTTTTTTCTATATAATATGTACAGTGCTGAAAAGTTATGATTGGTAACGATAAAGCAAAAGAAATATAGTCAGTTACACTGAAAATATAAAATAAGAAGTCAAATAACAAGATAACCAAACTGAATATATACTTTATTGTAACATTTTGATGACACTCTCTGATAAATTATTTCTTTTCCTGTTGTTTTCCCCTTTCCATTTGTTACCTAGCAGCCCAAGCTAGACCTGTAACTTACTACTTGAGAACTACTTAATGCACCTTATATGTATGTGAGGGATGGGTGGAGAGGGGGGGAATCACATCATGTCGAGACTCTGGTTTGTTACTTTGGAGTGCAAACATTCCTCACAAAATGCTTCCACAGTCCACCCCAGCTGCAGTGAGTGATGGGTTGGGGTTAATGGCCCTTTGGCACAACTCCTTCTAGATGATCATTAATCTCCAAGAAATGACCTGTGCCTTAATTACTTAATTACTGCTTAATTAGCAACCTCTTCCATCTAAACATGGCATATGACCTAAAATAACAATGTGCACACCCACAGTCATTTTCTTGAACATTTGAGCCGCATTGTACACAGATTCTATTCAAGTAAAACAAAGGATGGGAAATACAGATTTATTCAAGTAACATAGAACTTGGCAGCAAAACAGCCCTTTTGCAAAATACTAAGATCAACATGGTCAATCTTCTCTCACAGTGGTGCTACCTTACTGACTTCAATCAGTGAACAATTTGATCCCTAATGTTTAAAATAAGACACCTCCCAACCTGCTTTATGCCACTTCAATATTCAGCTTCCCCTAGTTCTAATTTATTTAATAATCCATATTTCATTCTATGTGTGACCATAGTTGTATGTACTATAAGCTTGATATATACACATGCACATACACATAGGAGATCCATAGATATCAGTAAGAAATTAATAATGTGGTCTAGTGGCTAGTGCATTGGACTAGGAGTCAGGAAACAGGTTCTATTCTCAGCTTCAGCGCTGACCTGCTGTGTGACCTTGGGGAAGTCACTTCCCCTCTCTGTGCCTCTGTTTCCCCTCCCACCCCCTTTGTCTCCGTGTATAGTCTATTTCACTTGTAAGCCTTGCACATTGGAGCCCTTCTCTTGGTTAACAAATTTATTAGAGCATAAGCTTTCATGGGCTACAGCCCACGAAAGCTTATGCTCTAATAAGCTTATGCTCTAATAAATTTGCTAGTCTCTAAGGTGCCACAAGTACACCTGTTCTTTTTGCGGATACAGACTAACACGGCTACTACTCTGAAACTTCTCTTGGTTGGATCTTCTAGGTACTGTTGTAACATAAATATTATACAATAAAATATATCTGTAGAGAGAATAGAATATACAAGGCAGGAACTGCTTCTGGGGTTTGAGAGGAAACTTTTGCCTGTATTTTTTGAATTAACTTAAAAATGCTTCCTGTGTTGTATCCAGAAAATATGTATGTTTCTGTTTAATTACTATCATGCAGTGATGGATTTATCAAATACATCAAATGATATCATTTTGCTTTGTTAAATTAATAAATAGGGTTTGCTATCATGTGGTGCTGTTCCATACCAAATAAGATGAATATTATACAGGTGCAGTCTGGTGCCATAGTTATTTCTTTCTGTAAATAGATCTAAATTACTTTAGGGTAGAAAAATGCTCACCTTAGATCTTCAAAATGGACATGAGCCAACCTCTTTTGAAATTGATGGAAATATTCTTATTGACTCCAATGGGCTCTGGGTCAGGCCCATGAAAAACATTATGGATTAATAAGAACTAAGGCAGTTGTCAAGGCTGTATCCCCACTTTGAACTTTAGGGTACAAATGTAGGGGCCTGCATGAAAACTTCTAAGCTTAACTACCATCTTAGCTCTGGTCCGCTGCCACCATTTCCCAATTAGATTCCCTCCCTGGGAAGCCCTGAGAAACCTTTCACCAATTCCCTGGTGAATACAGATTCAAACCCCTTGGATCTTAAAACAAGGAGAAATTAACCATCCCCCCTCCTTCCTCCCACCAACTCCTGGTGAACACAGATCCAATCCCCTTGGATCTAAAACAAGGAGAGATTAACCATTCCCTCTCCTTCCTTTCACCAACTCCTGGTGAATCAAGATCCAAACCCCCTTGGATCTAAAACAAGGAGAATTTAACCATTCCCCTCCTTCCTCCCACCAACTCCTGGTGAATACAGATCCAACCCCCTTGGATCTAAAACAAGGAAAATTCAATCAGGTTCTTAAAAAGAAGGCTTTTAATTAAAGAAAAAGGTAAAAATCATCTCTGTAAAATCAGTATGGAACTTAACCTTACAGGGTAATCAAACTTAAATAGCTCAGAGGACTCCCCTCTAGTCTTAGGTTCAAAGTACAGCAAACAAAGATAAACACTCTAGAAATAAGGTACATTTACAAGTTGAGAAAACAAAGTAAAACTAACACGCCTTGCCTGGCTATTTACTTACAAGTTTGAAATAGGAGAGACTTGTTTAGAAAGATGTGGAGAACCTGGATTGATGTCTGGTCCCTTTCAGTCCCGAGAACGAACACACTCCCAAACAAAGAACACAAAAAAAAAGCCTTCCCCCCCAAGATTTGAAAGTATCTTGTCCCCTTATTGGTCCTTTAGGTCAGATGCCAGCCAGGTTACCTGAGCTTCTTAACCCTTTACAGGGAAAAGGATTTTGGAGTCTCTGGCCAGGAGGGATTTTATAGTACTGTACACAGGACAGCTGTTACCCTTCCCTTTATAGTTATGACGGCAGTATTAGCAAAAAATTAGGCTGCTTGAGTTGAAAGCTGGAGAAGCTCCATAAACATGGATGGTTCAGCATATGTAGAGCTTTAACTGAGTTTCAGCAGCATTTTTCATACATTTCTATAGATCACCAAACGGCAGTTCAGCTGTTCTACTTCTCTCCATATCATCATTAAAAGTGTGCCTATCCCTGTCTTTTTCTGGTAATTGTCCTTCTGGGCTGAAAATTTCTGTACATGTCCTCAGATACAAGATGAATCTGGACTTGCTCTTTCTTCCCTTTAAGGCAAGAGAAGTTTACCATTGGCTTCAAGACAATGGCCAGGACCATTGTTTGTAACATTGGAGCTCAATCTGTTTGACTGGTTTTGAGTTACATGAGTGGATTCAATATTTTTCACTTAATAAAAAAGTACAATTTTTTGTGGGGAAAAAAACCCACTTGGACTTAATGAGCTAATAAGAGCTAAGGGCAGTATTAGCAAAAAATTAGGCTGCTTGAGTTGAAAGCTGGAGAAGCTCCATAAACTTGGATGGTTCAGCATATGTAGAGCTTTAACTGAGTTTCAGCAGCATTTTTCATACATTTCTATGGATCACCAAATGGCAGTCCAGCTGTTCTACTTCTCTCCCTATCGTCATTAAAAGTGTGCCTATCCCTGTCTAGTTACACCCACACCAGCACCCATCTGCTTATGCTGCTAAAGAGCTCTGCTGAACAAAATCAGAGACTCTACTATTTCCTTCTTGCAAAGTTCTTTTCAAATATATTATTGTTTTACAACTGCATATTTGATCTGTGAGACATATTTTGCAGCTATGTTAGTATTAGAACAGTGTATATGTGTGTTTAATAAAAGGGAGAGAAAAAAGAAAAACTAGGAAATTGTAGTTGTAGTCATGATTTGGATAGGCAATGATAAGGCAAAGGAGATATAATCAGTTACATTAAAATATAAATAACAAAAATAAACAATATGAATACATACTTTATTGTAACATTTTGAAGACACTCAGTACTCTCTGATTTACTGGTGTACTCTGTATGCCCGGTGCTGGCAATGATTACTTTTATCCATTCAAAAAGAATATATTTTCCATTGTGAGAATTTTTTCTTCTGAGCACAAGTGGAAAGCATCATTGGCAATACATTGCTCTCACTGCAGTTCTCTCTGCCTTCGTTCATGAAGTCTGCCAGTAGAAACTTTAAATGCCATAAAATGGACTGCTGGCATGAAGCCCATGCTTAGATATGGAGAAACCACCATCTCCAGAGGATAAGAAGCCTGGCTTTTTTTGTTTGTTTTGATATTTGGATTTTTTTTGTTTTTAAAGCGGGATTTATTTCGTAAGCTGAACCAAATTTCTCACTTATTGAACTCTCCTTCCTTATTAAAAAAAAAAAACAACAGAAAGGATTTGTTCCCAGGTGTAAAAACGTTATTACACATTCTCCATTTTTCCTGTGAATTGCTGCATCCCAATCTGTGTAACTGAATAGAATGGACTCTGTGGAGTGGTGAAGTCTTTTTGGCTAAATAGGTTAGCAGGTTTCAGAGCCACCATCTTCAGGTATTAATGCAGTGAAATTTGGTGGAGAATTTTTCCTGAAGAGAAGCCCAACATTCTGAAATCAGTGGGAACTACGTACCTATATACCTTTAGAGAATCTTGGCCTAAGTAATTAATACGCACCACAGGAAAGATTTATATATTAGTTAAACCTTAAACCAAGTAATTTTATTTTCATGCAACAATCCAGGTAGAAAGATATGTTAGTAGCATTTTATTTGAATTAACAAAAAACAATTTTGGAACATTCCTTTGGAAATCTCAAAGTTATATTTCTATCATATTAATGTAGTATTGTTTTGCAAAATGCTTAAATGGTGTAGTGGTGAGAGTCCAAGAGATCATTTGGATTATTCTGCATTTTTCTTTGGCATAGAACAGTATGGATACCAGTTAAAATAATAAGAAAGACCCATTTGGAAACACTGTTCTGAACTGATTTTTTTTGAGCACCCATAAAACACCCTTTTAGCTGTAGATATTTCCAAGTTTGCAATAACATTGTCACAAGGTGTTTGGGCCCAGTAAATGAAGTAGGGCAAGTCCCTCTGTGTCAAAGCATGTGCTCCCATTTGGCTAGTTAAGAGGGTAAGACAGCACTTGGAGACTATAATGGATCAGGTCATGTTGGCTCTAGAGAAAGAGTGACCCAGTGAGTACAGTGGTCTGGTAAGAGGAAAAGAGTCCTTGTGAATAAAGCAGAGTGGCCTATTCAGGAAGGTTAGGAGAGAATTGTTGGAGACCAGGGGATTGGAGAAGTCCTGGAAGGAAGCAGAAGGTGGTTCCTGGGAGAAGGCTGAAGACAGGAAAGCAGCAGGAGAGGTTTGCTGGCTAGCTGGTATCCCCAAGCCAGAGATCCAGTGCCAGAGGGCTGAAGGTTAAAGGAGCAGCAGTGGGAGTTGTCTGCTGGCTCTAAGCTAGAGAGCTGGAGCCTAGGATAGAAGAGAGTTGAAGGCAGAGGAGCAGTAGAGGAGTTTACCTGCTGATATCACCAGGGCCAGAGATCTGGACTCAGAGGAACTGTCAGAGGGCCAAGGAAGTGTGAGAGATGCTCCTCTGGTAAGGATGCTCCCTGAAGAGAGGACAAACTGGGTTCCACTCTAGTTGGAAGGGTTGAGATGGCTGTCTTGGCACAGGGACAGAAGAGGATTGACAGAGAGTCTAGGTGTGGTCAAAGAAACCAGTATGTGGTATGTGGGGCATCAAGGGATGAGATGTCTTGAATTTTAATGACTGCTTGTACTAGGGAGAGAAATGGACTACATGTCTGGGATTTCTGTTATGTTGTTGTAATAAACCAGCCCCAAGAAGGGGTAGTACTAAGACAAGAAAGCCTGAAGTGAAGTTATTGGATCATGTGAAAGGAGAAACTGAGGCAGGTGTACCTGTCATGTTGTAGCCTGATGCAGAAGGGTGCCCCACCAGACTGCTCAATGACAGACATACTGATTTAATTAAAAGGACGTATTCTGCAGGAGATCCATAATCATTATTACATATAATATAGTAGAACCTAGTAGCCTCATTTGGGACCTAATTGTGCTTGATTCTGTACTAATACAAAGTAAAAGACGGTTCCTGCCTCAAATTGTTGACATTCAAAGTAGGTTTCTCTTAAAGCTGATTTGAAATTTACCCTATTCACCAAAAAGCTGAAATTCAGAAATTTGGGCTAGGAAACCTCCATGTGTTTTTTCAGCTTAATCCATACTCTTCCCTCAGAATTTGGACTCTTTTCTTTCTGCAGTAACACAAGGTGAAATGTTTTACCATTTCATTTTTATTCTTCCCATAGATTGTCTCACAAATGATAGATAGTTTTCATTGTAATAAACATTCTCAAAACAAACAGATTTTGATATGTGAAAAAGGTTTTTCCACATCCCAGTAACAGTATTTTTGATTTGGTTATCCTTAGTCAGAAGCAGGTATATTTCTTGCTTTTACTAGCTTGTATTCTTCTATCACATTTATTAAGGATCTTGGAGCTCAGCAGCTCGCATCCAGCTATGTCTTAGTACCGATATGTACTACCTATAAATAATTAAATACTGTAAGTATCCAGAAAATCCCTTTGTCTGTGCAGAAGGCCATATCCAAATTCTCTTTTTTGTTGCTGCTGTTGCTTTTTCTCCCACCCAAAATGGGCAAAAAGAACACTGAACTACTGACCACACTGACGTTCTGTATATGTATCCCTGTTAATCATCCACCTTTCAGGGAGAATGTGCGACTTTGGTTTTGTGCCTTTTTAAAAAAAAACTTTTTTGTGGTTGATTTTGCCTTCTGATGCCATACCAATGTCTGTCAAGGAATCACCTTCATACAAATTAACTGCCAGTCATACTCTTATTTCATCAATGTTTTGACACTAGTTGCAGTTTTAATGACTTATTCAGACAAATAGTCTGCTTTTTAAGAAGCCAAGGAATATATTTTTGAATGTTCTCCTTTACGCCAGTGTAAAGGAATCTTTTATTTTTATCATGTGTGCTATGCAATTCAATAGAAAATTGTACCTGTGAGAAGCTGTTGCACAGATGGGTAAAGATGGTGTTTGCATCACTATGCATTTTTGCTATAATCTAGTGAAATGGCCTTAACAACTGGGAAGTTTCATGTCCCACAAAATTTCAAAAATAACTCTGTGACTAATTCGTTGGGGGGTTAATTTTCATATTTTGGTCCATATAGAATGTGAATTCAGTGATCTGGGATAAAAGGGATGGAAAGAGGTATGACAAGAGACTGTCTCGTCCATCTCTTTGAGATTTTCACAGTAACACATGAGCTGGAAATAGTCCAAAACTTGTTCCACTTCCTGGCCAGCATTCTGAAATATAGGTCACCAGAGTGCAGAAATATATTTTGATGCCTTATGCAGGCTTGTAATATATAAATTCTTTGTAACAATTCTGATAGTGAGAGATCTGAGAAATCTTTCCATACCAACAGTGAATACCGTTCATTTCTTCAAAATTTGAAATGCTTCTTACTGAAAAATAAAACAGAATTAGTATTTAAAAATTAACAATAATACAACAGGGGATTTATGGTTGTATGGATTTGATAATGTATGTTTCTAGAGTTTCTAAATGGAGAATATTTCAAATCACTTTCAAATCAATAGGATTTTATTTTTAAAGTTGACAGTTGGACATGATTTTTTTATATATACAAAAGGCATTGGTACTCATCCCAAAACTTTATAGGTATTACAGTCTCTCTAAAATTGGACAAAAAAGTTGTGTTCAGCTGACTTAGGAAAAATTTACAAACCCATAATTGCTAGGCAATAAAAGTGTGAACATCCTATTTCTATAAACTAATCAAGGCAGAGTATTAAATTCACTACAACACTGTATACTTTTTATGATCAGCTGAATATTTAGTACAATGTCTTATAATGGTGACAAAGAAACAACTTTGTGGCAATGAAATTGCTCCATTCAAATGTCACATTTTTATTCTCTTTTCTGTGCATTTGAACAGTTTTGATTAAATTAATGTTGACAAATCTCTAGTCCAAGTAAATTATGTTACAAATGTTCAGTGTTATAAATTTACGTGCAATTTTAAATATTACTGTACAACCATGAATACTATTAATAGGCACTTTTGTTCTCTGATCTTGAATGTTTTTCTCTGTAGACAATATACTCTACTATGCTTCGTATTCATGTTTTAGTTCTTCTCATAGGCATGAACATACCATCCCATACTGTGTCACATAATGTGGTATCTTTCTATAAGTATGGGACACAGTTAAGAAGTGTTAAAAATATAGGCCAGACTCTATATCTCTCTGTAGGAAACTGCATTTTCTTACAGATAGACAGCAGTGCAGGAACAATTTTTATAATGGGGGTGCTGATGATGGAAACCATGTAATTGGTGTTTGTTATTACTATTTCAAGCCAGGGAGTGCGGCAGCACATCCAGTATCCCTAGTTCCAGCACCACTGCAGATAGAAGATGGAGGTTTTTGGGGTTGAGTCTTTAATTTACACTGTTGTAAACCAATAAAAGTGAAGTAAAAGTGTTTTAATGGCTTGATCCAAAGTCCATTGAAGTTTCTGAAAAAACTCCAATGGACTTCAGTTGGCTTTGGATCAGGACCTCAGGGAGCAAAGAAGCAGGCCCCTTTTTTCTGATTTGCAACTCTCCTCCCAACCCCCTTCCCACCCCAGTTCTGATGTGAGGATTTCTCTGGAATTTTCTTGGCATCTCCCTTTAGCTGAACACTGCCCTCACCTGGAGTGAGCAATGAGGCATAGTTACTTTTATTTGTGTGTAACTTGTCACAGCTGGGGATAGCTGGGTATAATGTTGGCACTGCCAAGCCCAAACACAAAATGAGAACACTGAGAGGTGCGGGGAAATAAATAACAAAAGCAAAAGGGAAGAGAAGTGGTGCGTAACAGAGTGAGCCAGAACAGCTGTAGGGAATTGTTAATAGATATTCTGGCATCCAATTATTCAATCAACATTTAAAGACTAATGAACAACTTTATTACAAATGGGAGGATTAAAAAATTTCCCCTCCATTTCTAAGGTAAATAAACATTCCTACTTACAGCCTTTGGCAGCCACAGACCCTTTTCTGCTCTGAGGGTGAAGAAGCATAAATGGCAAATAGAAATGAACATAACACAGTTTAGTTAATGCAATTACCTTGATGTCAACAGTATTACTCTTGGTTTCTCTCTAGTGTGTCAGAGAGAGCAGAATTTGGCCAAGAGAATTACCTCCAAAGGCAAATAAACAGCAAAACCAATCTATTTATCTATCATGTCCCTCATTGCAATAGTAACTGAGCACCTCTGATGAGTTAAAATATTCTCTCTCTTTCTCTCTCTTCCATCCCTGTCACCCAGAAGCAAGTTTAGTCCATGGTTACAAGCTTCCTGTGTTGGTCTGAAGTTTCATTGTTTCGGTGCAAGGCAGCTTTCAGGGGTTGTCATGGCCTTGGAGGGAAAGGGGTCTCAGACAACCTGGACCAATTCCATTCAAAGCTTTGAAAGCCAGCACAGCTGCCCTATCCTCACCTCTGTTCAGTAATGCTCCAGTGCAGTGAGGGTGACTTGTGTTGCTGAGCAGCCAGGGCACTGCGTTTTGAACAAGCTGGACCTTCCTCTGCACGTGAGGCTTAGGCTAACTGAATTGCAACACAGCCTAAGTGTTATAAATGGGTGGATTCCAGGTCTGCATTCGACAGGATTAGAAAAAAAAACTTCTAGCCAGCTATAGATGGCAGTGAGCATTATTTGCCTCTGCACCTATTTGGGTCCAAGCATAGTGTGGAACAGGGATCGGCAACCTTTGACACGTGGCTCACCAGGGTAAACACCCTGGCAGGCTGCACCAGTTTGTTTACCTGCTGCCTCCTCAGGTTCAGCCGATCCCGGCTCCCACTGGCCACGGTTCGCAACTCCAGGCCAATTTGGGCTGCGGGAAGTGGCGCGGGCCGAGGGATGTACTGGCCACTGCTTCCCGCAGCCCCGGCAGATAAACAAACCGGCCCGGCCCACCACAGTGCTTACCCTGGCAGGCTGCATGCCAAAGGCTGCCAATCCCTGGTCCTAGATATTGCCTGCATTCGTTCACTATCCAGGAAGGACAGGGATAAGAGTCACACGTGCTAGTCTTGAGTGCTCTCAAGGCTTCTACCTTTTTTGTGTAAATGGTCCTGTTGTGGGACAATTATATCCTGTCACCCTGTAGGGTGTAATGTCCCTGCAGCCAAGTCCAAATAGCCACTCTTTTTCTCAGGGCGGGGTGGCCCAATGGCCAGACTTAGTCTGATTGTCCTGGAGTTCAGGACAGTAAGGCTCAGGGGACAAAGTCTAAGTTGCCGCCTTTCTTCCCATGGCAATATGACCTAATGGTCAGAGACAGTGGGGCTGTCCTTAGATTCAGGGCAGCACAGACTAGTGGTCCAAGTCTCTGTGGTGTCCTCCGGATCATGGCAGTATGGCCCAATGGCCAGAGTCAGAGACGCTGTCCTTAAATTCAGTGCAGCACAGCCTAGTGTCCAGGGTCAGTAGGACCACCCTTCAGCACCAAGCAGTATGGCCTAGCGGCCAGAGTCAATAGGACTACCTATCAGCACCAGGCAGTATGGCCTAGTGGCCAAAGGGGAGTGGGCCAGGGTTGGCAGTCAGGGTAAGGGAACCCAGACCCTCCCTACTTCTCTGGGTACCAACCCAGGGCCCTATCAGGAATGAGCATATCTGGCACTGGGTCAGTGGGGATCACACCAAAACATGCTGACTATTCCTGGTACACCTCTATCCCAATATAACGCGACCCAATATAACACGAATTCGGATATAACGCGGTAAAGCAGCACTCTGGGGGGGTGGGGCTCCGCACTCTGGTGGATCAAAGCAAGTTCAATATAACATAGTTTCACCTATAATGCGGTAAGATTTTTTGGCTCCTGAGGACAGCGTTATATCGAGGTAGAGGTGTATCACAGCCAGACCAATTTCTGGTTCCCTTGCGCTACTCCCTACCCTGTCTTCCTGCTCCATAGTCCACCCATCATCTGGTTCTCCAAGGTACTCATCACATCTCAACATGCCTGGTCTCTGCAGTCTGGGGAGCCAACAGCTTCCGGACAGGAGCCTGCAATGCACTTTCTCTCTCCTCCCCGGTCAGCCCAGACTGAACTGGCTACGCCCTCTCATATTGTGGTTCCAGTTGGAACATGCCCAGCAGGGAAGAGGGAGTGTGGCTTCCTCAATCCATTAGCATGGGGTTAACACCTTCTGGCCCAGTGCGGGGCAGGTATACCCCATCACAAGTCCAAATTCTTAGGAATTAAATGATTGTGTGCCCTGCCCTGTGTTTGGTATCTTGCTTCTGGAGATTTATGAAGTGGTCTCAGCGTCAAATAATTTTCAAAGAAAGAAGGATAATTCTTCACAATGAGTGACTGTAAACACAGCACACTGTCACATCAGAGTCTCTCTGCATGCTTAGCATTCCAAAAAGTACAGAACTGCAAGTAAATCTAAATAAAACAGTGTGTTCTAAATTCTCAATTCTGAGCAAAAGAAACTCATTCCAAGGAGATTCTAGTGCAACCCACAGCTAAAATACAGATGCAAAAGTGTGGCCACCTTCTGGCCTGCTATTGGCAGATTCCTATAATATGTACTTATGCTGAGATGGAAACCTCAATTGATTCCCCTAGCCCCCCAATTCACATAGCTGGTGAAGAAGGAAGTTGGAGCTCCTCAGGTGGATATCTTAAATGGGACAGCAAGTCATCTACTTAGCCTTAGAGGATGGAGACCCTGTCCATTCCCCCTGGCTGCCTTTGTGGTATCTCACTTATGCAATAATAGCACCAAAGAAACACTTTTTCACATCAGCCATACCATCAGGGGCTCGTTCACCTGCACATCTACCAATGTGATATATGCCATCATGTGCCAGCAATGCCCCTCTGCCATGTACATTGGCCAAACCGGACAGTCTCTACGCAAAAGAATTAATGGACACAAATCTGACATCAGGAATCATAATACTCAAAAACCAGTGGGAGAACACTTTAACCTGTCTGGTCATTCAATATCAGACCTGCGGGTGGCTATCTTACAACAGAAAAACTTCAAAAACAGACTCCAACGAGAGACTGCTGAGCTGGAATTGATATGCAAACTAAGACACAATCAACTCAGGATTGAATAAGGACTGGGAATGGCTGAGCCATTACAAACATTGAATCTATCTCCCCTTGTAAGTATTCTCACACTTCTTATCAAACTGTCTGTACTGGGCTATCTTGATTATCACTTCAAAAGTTTTTTTTCTCTTACTTAATTGGCCTCTCAGAGTTGGTAAGACAACTCCCACCTGTTTATGCTCTCTGGATGTGTGTATATATATCTCCTCAATACTTATTCCACTCTATATGCATCCGAAGAAGTGGGCTGTAGTCCACGAAAGCTTATGCTCTAATAAATTTGTTAGTCTCTAAGGTGCCACAAGTACTCCTGTTCTTTTTGCGGATACAGACTAACACGGCTGCTACTCTGAAACTTTTTCAGGTGCTTCCTGGACAGAGATAGCCAAAATCTGGCACATGCTGAAACATTCTCACTTTTATTTTTTTCCTGTCCAATAATTCTATGGCTACAAGCCTTCTATTACATGGTATATGAGCTCCATACACACATTACTGGCTTTGTCCTCACAATGCCCTTATGAGATGGGGAAGTGTCATTCCTATTTTATGGATGTGAACTAAGATACAGAGAGATTAAGCCCATAGTCATAGTGGAAGACAGATCAAAGGAGTGAACTTAAATCTCCTGAGTGCGAGTACAGTATACTAGTATATTGTCCTTTCTCTAGTTGGAAATTTACATGACTACAGCACTTTGCTTTTCTGCCAATATTTGGAGACAGCATCAGTAGAACTGGCCTGTGAGAGTAACACAACTAATTTCTCATCCATCAAGACCTTGTTCCCTGTGCCTCACAATTGACATATGACATGGCTCTTTGTTCCACCATGTGAACTAGAGTACATCTCCAAGATTCCATGGCTCAGGATCTTTTTTTAGACACAAATTAGTCTCTCTCTCTTCCTTTCTTCTTGTTTTTACAACGGCATAACTAAATTAAATTAATGTGGAACTCAGTGGAGTTTCTCCTAATTTACAGGGGAAGTGAGGAGAGAATCAGGCTCTTCAAATCTTCATAAGTGGAATTCTAGTTGGATTTTGGCCACAAGAGAATGAAACTTTTTTCTACAGAACAAGTTATGAAGACACTGCAAGTAAACATTGACGGAAAATAAAAATGTGCCAGTATAATGTGCAACCAGATGAATATATTGCAGACAGCCTCCCTTGTGAATACAGAAAACAATAACCTAAGTACTATGTCATTTATATACACAGAAGTATTGATCACATATAATTTAACTTCAGTATGCAGCAAGTGTGTGCAAGTCATGATAATTTTTTTTTTTTAATTCTGCTTCGAAGCATAGGCCACTGCCAGTAACAGGATATCAGAGTAGATGGGCCAGTGATCAGTTCTGGCATGTTCCCATGTTCTTTGCAATTATATTCAATTTACAGTTTCAAATGAAAAACAGTTTTGTGCAACACAGTGAATATTTAAGTTCTGTAATATTTTCAGTTTTAGGCTTCTCTCACTAGATCATTTTAAAACTCTGGAGAGACATTCAGATTTGTGGATTTCTTCTGAATGTTAATAAAATAACTGAAATGATGACAATAATAAATATTCTCAAGATCTTAAATGAGATGTATTTGCATCCAGAATAAAAGTCTCTAAAACAAAAATAATTTGGTTTTTATTATTTTTATTACATTCTGAGTGGAAGCAAACAATTAAATTTAAAGTGTTCAGACTTGCGTCCATAACACTAGATACCTAAATAAATGACCTGAGTTTCACTGATGTGAGGACAATATCATCCAATGAAATCCACTACACTCTTATGACTGAAGTCCAGTGGAAATTACAGGTGCTCAGCACCACTTATTAGCAGAACCCTTTCATTTAGTTGTTTTAATTTAGATTTAGATGCCTAATCTTAGGCACACAAGTATGAAATATTTTGGCTGAAATATCCTTGCTACAAATTGTTATTTTATAACCCACTGAAACCAATGGGAGGAAAATATGTTTAGTAAATATGCACAAAAATAACATCATAAGACTAGCAGGGGACATCAACCCCCTACAAACTTAGGATCTAGATCCATATCTGGAGCTAAATTCTGAAGCTCAGGACACTCTCAGTTAAGGGTCTGAACCCATCTCTAGCTATCCATTCAAATCTGCTAAACTTATGTGAAGTTTAAATCCAAATACAGAGACATTCAATTTTACATATGACACACTTTGCTTTAAAATGCAGACCATTTTCATTAGAAACACAAATCTAAAGCTGTTGTTTGAATGTACTAGAATCTTGCGACTAACTAATGATTGGATGAGACAATTTGTGTTACTTCATTTCCAATCCCAAGGCAGGTGAATTTAAAAATGCCCTGGTTTAATCACAATAGTCATGTGTAGAGCCTGATTCTGATTCTTCTTTCTATTACATCAGTGTAAATCAGGAGAAGTTTCCATTATATCTATGGAAATTAACCAGCATAAAACTGGTGTAAATGAAACTAGAAACAGATTGTTTATAACCAACAAAATATGATAATACAGAAACATTAAGCTGTGTACATTATTAAACAAAGTAACTGTATGCTCTTATTATTGAAAGTACTGTTCTATATTTTATATTCTTTCTATTCTACATGTTTTTTGTCATGTTAATAAATTTTGTCCAAATTTAGATATAAAGTTCTTTGTGGCAGGTCCAGTTTTGATGTCACTTGCATCAGTTTTACACTGGGGTGAACCCATTAATGAACAGGAAATAACAATGGATTTCCATGAATGTGAAATCAAAATCAGGCCCCATGTCTTTGGATTGTATATAGTAATATACACACCTAATAAATTCTCTTAAATTGTAGTATAAAAATATACACTAATGTAGAGAGCTAGATCTGTAACTTGCGTGAATTGGCTTAGCTCTATTGACTTCAGTGAAGCAATCCCAATTTAAGCCCAAACTGTAAGCATTTGGCTCCTAAAGAACAAAACAAAGCACCATTGCCATTGATGTGCAATAATTAATACCGCAAAGATATTTTCTAATTGCTTTAGTGAATTTTGCCAATTAAAGTAGGTAATGAAATACTGGGAGTCACCAGATGGAGCTAGTTCTGATAACTGACACATGTATAGGAAGCTATATTTTGAAAGAAGTGCTGTCCTGTTGGTTGTCATGCAGTTCTTTTTAGAAGCTCTAGCACTAGTAATATTTGTTCTGCTTAAATCTCTGAGAATATTTTCTTACTTGCAGAGTTGTTTTCTTGTTTGCCTACAGGTTATATCCCTGAAACCAAATAAAATATTATATGGTGTCAGAAGCCCTGTAAGTGAAGAAGCTATGAAAGAAAGAAAATTGCTGAAAATTACTGAGTTTGTAGAGACATTTATAATATGTGGGTTAGAATGGCAGCTGAAGAAAAAAGAGATGAGGGTATATTAGAGTAAGTTTGATGGATATGTTGTTTTTGGTCTGGTGTGTTTCTTTTCTTACACTGCCCTTATCACCATATTATCTAAGCTAACTCAATATTTGTTCACTTAACATTTGATAATAAGGCACAAATAAACCTATAGAACAATTTCTGACAGAGTTAGGGTTGCTGGCTAAGAAATGGACATTTATTGACATAAACAAAATTATTTGGAACAGGATAGCGCTTGGAACAAATTCACCAAAAATGTGTGAAAATATGATGGAGGTAGTGGAGTTTGATTTAAATGAAGCAGTAAACACTGCCAGAGCATATTAACAAAGATAGTGTTTTCTGTATAGCTGCTAAGTACATTTTCCAACTAGAACCTGTTTAAAGTGGAGGCATGGCACAGACTAACAAAGCCTTGCTCTTTCAGGTAATATCCTAAAACAAATCTGAGGCACACAAGCAGGCAGCCTACAAACTTATAAATAATAGGAGAGCCTGTGGCATATCTGTTTTACTGTTTCTTTAAAGGCCTGGGACGTGGAGGCTGGGAGAGTGGGGAAAAGGGGCCAGCTGAAGGAGAAGTTGCTTAAAGTCTTATAGCTGTTTGAAATTACAACACAGCTCCCGGGAGGAGAGCTGGGGATGCCTGGTTTGAGAGTGACTGTTTAAAGAACAACCACATCTCCAGGAAGGAAGCTGTGGGGGAGGGGCTCCTGAACAGAGGCAAGAAAACTGACCAGGACTCTTATGTGGACCCAGAGTGGACATGAACTGGGGTGACTAATAGAATAAGTAACACTCTGTAAAAATGGCAATCAAGCAGATTCCACAGAGGGGTTTTGAGCCAATCTAGTCTGGGTAAGTGATTGAAAAAACCCAAGGAGCCATTTAGTGCAACACATCTGCAGGGCCATCACTGAAATGGTGGTTTTTTCAAAAGTACCTAAATGACTTGGGAGCCCAAATTCCATTGAAATTCCCCAGGGAGACTTGTGCTCCCAAGTCACTTAGTTGCTATTGAAAATGTCACTCTAAAGCCTTATACATCTTCCAGGTTGGAGAGACAATAAACAAGTGGTTATGATAGTAGTTATGTAACATGGTCAAAGCCAAGGTAAACACACCTGGATTCTACCGCTAACAAATAGACAATGGTTGAATGTTTAAACATCATATACAAAGTTTACTGAAAATTCAAGAACTCTGTTCTTACTCAGTTGACTCTGATTATGACTCAAGAATTTCTTTTTCCAGACCGCAGCCCGGAGGCCTTTACAACACCTTTGATCATACCTTAAGTTTTCTTGCCATAATTTACAGAAAAATCATAAGAAAAAGACAATTATTATGTTGTCAATGCTGGCTGATTTGTAAAACAACCTTAGAGATTGAGACCCAGATTCTCTGGTCCTACCAAACTGTACGCAGTACAGACCCAGAACAAGGAAAGGGCAAATATGACCTAAGCTTTAAGCCACCTTACAACTCCCTGATTCTGGGACAGGCATCCATCAGGTGCCAGTCCAGTCCCCAACACAAGATAGTGGAGCCTGAAGAATGCTCTATTTTACACTTAGCTGCCAATGGCTTGAGGTGCATTCTGGCAACTGCTGATTGATTACTGGGCCGTTCGGAAGGGATCTTTCCCTGAGAATGTCCACTATGCAATGGCATCAAAAGGAGGGCAGGGTAGATTCCCCTAACACACGGAGAATTGGACCTCAGAGGCCCAGATTGGCTGGGTTTACTGTCCAGTTGTGTTGGAAGAAAATGTAGATCTAAATCTGAGTTGCTATGAAGTTAGCATTTGAATAATACAGTGTGAACTTAAACAGTAATGTCCAAAATACTTACTCTCAACGAATTTCAAGTCAATATTAATAGTAAAAAAAAAAAAATTCTTCTGAAAGAAAGGGTATGTAACGTTAATGGGAGACACCAGAATGGCAATAAACATAACTTATAAGCCTATATGTAATAACTATGTAGGCAGTTTGTTTTTGGAAGAAATACTAACACGTTACCAAACAAATATTAAACAGAATAGAAAAGGCAAGCCAGACTTTTGGAAGACTTGGTCATAAAATACTCAACCAGCATACCATACAAAACTGATGACATACAATTTATCAGTGATAGCATCCCTTTTACAGGTGTGATACATGGACAGTTTACCACAGATACATCAAGAAACTTGAAAATTTTTCACATGTGCTGTCATTGCTCCATCCTGAAGGTCTGTTGGCAATACAAATTGTCAAACATTAACATCCATGCATGAACAAAAACAACTAGCATTGAGGCAATGATTAGTAAATTTCATGTTATCAGAATAGGAGATGATAGTTGAAAAAGTCCTCTATGATGAGCTGAAACTCAGAAAGCGCAGGAAAGGCAGTCAGAATAAATGCTTCAGACACCCTTAAGGAGAATCTCAGCTTATGCAGCACAAATATCGATAACTTCAAAGACACAAAGATAGACCTGAATGGAGAGCAACGATCTATAAAGGTTGTAAACACTTAGAGAAAGATGTGAAAAACTGTTGGAAAAAAGGGCCAAGCGTCATGGCAAGTCTTCAGTGGGAGTCTACACATTTCTATGTGACACATTTTGTGACCTTGTTCCTCACACGGGGAGTATACAGCCACAAGAGAACACGAGATGCCCTGATGTCATCATTGGATATGATGGACATCCAAAAAACATACGGAGAAATCCTGGCTCCATTGCAATCAGTGGGCAAAACCCCCCTCGACATCAGTGTGGCCAGGATTTCACTCCAGGTCTCTTTAGAAACTGCCATGTCACCAATTTAAGTTTGTTTGCCTACAGGTATCTCTACACCATTGAGACTACAAGGGCATAGCTACATTGGTGTTCATCATTGGGGGTTTCCTAGGAAAAAAGTCCACTGATGAGGGAGAAAGCAGGAACAGTGTTTCTAAGCTGTGAGATTCCTTGGGCCTAAGAAATACCTTAACTGCATCACCAATTTCTCCTCTAATGGGAAACTGACCTACAAAGCCCCAAACTTGCTACTCTTCAGCAAAGGGGAAACAGAGGCAAACCACAGTATCACAGTGTCAGAACATTACATCCATTTCCTCTTTTTGTAATAACTTTTTACTTCTTTTACTTCTATCTTAGCTTTTCTGTAAAGCAATTAAATATTGAAGTTATTTTAGTAGGAATGATAGCTTTAGTTTAATAGAGAATATGCTGTGTATACCCTTTTACACTTAAATTCTGCAACAAACCAATGTCACTTTCTATATCTAATTCCTTTGTCATTCAAATGTCCCAGGTTCTTTCCTTAGTAACACTGGTAAATTTTACTTCTCATTTTATTAGGTGAGAATATTAAAATATAGCTTAATCAGGATTTTCCAACTTGAAATTGTATTTATTGATGTAGCTTGTATATTTAAATATTCACCTTCTCAATCCCTTACCTATAATACTTATTCTTCCCACTGAGTGACTTCTGTTCTTTGGTAGATCAACATACCAACAATAGACTTCGTATTTAAAAATAAAATATCCTTTTTAATTGAGTTTCTGAAAGTGCGTTTTACTGTGAAAAGAAAGTCAACAAGAGAAAGGATGTAGCATTTCTGTTTTTATGTGAAATAAGAGCATGTTGTTTGCCCATCTGATTCATGTTATCAGTGCTAAACACTGCACTTCATGTTGTATCTGCTAATACATTTCATGTAGAACAGTATCTACATTCTATACACTTGGTAACATAAGATAGTTGCATACATCATTTGCTAAGTAGCCTGGAAACTCAAAAATAGTATTTAGCATAGATAATTCAAGTCTAATCTGCTGTTGTCAAAACCTCTGCTTCCTCTGCTGCTAGCAGTTCCCTCTCCCCTTTCAAACAAAGGTGTGAACAACATTTGTATAGATTCTCACAAACCAAGGGAAAAGTCAAACTTTTATTATGAGGAAATGGAAGAGACATCGTGATTCTGGTATAAGTGCCTTGAAAATCTGTGAGGATGTGTAGCTGGAAAATGTAATGTTGTGGATCTTTACAGAAGGGCTTACTGTCCATTTGCTCAGAAAATACTTCTGATTATCTTGATATTCAGTCATGTTGTACGGGGAGATTTTGGCAAACCAATAAAGTCCCTGAAACCACTATGGCTTATTGCTAAAAGCGGCCTATTCAGCAGTCTCAGCTTGACCAAGGCAGGAGGGGAGGAGTTTTGGGGTGCCACAGAAAGGGCAGCTTGACCCCGTGTCCTTCCTGATAAGAATTGTGTTGAAGTTGCTGATACATGCATTTTAAAAGAGCAGGATATGCCCCAGGAATGTCTATTGGGGTCTCAAGACTGCAAACTCTGGAAAAACCCACATCTGGTTAATCAGTAATTAGAAGGAACCTCTTGCTTGACCATTGAAACTGCTTACTTAACAAGTTTCCTTTAAGGGACATGTCATTCTATTACTAATGTATAAATAAGGGGGAAACCTTTGAGGTAGTTGGAGTCATTTGGGACTCTTTTGGGACTCTTTTTGGACTCTCCCTCTGGATACATCTTGAGGTCCCCACCGGCAGACGGAAGATTTGGCCACCGGAAGTCTGCCACTGTGTCACTCGAGAGCCACACTCAGCTTTGGTAATTATCAAGGGATGGGGGTGTTTTACTAATCTGTTGCGGACGTGTGTAAGTGCTTGAGACTTAGTAAAGTTTAGCTTTAAGTGAAAGCACTCTTGTGTTGTCCTGTTTGTGCCAGCCATCTATTGGTCGGACGGCCGTGTCTCCCCTGATTTATTTCCTGACACCTCCTCGCACAGAGTAAAAGTTACCAAGAACTTTGGGTTGAAAGAACCCCGGGTAACAATGTTGAGCAGAAATGTTCTTGCAAATTGTTAATGTAGAATCTTGTTGGGCTTTATTCTGTGCTGGTGCAACTCTATTGGCTTGAAAGGAGTTGTGCCTGCTTGAGTGTTTGAAATTTGCCCATCAAGCTTTTCTTCTAATTGCTGAAAGGGATACTGTCATTCTCTTTTTGGCCCTAAATTTTAGGGATCCTAAAACAGTATTTCCCATTCAACAGTACCTCCTACTACCTTATTTGAGTTAGCTGGTGTTTACCAAAATAAGGCAAAAGTAGATCAAAACTGTAGACTGAGTCTACAGGGATCTCTGAGCTGGTGGTAGTCTTCAAAATCCTGAATCATTTGCCCGAATCTCTCCTTTGGTGGGAAATGGCTGGAAAGTTCCTTCTTCCTGATGCTCTGTTGTAGCTTCTTTGTTCTTCTTAGATGTTTTATCGCCACTACTGTTTTGCTTTAGAGATGAGATAAAGAAGTTGATCTGAGATGAGTGCTGATAGTGTAAGAATGCACAACAGAATAAGTATGTATAAAAGTGCATACAGGGTCGGTGCAACCTATTAGAGGGCACTAGCATTTGGAGGGTGGCATTTTCTTCGGCGGCGACCGCAGCGGCCAGATCTTCCACCGTCCCGGCGGCAGCGGCATTTAGGCGGAGGGAGCTGGGGCAGGAGGGCGCGGGGAGGGCCGCCTGCAGCAAGTAGGGGGGGCGGCACGCAGGGGAACTCCCCGCCCCAGCTCACCTCTGCTCCACCTCCCCTGAGCACGCCGCCCCGCTCTGCTTCTCTCCCTCCCAGGCTTGCGGTGCCAAACAGCTGATTTGGGTGCAAGGGTGAGAGTTGTAGGAAAGTGTTTTTGTTCCAAGTTAACAGTCTTCCCTTTCCCTAGTTTCACTGAAGATAGCAGATAGCGTCCTCTTTCAGGGAGATGGCTGGATTAAAATATCAGCCTCTATCACCTTTAATTGGCTTTAACCCTTCATGGGATAGGATTGGTAACATTTTCAGCTCATGAATATACAGTCAACTAATATGTATGGAGCAGGGTTGTATTTGCTTTTGTCTTTGGGCAGGAGACTCTCATAATATCTTTAAAGTTAGTGTTTTAACTTTCTTTTCTGAGATATCCCTTTAGTTCCATCAGGCTTAATAGGAGTTGAAATTCTGTTTCAAATGAGTCCCAGCACTCCTATTTTCTATAAAAGTCTTCAGTTCTCAAAATAATCTTTTTGTTTTATTTAAATGATTCTTGAAGAAAGTCTTTCAGCTTAAATGATCATCAAATAAGTTACTATCTTTTCTTATCCACTCTTTGTAGAGCTTATTTTTATCTGCCTGAGTTCGATGAGGAATTGCATAAGCAGTGCCAGATAACTGATTAATTTCCCAATTAATATAAATATTTTATACTTACATTAGTAACCAGGTATAGAATTAAATTACCATGTTGTATTTGTACATAAAACATCTTACCATTTATATACAATGTTATCAGGTAGCCATTATATGAAGGCTTGCAAAATATTGGCAAATATACATTTCAAAAGAAGCATATTCCATAAGACGTAAATTTTTAATGGTGAGAGTAATTTAACCACTGAAATGATTTACCAAGGGTTGTGGTAGACTCTCCATCACTGATCATTTTAAAATCAAGATGGCATATTTTTTCTAAAAGATATGTTCTAGGAATTATTTTGGGAAAGTTCTATGGCCTGTGTTATATAGAAGGTCAGAGTAGATGATCACAATTGTCCCTTCTGGCCTTGGAATCTTAAGGATTTGAGGGAAGACTGAAGTCTTCACCATTAAGTGGCAATAGGAATTAGAAGTAACCAACGTCTTATAGCAGTAGTCCTCAACCAGGTGTACAGGGGCCCCAGGGGGCCACGAAGCAGGTTTCACGGGGTCCCCAAGTAGGGCTGGCTTTAGACTCACTGGGGCCCAGAGCAGAAAGCTGAAGCCCCACCACACGGGGCTGAAGCCTGGGGCCTCAAGCCTTGCTACTGGGACTGAAACCTGAGCAACTTAGCTTTTCGGGGCTCCCAGTGGCAGGGGGCCCTGGCCAATTGCCCTGCTTGCTACTCCTTAATGCCAGCCCTGGCTCTTATATGCAGAAAAACAGTTGTTGTGGAACAAGTGGGGCCTGGAGTTTTTATAGCATATTGAAGGGGTCTCAGAAAGAAACAGTTTGAGAACCTCTGTCTTATAGAAAACATTTCCCAACAATCAATGTTTTCTTTTAGAGTGGTAGCCGTGTTAGTCTGTATCAGCAAAAACAAACGAGGAGTCCTTGTGGCACCTTAGAGACTAACAAATTCATTTTGGCATAAACTTATGCCCAAATGACTCCTCGTTGCTTTTAATGTTTTTTTTATTTTTTTTTTAATATTGGAAGAATGAAGACTTAACGGGTTTATAGAAAAAATCAGTTTCAGTAAGGATATTTCTAAAATTCTTTGTGTAAATTTAAACTAGAGGTTTTTCTCTTTGCAAAGAGGAGAGGTAAAAGAAGTCAACTTTATTACTTTGTTTATAGCTATGATAATACATTCTAAGTCTTATTCTTCTTTGGCATGTCCTACATAAAGAACATTCCTCTGTTCTTTTACAGTCTTTTTCTATAACATGAATATCTTACAAAGTTTGTTTTCTTGAGAATTTTTTGGAATTTCTGTTCTGCAAAAAAATGTTGTAGCTTTTAATTTTTCTCCTGAATCAGGATGGAAATTTTTCCTGAAACCTCAACATTTTCCAGGGGATGGAAATTCCTCTTTCCAGCCAGCTCTAGTTTGAATATATATGTTTAAATAAATAATTCTGCTTCGTATTACCAGGGTCATGCTTTAATGACATTCTATTAAGGAACACTATCACAGTCATCAAGTATCATTTGTAAATCATTCAGGCCCAGAGTCGGATAAATGTATTCATATGTGCCTCATCTTCAATGGGCCCACTGGTGGAGTCAAGAACTATCCTACATGAGTAAGGATGTCAAAATCTACCTCACAGAAAGGTTCATTACTAATAGTAATGATCTCCTGGAAGCCGTAAACTTTAAATTTTGCCATCAAATTGAACGTGTTTTACTGAACTTTTGCAGTTAGGTCGTTTAGTATTTGACAGCATTGAACAAACAGTTCGTACAGTATTTATTCAGGAATATGCAGGTTAGTAAATTAATTGCTTATCGATGCATAATATATAAGTGTTAGTTAATTCTTAAAGTCTGTGGGTGGAATTGCAAAAGCTCCCATTGACTTTAATGGAAAATGTTAGCATCTCGTTGATTGTTTTTGATAATCCTATGCTACACATTTACTATCAGATATATAGTGTTATTAATGCACTTCCAGTCTACATTTGGACCTCAGCCTGGGCAGCAGATTTCTTTGCTCTTTCCCTTGCAATAGGATAATGAGACCCTAGGCTTCTACCTCAATTTACTCCTCTCACAGTAATTCTGAGGGCTTTGTCTCACCTTTTGTCCCTGCTCATTTAACCACCCAGCTCCCAAGCACACACAGATAATACTGTTGTTTTTATAATCACTTACTGTTGATTGTTCCCTGGTCAAGATCTCATGTTTAAAAAGTGAAATTTGGTGTTAAGGGAAATTATTGTTTAATCCTATTAAAAATGTGTATTTGTAACAACTCAGAAAATGGGTGAATTTCAAAAATTATTCATATTTGACTACATTCAGTATAAAATGTCAGAATTCAACATATTAGAAGAATACAGGCTTGAAAAGTATCCAAGAGATTAGTGTACAAATGACAGATTTATGACATTGAGGAAACGACTAGGCTATCCAATTTACCAGAAATATTATACTACTTTTTATTGCTTTGTATTAGGAAGTATTAATTTAAAAATTCTTTGTTAATGCACATAACACATGTTGCTATTTTTCCATAGGAATTCGGAAGTAGAGCTCAAATATCTATTAGTTTCCATTATCAGCCATTCACTCCTACCCAGTGGCAGTCAATATACCCACACAGTGTTTCCTTCATTTTTTCCATAAGCTGGTGTTTAGAAATCCTACACTGTCTCTCAGAATGACAGTCACTGAATCTTTCTCAATCATATTAAGGCAGAGTCTCTCTAATAGGTAGGAAGTCGCATAACAGCCTGTGTGTGATTCCTTTCTCATGTAATGCATTTTAAGACACCCAAGTTGCAAAGTATGAAGCTGTTTGCCCATCTTGCTTCTTTCCTTAAAGCAGGATTAACTTTTCCCTTGTCACATCCACTGCATGACATTTTCATTACTGTTATTTATTCTAATCTGATATTTAGGGCCCAATCCAAAACCCACTGAAACCAATGGAAAGGTTCTTAAAGCATAGTTCTTCCTTAACAGGTGCTGTGTAAGAATGTGACTTTTTTACTCAACACACTTGTGTGTACTCAGTCATATTTGCTTACGTTGATGATTAAACTGCTTGGTAACTGTTTGTCTGGGTATACCGCAAGAAGGACAGGAGATTTGTTATGGGTTTTAATCAGGCCACAACTTTATTATATAGATGTCTGGGACTACCCAGCAGATAAAGTGTACAGTGCACGCAAATCCATGCTTATTCAAATCAATTCTCTGGGGCTTCCACCAGCCCCCCTTTGTTTCCATCCACGTCCCCCAGCCGACCCATGGCTTGGACCTTATTATCCACCAGCCTCGCAAGAGGCTTAAGGAGGGCTATGAGAACTGGGAGGTGGGAGGCGTGGAGGGGAGTTGGCTCCCTGCCGTACCGGTCATGGGAGTCCCCGAACCCCCTCCCCCATTCTGTTTCTTTATCCAGTACCTCCTTTTAAGTCCTTTACCAGGCCATTCATCTGGTCACTGACTGCCCTCCCTATGGAGTACCTGCACTGAACATCCACCCAATACTACAAAATAAGTTGTGACATATGACTACCACCTTTTCTATTCACCAGAAAAGGTCCATCCTCACACCCGCTGTGAGGAAGGTGAAAAAACCACACTCCACCAAAGCCAATTCTGGTGGTGTGGGAAAAATTCCTTCCCAGACCCCCTTTAAAAGAGGCGACTAGCATAATGCCCACAGCAGGTCCTAACCCAGCCTGCCATTCGCCTCCACTTGCTGGCTACTAAGGGAGGAAGGGTGGGTGCTGGCTTCCTCGCTGCTTTCACATAGAGATTTGCCCCACCCAGGTTTTGTACCTTTATGCATATTCCTGGGGGGGGGGGGGGATGAGTCATTGCTGCAAAGTTGACCACCGAGCACCTTTTGCAGCAGTTTCTGACCTTCTTCCTCTCTCCCCCCCCCCACCACAAAGCAGAGCTGTCCTTCTTTGGGTAAGCCTACACAAATTCTGCCCCACCTTTAGTTGTGGTGCAGTTGTTGTCTGGGTATACCGCAAGAAAGACAGGAGACTTATTATGAGTTTTAATGAGTCCGCAACTTTATTATATAGATGTCTGGGACTACCCAGCAGATAAAGTGCACAGTGCATGCAAATCCATGCTTATTCAAATCAATTCTCCGAGGCTTTCACCAGCCCCCATTTGTTTCCATCCAGGTCCCACAGCCAACCCATGGCTTGGACCTTACCATCCACCAGCCTCGCAGTAGGCTTAAGGAGGGCTATGAGAACAGGCGGGGAGAGAGGGGATTGGCTCCCTGCCGTGTTGGTCATGGGAGTCCCTGAACTCCCTCCCCCATTCTGTTTATTTATCAGTACCTCCCTTTAAGTACTTTACCAGGCTATTTATCTGGTCACTGGCTGCCCTCCCTATGGAGTACCTGCACTGGACATCCACCACAAGGCGGCGCCAGCCATTTACTTGGCTGCCTCCCTCACAACCCCGCCGGGTTCCCAGACATCTGCAAATGGCCTCTTGGCTAGCAGCCCTACTGGGGAGAAAGACGCCATTGTCCCATGTGTGATCGTCAAGGGACACCACCAGCTGCATTGTCCTTGACCTGGTACTGCAGCAACCACCCTTAACGGAGGGGTGCATAGGCAACCCATTCTCTGGATCCTTGCATTGACAAGACTCCTTAAAAAAAAAACTCAAAATAAACAGTTTGTAAGTTGGAGCCAAAAAATCTGCATTTTGCCAACCACATGACATTCCAAGGTTCCAGAGAGCCCACGGCAAACTGGAAATGAGAAAAGGTGTCTGCTATGTCATTATCCATGCCCAGCATGTGCTTGGAAGAAAAAACAGATGTTGAAGGTTAAGCATTGGAGAACAAATGCCCTTACCAACTTTCCAATCCTGTGCGATCTGGAAGTTTGGCAATTGATAACCTGTACCACTGCCATGTTGTCGCACCAACGGCACACCCGTATATTAGACCCAAATTAATAACCATTTGTACCTCCACAATGATACCTCCTTAAATTGACTTAGAAAACTTTTACACATGCACAAGTCTTACTATAGCTGTGTAGTGACTCATATGTAATTGTGTGGACTGGCTATGCCAGCCGTTGCCACTGCCAGCTGGGCACAAAAAGCCCACCCCGGGGCAACAACCCTGCAAGCAAAGTTCAGCTCAAAACCCAGGTAGGTTAATGTCATGAAAGGGCCTTCTGTTCTGTCCTTTGCTAGGGGTTTCCCCAACTATTTAGCCAGGGCCTGAAATGTGTTCCATCAGGTGAAAACACTCATTTGACCCAGCACGCCCAGAGAACAAAATTTGTACAGATAATGCACTATTTGGTTTAGTCCCACTGACTGTACCACTGCGCAGTGCAACATTGTTCTAAATTTCTGAAAAGCTGCACAGGATACTGAACAGCCCATGGGTGTAGCCTTGTCGAAATAAAATTGCCGGCGGTAGGCGTCTTAAACAATCACCATTATTAAATGCTCAGCAAATACTATTATGTGCCCGTGGCCCTTTTCAGGCTTGTTGCAGTATGAACAAACCCCTGGCACCCCTGGTGTTATGTTCTTGAACCAGTGTGTGTGATGCCACCTTATTCCAGTTTGTGTTGCTGCCCTTAATAGAAATTGCTTATGACATGCCCCCAAACATACTGGGTCCCCGCCTAATTATATTCATATAATTAACAAAGGCTGGGCTGCTGTCTGGGTAGGCCTGTACCATAACACCCGCCTAGATGACGAGGGCAGCTTCCCAATTTTTTTATGTTCTAGGCAACCTTGGCCTCTTGGGCAGTTCGCTGTTTTGCTACCCTTGTCCATGTTTACTGTCTGTGAACCCCTTCCTGTGCCATAGGGATATTACATGCACAAATTGCCTTTGAGGATTCTATATTTAGTTGCACTGAGCAGGTGAACTCCCATCGGGTAACCGTACTGCAGAGCCCTGCTCCCCCATATGCCCCCCGGGAGTGTCTACCTTGTCCCCTGCGGTTACATGCCTTGATGGCCGATGAGTTGCCATGTGCTCCTTCTTTGTCCTGCTGCTGAAACTTGAGCCCATGCTGGGCCTACCCTGTCACCCTGTGCAGACCCCTCACGTCTAGCTGCCTGAAGCTGCTGTTGTAAATGCAAATTAGCTTGCAGCAGTGTAATACTGTCAGTGCCCCCCACTGAAGGTGCCACCCCTAGGCTTCTCGACTTTCCTCTCCTGGGGCCAGAGTATTTAATACCCCAATTGGCTGACTCCTGTTCCCCTTAGGTGAACTCACTGGGTGACTGGTTGAGCAGGGTCCCTGCACCTGGCTGTGGCCCCTGCAACTGCCACCCTTTGCCAGGCTGGAAGGCTGGATACCACCTCTGCCACCCATTTCCCCATTCTCTGTGTGGTTTAGATTACACTCACCCCCGGGATCAGTGTCCTAGAAATTTCTGTCCGTTCCAGCTGAAGAATAAGGAGAGACAGCTAGCCAAGCAAGGAGCCCCGGGAGGGGCGATCCGTTTATTTCAATTGCAATTGGGTTCGAGCTCATAAGTCAGCTTGCTTATTTTGCAAACCAAGCAGTTTGTCTACAGGACGCAGGCACAGAAAGGTCCATTGTCTCCAGGTTTGGAGTTTGGCTACATTTCCTCTTGAAGGAACTTCCTGACTACCTATAGCTGACCCTGCATTTTGTCCTTCTTCTTTCTCCCATGTGTACGTGACAAATTTGCCTCCTGGCAGTTAAGCAGAATAATTTTATATCAATTTCCCCCCTTTGATCATGACCCATATAATGGGCTCATGATCACACTTTTCACAGCAGTACGAGTATTACAGCAAATATGTAGGGGTCAGAATATTAGCATCTGGCGTGGTTTCCGCCTTTGCCAAAACCTGTCTTTCTTGTAAAGAGAGAAATATCCCCTTCGATTTGCTAGTTGTCCTAGCACATTTAGACATTTTGCACATGGACAGTTTAAACACACACACAAAAAATAAACACAATCATCAGTAAAATCATAACACCTTCTTTCAGGAGTCCCTTTAACCAGCCTGTTAAGGAAGGGAACCAGGAAAATAAACCATTAAACCAATCATGTGTCCAGCTACCTTTATCAGACCTGTCTCGGACGATGTCTTTTAAATGGGCTGCTCTGTCAAAGGTATCTTTGGTGTCATTCACAAATACACAACACTCTTGGCCTATAAGGGCACAAGTTCCTTCTTGAGCTGCTAAAAGAATATCTAAAGCCATATGATTTTATAAAGCTGTTTAAGTTGCTTAAGCTCAGTGGCTTGATTTGTAACTATTGTAGCAGTTTTATTAGCCATAATTTATAAAATACCCTGGAGTCTTATAACCCCTCTCCTAAGTCTGCCATTATTAGGGAATGCTGTCCATGTCATTGGTTCAAGGGCTGCATCCTCTTCAGTTTGAGGTTTGCTAGTGTCCCTTACATTTCTAATCTTGCCTTTATGTAATTGCTTTATAATACGAGTGGGGAGGGGGGGTAACAACCAGGCAAGATAACAAGAACCTGAAAAGTGTACTGGAAGGGTATTATAGGCTTTATTCCCACACACCCAGTAAGAAACGAATCCTGATGAAACAGGGCCGGGAGGAGTGTCCCATGTCACTCCCAACGCTTTTTGTAACAGGGATGTAAAATGTCCCATAAACCCAATAGGCCCGTGCTTCGAGGAGATGTCTCCGTCTGTACATTTCTGCCTGCATACAGACATTTTCCATTGGAGTTTTCCCATACCGTAGTGCAGCTTTCATAGCGGACACTATTGGCGCAGACACCCTTGTGGTTAATGTCATCAGTGGTGTCAAAACAATAAACGAGGGGAGTGACCCATTCTCCATCACCATCTGGGCCCACATAGTATTTGCAAGTACTGCTCCCTAAAAACAGACCTAGCCCATTCCCCTGGAGACACCACTCACCCTGCGCCTTGAAGGTTAACAAATACCCGGAGTTAGGGCTTATACCTTCTTGTTGCTAGGTATGAGTCGTAGCCTGATGGGGAGTAACATACGCCTATGAATGAGTAATATTTGCAGCCATCAAAAGAATAGGAAGGAAAGAAAGTCCTCATTCAGCATCGGGAGGCACCAAGGTGCACACCCAGCATGAGTCATTCCTCCATTCTGGGATTCTATTCCTTACCACATGGCTAAATTTAATGAAATTATTATGACCATAAGAAAGGGAAGGGGAAAACAACAAAATCAACAGAGGAAACATTTTCACAATAGGTTAAAATACCAACAAATAAAAGAAAAAAGAGCAATAAATGTTAATCCAAATAATACAGTGAAATCTTCTATATCCATTGAAAACTGATATCAGTTGTTTAGGGCCTTGTCTGCCCTGTAGTCATCTACTTGGGGTTGGCCTTGCCGGTCAGCCAACAAGCGTCGCACCCTCGCTGGGGACCTTATTTAGGGATTCCCTTTCGAGTGAATTTAAGTTTCAGTCCAGGCAAGGTCCACACCATCCACTGATCCTCTAGTTAATCTTTCATTAGTGAAAGGTTGGGTATTTCGTTAATTTAGAAGGAGAGTAACAGCATGTTAAACTAGGTTCACCGGGGGAAGGAGACCAAAGCCCTGAGGTAAGTGGGGAAATGGGATCCTGGGAGGAAGCACAAGCAGGAGAGCGCAAGAGGGGAGGACTCCTGTCTCATGCTGAAAAAGAGGGACGATCGAGGAGTTATCTTAAGTGCCTATACACAAATGCAAGAAGCCTGGGAAACAAGCAGGGAGAACGGGAAGTCCTGGCACAGTCAGGGAACTATGATGTGATTGGAATAACAGAGACTTGGTGGGATAACTCACATGACTGGAGTACTGTCATGGATGGATATAAACTGTTCAGGAAGGACAGGCAGGGCAGAAAAGGTGGGGGAGTTGCGTTGTATATAAGAGAGGAGTATGACTGCTCAGAGCTCCGGTATGAAACTGCAGAAAAACCTGAGAGTCTCTGGATAAAGTTGAGAAGTGGGAGCAACAAGGGTGATGTCGTGGTTGGAGTCTGCTATAGACCACCAGACCAGGGGGATGAGGTGGATGAGGCTTTCTTCTGGCAACTAGCAGAAGTTGCTAGATCGCAGGCCCTGGTTCTCATGGGAGACTTTAATCACCCTGATATCTGCTGGGAGAGCAATACAGCGGTGCACAGGCAATCCAGGAAATTTTTGGAAAGTGTAGGGGACAATTTCCTGGTGCAAGTGCTGGAGGAACCAACTAGGGGCAAAGCTTTTCTTGACCTGCTGCTCACAAACAGGGAAGAATTAGTAGGGGAAGCAAAAGTGGATGGGAACCTGGGAGGCAGTGACCATGATATAGTCGAGTTCAGGATCCTGACACAAGGAAGAAAGGAGAGCAGCAGAATACGGACCCTGGACTTCAGAAAAGCAGACTTTGACTCCCTCAGGGAACAGATGGGCAGGATCCCCTGGGAGAATAACATGAAGGGCAAAGGGGTCCAGGAGAGCTGGCTGTATTTTAAAGAATCCTTATTGAGGTTGCAGGAACAAACCATCCCGATGTGTAGAAAGAATAGTAAATATGGCAGGCGACCAGCTTGGCTAAACAGTGAAATCCTTGCTGATCTTAAACGCAAAAAAGAAGCTTACAAGAAGTGGAAGATTGGACAAATGACCAGGGAGGAGTATAAAAATATTGCTCAGGCATGCAGGAGTGAAATCAGGAAGGCCAAATCACACTTGGAGTTGCAGTTAGCAAGAGATGTTAAGAGTAACAAGAAGGGTTTCTTCAGATATGTTAGCAACAAGAAGAAAATCAAGGAAAGTGTGGGCCCCTTACTGAATGAGGGAGGCAACCTAGTGACCAAGGATGTGGAAAAAGCTAATGTACTCAATGATTTTTTTTTGCCTCTGTCTTCATGAACAAGGTCAGCTCCCAGATTGCTGCACTGGGCAGCACAATATGGGGAGAAGGTGACCAGCCCTCTGTGGAGAAAGAAGTGGTTCGGGACTATTTAGAAAAACTGGACGTGCACAAGTCCATGGGGCCGGATGAGCTGCATCCGAAGGTGCTAAAGGAGTTGACGGGTGAGATTGCAGAGCCATTAGCCATTATTTTTGAAAACTCATGGCAATCGGGGGAGGTCCCGGATGACTGGAAAAAGGCTAATGTAGTGCCCATCTTTAAAAAAGGGAAGGAGGAGGATCCGGGAACTACAGGCCAGTCAGCCTCACCTCAGTCCCTGGAAAAATCATGGAGCAGGTCCTCAAGGAATCAATTATGAAACATTTAGAGGAGAGAAAAGTGATCAGGAACAGTCAGCGTGGATTCACGAACGGGAAGTTGTGCCTGACTAACCTAATTGCCTTCTATGATGAGAAAACTGGCTCTGTGGATGAGGGAAAAACAGTGGATGTGTTATTCCTTGACTTTAGCAAAGCTTTTGATACGGTCTCCCACAGTATTCTTGCCGCCAAGTTAAAGAAGAATGGGCTGGATGAATGGATTGTAAGGTGGATAGAAAGCTGGCTAGATCGTCAGGCTCAACGGGTAGTGATCAATGGCTCCATGTCTAGTTGGCAGCCGGTTTCAAGCAGAGTGCCCCAAGGGTCGGTCCTGGGGCCAGTTTTGTTTAATATCTTTATTAATGATCTGGAGGATGGTGTGGATTGCACTCTCAGCAAGTTTGCAGATGACACTAAACTAGGAGGCGTGGTAGATACATTAGAGGGTAGGGATCGGATACAGAGGGTACTAAACAAATTAGAGGATTGGGCCAAAAAAAACCTGATGAGGTTCAACAAGGACAAGTGCAGAGTCCTGCACTTAGGACGGAAGAATCCCATGCACTGCTACAGACTAGGGACCGAATGGCTAGGTAGCAGTTCTGCAGAAAAGGATCTAGGGGTCACAGTGGACGAGAAGCTGGATATGAGTCAACAGTGTGCTCTTGTTGCCAAGAAGGCTAATGGCATTTTGGGCTGTATAAGTAGGGGCATTGCCAGCAGATCGAGGAACGTGATTGTTCCCCTTTATTCGACATTGGTGAGGCCTCATCTGGAATACTGTGTCCAGTTTTGGTCCCCACACTACAAGAAGGATGTGGAAAAATTGGAAAGAGTCCAGCGGAGGGCAACAAAAATGATTAGGGGTCTGGAGCACATGACTTATGAGGAGAGGCTGAGGGAACTGGGATTGTTTAGTCTCCAGAAGAGAAGAATGAGGGGGGATTTGATAGCAGCCTTCAACTACCTGAAGGGGGGTTCCAAAGAGAATGGAGCTCGGCTGTTCTCAGTGGTGGCAGAAGACAGAACAAGGAGCAATGGTCTCAAGTTGCAGTGGGGGAGGTCCAGGTTGGATATCAGGAAAAACTATTTCACTAGGAGGGTGGTGAAACACTGGAATGCGTTACCTAGGGAGGTGGTGGAGTCTCCTTCCTTGGAGGTCTTTAAGGCCCGGCTTGACAAAGCCCTGGCTGGGATGATTTAGCTGGGAATTGGTCCTGCTTTGAGCGGGGGGTTGGACTAGATGACCTCTTGAGGTCCCTTCTGACTCTGATATTCTATGATTCTATGATTCTATGTGGAACTTTTACCACTAGGTGATGTCTCTGTACCAACTCTTGAGCTTTCTCAACTAACAATGCTGCAGCAGCTAGGGCTTTAACATTCTACTGCTTCTCTTGCAACAGGATTCAGTAGTGCTGAAAAAAAGGCCAAAGGCCATTGTTGTGATCCTAACACTTGCGAAAGAACACCAGAGGCCACTCCCGCCCTTTCATGAACGAATAAGGTAAAAGGTTTCCTATAATCCAGGAGTCCCAAGGCAGGTGCCAATGCAAGGGCTGTTGTGATACTCTCAAAGGATTCGGTAGCATCTTTAATTCATTTCACTGGGTCAGGTTCATCCTTAGTGGTCATCTGCACTAGTGGTTTTGACATTTCCCCATACTCAGGAATCCAGGACTTACAGAATCTTGCCATGCCGAGGAACCCTCTTAACTGTCTCTTTGTCTTGGGCTGGGGTACATTTAAAATGGCACTTATTTTTTCCTGAGCAAGGCTTCTCATTCCTGGTTTTAATATGTGCCCTAAATATTTCACCTCCTGTGAGCAAGATTGAATCTTTGAGGGTGACACCTTGTGTCCTTTCATTGCTAAGGCACATAAAAACTCTATCAAGTCCTGCTCATTAGTCTCTTGTGTTTCTGAGCATAATAAAAGCTCATCCACATACAAAAGCAACATGGACTGTCCTGGGAGAATTACATCTTGTAAATCTTTATGCAACACAGCTGAAAATATAGTAGGGGATTCCATATACCCCTGAGGGAGATGCCCCCATGATATCTGGGATGACCCCCTAAAAATGACTCAATTAAGGAGTCAGTCCCTCTATTGCATCTTGTGGGAGAGGGTATTGGGGAATGCAAGGGGGGTCTATGTCTGTCCTAACACGTATCCAAACTGGCTCAGCTGACTTTAGTAATTCCACTTTAGTGTTTTTTGTTCCCCATACCCAAGGTGGGACAGCATTTTCCAAATCCCTGGGAAGCATTGCTAAATACAAAGGAGTTTCGGGATTCATTAGAGCCATCAAGGGGATAACAGAGTCATTTGGCAGGCTCAAAAGAATGCCTTGGTCAGAGCAGTGAATAGTAGCCCAGAGTTTACACAGCAAATCGTGTCCCAATAAACTGGTTGGTCCTTGGGTAAGTAGGAAAGCGTGTTCCTCAGACAGGGGCCCTATGTGTATGTTTAAAGGTTGGAAATATGACAACGAAAAGAATTTCCTTGAATTCCCATAACACGTGCAATTTTGCCGCTTTTAGGAAGATCCAGATCAGTAAGGGTGGAGAGGGTAGCTCCTGTGTCTAATAAGCAATCATACTGTTTTCCTCCAATCATCAAAGGAACTAGGGTATCATTGCGGGATAAGGAAAACACTGGGCAACATAACAACGTGGAACCCCCTTCATCCCATCAATCATAAAGTCCCCCATTCTGCATTACCCCCTGGAAGGGTTGATTAGGCGGTGTCCAAGCTGGACCTTGTCCCTTATTGACACCTTGAGGAGGTTTAAGTTGTCCCTGGGCTCTCAGTTTACAATCTTTCTTCATGTGCCCTTCTTGATGACAGTAATAACAAATTAAAAGGCCTCTGGACCCCCCTTTACTGGGTCCCACTCTACCAAAGAACCCTTGTCCTCTTCCTCGGCCTCTGCCAACACCAGGTTCCGCTCCCTTCAATACAGCCACCAACATTCTTATATTCCCTTTTTAATTCCTTCACCCTCTCAGCCTTTCATCGGGCTTCTCACCCATTAAACACTCTGGTGGCAATAGCCACTATCTGAGAGAGAGAGGCATCCCTGCAAATTTTTCACATTATTTAATTTCCACCTTATATCTTTTGCAGCCTGGTCTTTAAACAATCCAATCCTCTTATCACTGGCATATTTGCCTCTGCTTCAGGATCTAGACCCCCAAACAACCTAGCAGCTTTCATCAGTCTTTCATAATAGTCTGAGGGGTATTCATCTGGGCCTTGATGGACAGAAGTTACTTTACTCCAATTAGTAGCCCTCTGCCCAGCCTTCTTAATTCCATTTAAAATTACAGTCTTTAAAGAGGTTAACTTATATTGTTCTCCAGCATTGTTGTAATCTCAGTTAGGATCACCCCCAGTTACATCTCCTGCTGTCAGGGCATTCTGTCCTGGTGGCGGTGGGGGTAAATCACCTATAGACTCCTGAGCTCGATTGAGCACTTGTTTCCTTTCTTTCAATGTCCTATGTACAGATTCTGGGTTGTCCCTGACCCTTGGGGTGGTAATCTTTCAATTCAGTAGGTTACCGATAGAGAAAGTAGTGTGGACATAGCGGTCAACAACCTGACCCTCTCCATTATGAGCAGGGTACTGTTTTAAGGGCAATTGGAGTACGGGAGGGTCCTGTCCTTCTTGTTTAATTAACTTGAAATTGACGTCTCCAGGAACACACTCGGGAGACTAACTCCATGAGCCGGTCGAGGAGTCGGGCAGACTTCTCCTGCGAACGTGGCTTCAGGTATTATAGGCCACTGGCAGATCAGGATACAATATGGCTCGGGGTCGGGATAGGGTTAGAGGCAGATCCTACACCAATGCAGAAGTGGTCCCTGGGACCACCCTATTTACCTGAACGGGAAGGGGTTGAGGGGACGCAGCTGGTGGAGGAACAGGCCTATAATCATCTTCCTCTACTCTACACTGCTGGTAAGCAGGAGGTTTAGTTTGTTGTAACATGAGAGTGCACTCTTTATCTTTGCAAATTGGAGCAGCGCTGTAAAACAAATACAAATAATTCATTCGTTCTGGTCTTAAATCTTCCAGGATGGTTCTCAAGGTTTTGAGGTGAAGTCTTCCCCAATTCCTGAGAACACATCCCAGAAGTGTGCCGGCATCGAATTTCCCCTGACAATTTCCCATGTCAGGTCTAACTGACTCCTAAATTCCCTGCTTCAGTTCTCCACCATCCGCAGTGTTACCGAGAACAAAGCCCTGGAGTCAGTGACAGTTTCCTTTATGTCCCGGGGAGACCACCCAGCCTATCCAGTCAGCCTCTGTTTCTGCCTGGGTAATCTCCTGTCATCCAAAACTTGTTTTTATACTGGGCTGGCACTCTAAAAGTGTTTAACTGCGAGACGGATGTCCCAGTAATTTCACCGAGGCTGTCCCAAGGAAACTGTCGGGTCTAAGAGCCCCATGTACACATAACATAAAACAGAGACAATTTACCCGTCTCCTGATGAGATCTCTTCCAACGCGATCTGTCTCGTTGCTTGTGGTCCGTCTCTGAGTCCTCCTTATTGTCCCCGCCGGGGGCCAACTCCCAAGACAATACAACCCAAGGTAAACTCCCCTCGGCGCGCGCTGGTCCTTCTCGAGGAAGGGGCCCCGGAGCGGTTCCGAGCTGGAGAAGTCCCTTCATGGTTGCCAAAACTGTCATAGAAATTTCTGTCCATTCCAGCTGAGGAATAAGGAGAGACAGACACAGCTAATCAAGCAAGGAGCCCCGGGAGGGGCGATCCGTTTATTTCAATTGCAGTTGGGATCAAGCTCATAAGTCAGCAAGAACAAAGAAAATACTTACACCAAAGCATTATATGCAGTTGCTTATGATAATCTATCGCTCTATGATTGGCCAAAATTTGCCATCATTACCATACATAATTAGCAAGCTACATGTATCTGCCCCTCTTATGACCCCTTATTGTTCATCTATTTGCCCCCTCCTCCTTGCTTATTTTGCAAACCAAGCAGTTTATCTACAGGACGCAGGCACAGAAAGGTCCATTGTCTCCAGGTTTGGAGTTTGGCTACATTTCCTCTTGAAGGAACTTCCTGACTACCTATAGCTGACCCTGCATTTTGTCCTTCTTCTTTCTCCCATGTGTACGTGACAAATTTGCCCCCTGGCAGTTAAGCAGAATAATTTTATATCATCAGCATTACCGCCATCCCTTGGCTTAGGTGGAAGAAAACATCCTGGTTTTTTAGGTGACCTAAGTTGCACCCTTTGAAGCATTGTAATGCTGTGGAGAAAACCTCAGAAACAACATCACTGCCCATTTGCTGCACATCTTAGCTGAGCACCCCATTAATGCACACAGCCTGCTCACTTGAGTGCGTGGACACTTTCCTATGATCATTTGCCTCCCTTAGTCCATGAGGCTGCCCTGGGTTATGCCTTGGGTTATTAAACACACCACCCTGGGCAGTAGCAGTCCACATACTTGTGAGCCCCCTTGCCCCTGCTGCAATACTGTCTGTCTTGGGTTTCCTTCCAGTCCATGGGCTCCCTTGGGGCTGCCCTGCCTGTGCTTGTCCCCTTTCTAGCAAAGGTATAGGCACGTGAGCAGCAAGCAGCACACAGCCATGAAACAGTTAAATTTTCCTTGCTCTGTCCCTCTCCCAGGAGACACCAGGCTTGCTCTAAGTGAAAGGAGAGGAGGGTCCAACACATGCTGATGTTTATAACTCCTCATTCCTAGGTGGTGAGTCATCCACCATGCTGACTGCTTTTCCAGCAGCTGTATGCCTACCCTCATCCCACCAGCCAGAAAACACACTTCCTGCTTAAAGTGCAGGGTGGTGACTATGAGCTTTCCTTGTTATTTTGTACTTGCATATTTTGCATCTTTGCCAAGTCCCCTTACCTGATTGCAGCTTGCAGCCTGCCTATGGAAGAATTGCAAGGCCAGCTGGTACACGAAACAGTTAAAGTTTCCTTGCCTTGCTCTATCCCTGCCCCCCCCATGCACTTTGAATCCTTGCTTTGCAAATGCTGATTGCTTTACCTCCCTTGCAAATTCCCTGATTGCAGCTTCTAGCCTGCTTGGGGGTGAAAGAAACTGGGGGGATGCTAGTTCCCCTTTGCACTTTCCCCTTTCTGTGAAATTTGCCTGTGCCTGCACTTCCCTGTCTCTGGGGAAGGAGGGGGGTTAATAGCTCCCCTGTTTTCCTGAGCTTACCCTTCTCCATGCCCCTGGTACCATGCTGTTTGCTGGAGCCATGCTGCTTCCATGTAGTCTTGAAGTAAGCCTTAGAGCCCCAGCCTGTTCTTGTTCTGCTGGCTTCCTCA
The DNA here is from genome assembly GCF_013100865.1 of Trachemys scripta elegans. NCBI lineage: Eukaryota > Metazoa > Chordata > Testudines > Emydidae > Trachemys > Trachemys scripta. Next base: position 29,166,613 of record NC_048300.1, on the reverse strand, counting down.
CTGCTTTTACATAGAGATTTGCCCCACCCAGCTTTCCTACATTTACACACATTCTAGGGCGGGGGGGGGGGGGGAGTCATTGAGGCAAATTTGAGCACTGAGCACCTTTTGCAGCAGTTTCTGATCTTAGATTATCAGGGTTGGAAGGACCTCAGGAGGTCATCTAGTCTAACCCCTTGCTCAAAGGGGGCCCAATCCCCAGACAGATTTTTGCCCCAGATACCTAAATGGCCCCCTCAAGGATTGAGCTCACAACCCTGGCTTTAGCAGGCCGATGCTCAAACCACTATCCCTCCCACCAAGCAGAGCTGTCCTTTTGTGGGTAAGCCCACACAAATTCTGCCCCACCTTTAGTTGTGGTGCAGTCATTTTTGCTCCAAATAATGAGATTGCCCAGATGTAACTGGGAGGCATTATTTTTCCTTCAGAACCTTTTGTTATTGGTGATGACCTGTCAGAAGGAAAGAGCCTAGCTTGACTTATAGATTCCAGGTTGTGTGCAAAGCTGGGAATTACGAAAGAAACTTTTTACTTGTGAACTAATAGGGAAATCATTGCAAGATAATGCACCTGGAACCACATAATGCCATCTTTATAGAGTAAAAGTGTACTTTAAGGCCCATGTGCACATAATTTCTGAATATATAGTGGCAAGTTTTCATTTAATTTCTAATGTTGTATTGCAGATGTACACTTTAAAAAAAAAAAGAGAGAGAGAAAGAGAGAGAGAGATGGGCAGCCAGGCACCGGATTCCAGATTTAGATACACATGCTACTTTCAAAGTGACCAGTGTGTTTACCCGTTACACATGACTCTTTCTACACTGCATAAAGATAAGTGGAGGGAAAATTGAGCTATCAGTTATAATTGCACATTTTAATTTTCATGGTCAGGCAAATAGAAGCTAATGACAGCATTGACTTAGTCACATTTAATAATACAGAATAGTGAGCCAAATTTTGAAGTCAATGGAGTATTCTAAAATTATACCCATGTAACTGAGAGCAGAATTTGGATGAATGTATGTGTAAATAAATCAGGAAATCCTCTGTTCTTCCTTTAGATTTGCTATGATGATGATTCTAGGAGTGTGAATTAAGAAAAAGATTCTTAAAAGGATCAGAAGGTACAAATGAAGGAGGACAAATTGATACATAAGATAGCTGCCCCCTTTTAGGTCACACAGAAGAACAATTTTAGAGAAATCTATACTAATCAGATCTATAAGTGCTACTCATTGTAAGTAAGGTTGCTGGATCAGTCCCTGCATATAATTCCTTAACATTTACTGCTGCAATAGTAATGTACATTATAAATAACAAGCTCAAGTGAGCACATAGCTCATGCCATTATAAAGGATGAAAATCCACCAAGTATGAGCCTGGCCCAGTGGGTTTCCTTAGCCTTGGGAAAATCACACCTTACCTTTTGTACCTAAACTTCCTCATTTATAAAATGAAGATAATGCCCATCTATGTTATCGGGATGTTATAAGACCTAATGAATTAAAACATGTAAGGCACTTGGAGAGTCTAGGATAGAAAAGGCAATGCAAAGTTCAAAATTATTTATTTAGCGCACATATGTCTTTGCTAAACGGAGTGTGTGTTTAAACTCAGTGAATAAGCAACTAAAATACACACTGATTTTCTTTTGAAAATTATTATAAAAGTAATACAGTATAGGGTTTTTGTTTTCTTTTGCTTGCTTTTTTTGTGATATGGTAGAAAATTAACATACATAAGAATATATCAGAATTCAGTTGTAAAATCTTGGAAAACAAAGTAAGTTTTTCTTGTAAAAAATGTGTATGTGGATTACAGGTAATGCTGGGCAACATGTCTTGTGCACCAAAATTTGAAAATTTTGGTTTGACCCGTGGTGAAAAATGTTAAATGGTCCTTTGTACTGTTGGTAAAATATATTTTTCTGTAAAAATAGTCCTAAAGTAGAGCCAAAGACCTCACTTGTTACTATTCTTCTCTTACTTTTGACTTGGCATTGTAAATGTGCTGAAATGAACAGTCTAAAAGCCTTGGGCACATTTTTTTGGATGATCACAAAAGTCAAATGTTAACCCTTGACATTTTACTTACACTAAAAATTGAGAAACCTGTAGTCTGTATTGTTTAGAGTTCAGATGGCTGAGAAAGTGAGATTAAGAATAAAGTACTTTGCTTTTTGTAGAGCTTCCATTAGGGTTCAGGATAAACAGAACTTAGTGAGTTAAAGTGAAATGAGAAACAACATGTGGCTTGAAATGTGGTAATGATCCATGATTGAGTACACAGAAACAACGAGGAGTCCTTGTGGCACCTTAGAGACTAAAAAATTTATTTGGGCATAAGCTTTCATGGGCTATAACCCACTTCATCAGATGCATGGAGTGAAAAATACAGTAAGTAGGTATGAATGTACAGCACATAAAAAGATGGGAGTTGCCTTACCAAGTGGGGGATCAGTGTTAATGAGGCCAATTCAATTAGGGTGGATGTAACCCATTCCCAACAGTTGACAAGAAGGTGCAAGTATCAACACAGGGAAAATTAATTTTTGTAGTGACCCAACCACTCTCAGTCTTTATTCAGGCCTTAGTTGCTGGTATCCAGTTAATTCCAGTTATGCAGTTTCTCGTTGAAGTCTGTATTTGAAGTTTTTTTGTTGAAGTATGGCCACTTTTAAGTCTGTTACTGAGTGTCCATGGAAGATTGAAGTGCTCTTCTACTGGTTTTTGAATGTTACAATTCTTGATGTCTGATTTGTGTCCATTTATTCTTTTGCATAGAGACTGTTCGGTTTGGCCAATGTACATGGCAGAGGGGCATTGCTGGCACATGATGGCATATATCACATTGGTAGAGGTGCAGGTGAATGAGTCCCTGATGGTGTGGCTGATGTGGTTAGGTCCTATGATGGTGTCCCTTGAATAGATATGCAGACAGAGTTGGCAACAGGGTTTATTGCAGGTATTGGTTCATGGGTTAGTGTTTCTGTTGTGTGGTGTGTAGTCCCTGCAACAAACCCCATTGCCAACTCTGTCTGCAAATCAGCCATTAGTTTGGTTCAGTTTAATACACTGAATAGAAATGGTTTTGTAATATAACAAAAATAAGTTTATTAACAAAGAACAGATATTTAAGTGATTACAAGTAAGAATGAAAGAGACAGGAAAAGTTACAAATAAAACAAAACACACTTTCTGGAGATTAAAATTTCAACTTAATTCTAGCAAGCTACAATCTCTGCCTAAGCAGTTTTCTTATTTTCATCAATTTATCAGCATCCCTAGTCCTCCAGACCAGGGTACCCACTTTTCATAGGCTCGAAGAGTACCTACCTATCATCACCTTAGTGATGGATGACAAAATGGCTTTTTGCCTCTGCTTATATCTTCTCCAAGTTTTTTAACTGAGTTTCAAGAAGCAGGAGAGTTTTCTGGGGATACAATCTCCATCCCCCATCAAGATTGTTCAGTGATCATCTTCCCCCACTTGCTTGCCTGAAGGCTTTGTTTATCTTGCATGTAAATGTGCTTTTCATTGTCTTTGGTCACACATTGCTTAATTTACACTGGAGACACCATCAAGCCTCGGAAACAATGCTCCTTTGTATAAGACAGACTGCACTTAGGCACTGTCTGCCACACACATTTTAGAGATTTACTTCATCATACATCTATAATTCTTTATACACCGCCTGTTCATACATCACACAATCATATTAATGAGCAGTGTGTTACCAGTTTGTATATGATACTTTACATGACACTTTTAAAATACGGATTATGACAACATTTGGGGCAATGGGTGTGTGAAGCCTGATGAGTGTTTTGGTCTGGTGTGTCCTTTGCAAGTTAGCATTAAGGGACTTCCTGGGTCACAGTGTGCCTATTAGTAATAAATAGAATGGGATTTTTTTTAATGTACATTATTTACACACACTGATCCACAGTACATCTGCGTAGAGGACACCTACTGTGTTGCTGAATGAAATAGACCTTTCCTAACATTCCACTGATTTCAACAGCATTTTAATAGGTGATGGCACCACAGTGGAAGCAATGGCCAATGGATTAATAAGGAGGGTTGAAAGTGTTAGGGGAAAGAGCAACAAATGGGATGTCAGAAATATTAGGGAGAGAGGGAATGCAAACATATAAACAGACTATAAAAAGATTAATGTAGCATGTGACATTTAAAAAATAGTATTCAATGTAAAGCTTAAGAAAGTTTTTTTAAATGCACAGCAAAACAGGCAAAAGGGGACTAGGGCCATTGGGGAATGAGAAGAAAAAAGCAACAAATAAGTTAGATTATTCTGTGGGCCAAAATAATTTATTTGTCTTGCAGTTGATAAAAGAAGCAGAAAGTAATGGCCCGGTGACGGATACATTTTCCTGGGGGGAAGCAAACTGTAAAAGGCATTGTTGTTACGCAGGAGCAAATAAGGCAATTAGAATCGTTACAAGTTGCAATGAATTTGATCCCAGAATTCTGCAGAATGTAGCAAAGGAGATAGGTAAAACTTCAAAGAAGTTTTGGATGATTCATGGACAGTGGTTTGGTGGCTCAGTTTAATCTTTGACACTGAGACTGCAAAAAAAAAAAAGACACCAAAGAAAGCAAATAACAGTTTAAAGGTCAGTGCTGTTAATTATTTCACTTCTGATCATCTGGGTAGAAACATCTGGCTAATTTATTTATCCTCACAATCCCGAAGCACTTCTCCAAATGTCATAATCACAGGCTTGCATCTGAAGAAGTGAGGTTCTTACCCACGAAAGCTTATGCTCCCAATACTTCTGTTAGTCTCAAAGGTGCCACAGGACCCTCTGTTGCTTTTTACAGATTCAGACTAACACGGCTACCCCTCTGATACATAATCACAGATTATATCTGATACAGATGCCAAAATCTCCATTTTAACCCTTGACAACTTCTGCAATGAATTTACATGTTTTCAATACAAAATTCTTCACCACATCAAAATTAAAAATTTAGGGGCAGCATGAAATTTATTGAATGTAATATGAAATTAAATAGCTGCACTGAGTATATGACATTTTCATACATAATTAAATAAAATATTAATGTATACTTTTATCTAAACCTGCTGCAGAATTCCCAGTCACCTATACTAGAATGCCTCAGAATCCTGGACCCCAGCCATGGAATTTAGGTCAAGCTTACCACAGAGTACATGGATCTTTGCTTATAGATGCTGAGTTCCTTTCTGAAAAACTGATTATTAGAAGGAAACCCCAGCTTTGAGGAATCATAGAACATCCCATGATTTCATGGGAACACAGTAAAACAGAAATCCTGTCTGTAGAAAAATCAGTATAGCTGGAGAAGAAATTAGCATCTGCACTTCTATGGTGGCAATATTTTGACCATTTTAGGGAGTATGCACAGAAATAATCATCTCTATTGGAGTATATCCTACAGAGAGTGGATCATATAAAAATCGGTAGTTCTGGATAATATTGTTCGGTCTGCCACTATTTTGCCTCTACAATCTTGGGGAAATCACCTAATCTCTGTTTCAGTTTTCCCATTTGTAAACTGGGGACAATAGCTATGTAGCTCATAGGAATGTTGACAGGGTAACTGAATCAGAATCTAGATATTAGACACATTATGTAGCATAGTTTCTGTTCTTACAGTACCCTTTGTGCACTTTTAACCAAAGCATTCTGTCTTTTTGATGACTCTTTGGAAAGTTTTACTGAAAATCAAACTCAGGTATTTCAAGCCTGAGCTTTATTTTTTAATAACTGCTCCCAGTCAATCAGAGAATACTACACAATTAATTGGTGCACAAATCATTATGTTTACCACATACAATCATGCAAGCATTTTTAAAAATAGAATTCAAAATACTATTAAATGACTTTTAAACAGAAATTTTTAGGCAAACCTTATCTTTCTTATATTGAATTGTATAAACACTCTTCTTGCTGTCTGTATGTACGGTACACATATAGACTAAAATTATCACTGGAACTTCTGCATCACAATATATAATCCTCAGTCTAATGTATTACACTCCTTTATTTCAGAACACACACCCATCTGTATTCATTCTTTTCCAATACTCTCCAGATTCCATATCTAATTTATCGCATAGCTTAAAATACCTGAGTTCTTTGACTGTCATTTCTAACTTACATTTACTTTTCCTCCCCTACATTCTCCATCACTGGAAATTTTTAAATGAAGATTGGGTGTTATCTAAAAAATATGCTCTAGTTCAAAAAGAATTAATTCAGGGAAGTCCCGTGGCCTGTTTTATGCAGGAGGTCAAACTACATGATCACAGTAGTACTTTCTGTCCTTAGAGTCTATGAATCTATGAGAATCTGTACTGAGCTGGGTGTACAATAAATATTTCCCCCTAAAATCATCATATATGCTATTGTGCCTATAACAGAAATTGGCTAATATCAGACTGCAATGGACACTTCAAATATGGGCATAGGGATTTCCATATTTTATTATTGTAATAATAAGTATATTTGCACAAGCTTTTGGGCCATATTCTTCACTTTATCCACATATGCATTTTCCACTGAAGTCAGTGGGAGATCCCTGTAAAGACTGAGGCCAATATAGCCATTAATTTGTTACATATACTTTGTACCATATTTTCCATGGAGGAGAATCCTGCCTGAGTATGTTTTGCTCAGGAATTGCTTGGGCTAGGTGATTTAGGGAATTTACAGTATTGAATACAGTATCGACACAAGTAACCCTGACCTAATCCACAACATGTAATTTGGTGGTGTAATAAGGGTGAAACAGTATCTACACATTATAGATGGGCACCGTGCTCACTTTGGCTACGAAGTAAACCAAAATCCTGACTGCATTGTGATATTCCATTGTGCTAAAAACTATTGATTAGCAGACTCCTTCATCATAATCTATGTATCTCTGTCAGAATAAGGGGACTCTTAAACCCCTAATATGCCAGTGATTTGCATGCAGTTAGATTTCAGAGTGAGTTGATTGTCCCGAATAATGGCACAACATGGCCTACAGTAAATAACCCATGAAATTCAAATTAGAATCCGGGTCTGATCCCAAGTCCACAGAGGTGAGTGGAAAGATTTTACCGTTCACCTAAGTGGGCCTTGGATTCCACCCATAAAGAATTCCATAAATATGTTGTATCTGCCATTCCCATTGGCTTTTTCAGTTCTGTTTTATTCTTTATTAAAACTTTAGTCATTCTGATTCATTTAATTAAGTACTGTGGGGTTAATGAGATTACTAAATGAAGTATTTATTAATGGAAGAGAGAAAGAAACATGCTTCCTTTTTAATAATTATGTCTTGTGTTCTTTATATAATTTGATTGCAACATTTCCTAGGTTATATCTTTGTCATGTCTTTTAAATACATGTGGAAGTTTCATTGATAGGTGATATGTAAGGCAGAACAACAAAGTGGTTAAAACATAAAAAAAGGTTTTGCAAATAATATCAGTGGAGATAGTGTGTTGTAAAACTTTGGTCCATAATGGATTCTGGATGAAAAATGATAAAATGGCCAGTATTAAAATGTTAAAAGGTACATGCATTAAGGATAAAAGAAAAACACTTGAGACAATCTTCTAAAGTGTGCTTGGAGACAAATGGCTTTTATTTTGCAGTGAAGTCAAATGTGGTGTCTGGTCCACATGCATTACAAGCATGTTCTGGGAAATGAGTTTTCAAATATTAATATATTTTTCTTTAAAAATGAATAATTTACCAGCATTAGCTTTTTTTCATTTTGAACTTGTTTTGAAAAAAGTATATGTTTCAAAAAGTGCAAAGACATTGTGAGCCATAAAATCAGAGTAAATTAATAAATTGAACACTATTTAGGTCACACTCTTTGTAAACTAGATGGTCTGACTTATAAGGCTGTTAGTGGCTCTGCACAATTCTTATTGGAACATACTGTAATTACAATTCAGCAATTTATTGAACTATTATTAAAAATAAAAAACACACAACACTTTTAATATCCTATTAATCAATACCACTTACTTAGAATTTTTCTTAAGCAGCTTCATATGCATCAGCCTTTGCTTTGTGAAATTGCAGATAGAGATTTGTTGGAACGTTCAATATTGTACTTTTATACCACAAAATAATAGAATATTTTGGTCCATTTCTGTGTTAGTCAGTAAAAAGTTTCCAGTATATTGTCTGAAACTGTATCTATAAAGTACTGGATCATATTACATCATTCACTTATATAATATATTGTATTTCATTGCACTGGTATCCGAATGTGTATTGTATAATGTAACATTATTCCTACATTTTTCTGATTGTTTATTTGATATATTTACCATGAGAGAGCAGCAAATTTAAACAGTTTGAACAATATATATGTGAATTGTATGTGTGTATATATACACACACATATACATGCACAGATAAGCAAATAATTCATAAAAATACATTTATCTGAAACATTTCACCCCTTTTCTCATTTTCCAATTTCTCTGTAGCATATCATTATTTTCTCAGATTTATTCATTATGCAGAATTATTTGGTGAAAAATCTCTGTAAATAATTCTTGGTCTTGTACGTTGTTTGTGAGCTATCCTCGTTAGTTTCGATTGGCTGCAAAAGCCATGTAATATGTGTTCTGTTTTCTGCTTTCAGGAACATAGTTCTTGTAATAACATTTATGATGTAGATAGGCTTTTGGGGGTAAAATCATGGTACCAATGGGAGTTTTGCCACTGGTTGCAATGGGCCAAGACTCCTCCGTCAGAACCTTAAAATTCCTCCGGTCCTGTTGGGAACATAAGAAATGTCTTTTTAAACAAGCAGGGTTATTCAGTGGCGTTCATAGTTTCTCTGCTCATTGGAAAAGTGGCTTGGTTTGGATGCCATCCACATATTGTGCTTAGGACAAATATTTCAGAGAGAAACTATTTTAGAAACAGTTCAGAGTTTTAAATATTTATTGATTGATAATATTTTAATACCCCTCTATCTGTTATGCCAGGTGATCAGGAAGAGAATAATTAGTATTAATACATTCTTATACCTTCAAAAGTATATCTGTATTAGTGAGATATGACATCCTCAGCTATTCTGCATACTTAACTAAACCTAGATGCTCTTTTTATGTTTTTTACAAGACTCTGCATTTTGACTCAGTCCTACTGAAGTTCTTTATAAATTTTTCCTTTTAGATGTCATGTAAATATATACTACAACATCTTTTGCTTTTTAGGGAGGAATTATTATAATTGCTTTTGATTCCATTTTAGCACAATTGTTCCTTGCAGTGGAATCCTAAACCACTTCTACTTAATATAGCCGAAATCTGATAATCTGTAAATTCAGACCAGTTTGCCAGCTCCAAGTGGTTCTATGGCTTCTGGAAATCACATGGGATCAGAGACGCTTCATTGCTGGCACTCTGGCAGTATGCTAGCATGTTGAGCTACTGCGCCAGATGAAATACTGTCTTAAGGTAACATTACAAAAGACAAGTTTTACCATGGTCTAATGTTAAGGTAATACAGCTTCTGCAGTAGAACATTGATAGAGTAGTGGCTTAGGTCCAAAACATATGTTTCAGAAGTCAAATCCTTGGGAAGGGAACAGAGGATCCTGGAGGAGATGTGGTAGAGGGGCTTTCAAAATCTGAGGACAGCTGTGATCCTGTGATCTCTCAAGAAAGAAAGCACTGGCCCTTATAGCTGGGCTATCTCTTCACAGACATCCCCTCACCTCCAGGAAATACACCTCCCTTAAATTTGTGCTTCCATTAGCTCTTCTACTTGTACAGTACCTGAGATGGGAGCAGTCATGGACCAAGAGCTAGATTCTAGAAATAACTTCCACGTGGTTGTCCAGGAGGTTTCAAAGGGGTTTCAACATACAGTGTTGGCCTGTGAAAAGGTGCCTTTCCCAAACACCCTCAGACAAAGTGCTTGATTCACAAGGGGACTTAGGCATTGCAATGCTGAGGAAGTGCAGGAGTCTGCCCACTTGCTATATAATACTAGATTGGGGAGAAGGTTTTAACAAGAGGCTCACTCAAAACATTTACCATCCCTGGGTACAATACATGTGACATCTCTCTCCTTCCCCAAATCCTTCAGTTCCATCTCCTCTCCAAATGCATCAGTCGTATCACTCAATCTTGCCAGTTCATCAATCTTTCCACCCTAACCTCATAGCTGAACATGGTTCTCCCTCTGCAGCACCTCATGGGGTTTCTGCTAAGCATCAGCTATTCCTAAACTGTTCATGTTGGTGACAGATTGGTCACTTTATGGCCTCTGCTGGCACCACTGCTGATAGGTAGGTTCTAGTCATGGGATGGTTAATTGGGTAGAATCACAGAATCACAGAATATCAGGGTTGGAAGGGACCTCAAGAGGTCATCCAGTCCAACCCCCTGTTTAAAGCAGGACCAATTCCCAACTAAATCATCCCAGCCAGGGCTTTGTCAAGCCGGGCCTTAAAAACCTCCAAGGAAGGAGACTCTACCACCTCCCTAGGTAACGCACTCCAGTGTTTCACCACCCTCCTAGTGAAATAGTTGTGACGGGTTGGATCACAGAAACCCCCTTGGGAGCTGCCACCAGATGTGCAAAGACTACCCCTGCATCTGTTTTCCCTGCCAGCTCAGCACTCCAGCACCCTGTCTTGCTGAGCCAGACACTCCCGTCTGGCTCCAGACATAGACCCAGGGTCTGAATCACTTTTCCCAAAGCTGCAAGTTTACCTGAAAACAGCTCACAGTAGTGTGCTTGTCTTTAGCACTCAGATGCCCAACTCCCAATGGGGTCTAAACCCAAATAAATCCGTTTTACCCTGCATAAAGCTTATGCAGGGCAAACTCATAAATTGTTCGCCCTCTATAACACTGATAGAGAGATATGCACAGTTGTTTGCTCCCCCAGGTATTAAAACATACTCTGAGTAAATTACTAAATAGAAAGTGATTTTATTAAATACAGACAGTAGGATTTAAGTGGTTCAAAGTAGTAACAGACAGAACAAAGTAAGTCACAAGCAAAATAAAATAAAATGTGCAAATCTATGCCTAATCAAACTGAATACAGATAATCTCACCCTCAGAGATGCTTCAGTAAGTTTTTCTCAGACTGGACACCTTCCAGGCCTGGGCACAATTCTTTCCCCTGGTACAGCTCTTGTTGCAGCTCAGGTGGTAGCTAGGGGATTCTTCATGATGGCTCCTCCCCTTCTCTGTTCTCTTCCCCCCTTTATATATCTTTTGCATAAGGCGGGAACTCTTTGTCTCTCTGTTTTTGCACCCCCCCTCACTGGAAAAGCACCAGGTTAAAGATGGATTCCAGTTCAGGTGACATGATCACATGTCACTGCAAGACTTCATTACTCACTTGCCAGCACACACATATACAGGAAGACTCACAGGTAAATACAGCCATCTGCAGACAATGGGAGTCATCAAGATTCCAAACCATCATTAATGGTCCACACTTTACACAATTACAATAGGCCCTTAGAGTTACATTTTATATTTCTAGTTTTAGATACAAGAGTGGTACATTTATACAAATCAGATGATCATACTCAGTAGATTATAAGCTTTGTAATGATACCTTACAAGAGACCTTTTGCATGAGGCATATCCCAGTTATGTTACATTCACTTATTACCGTATTTTCTCTAAAACTATCTCAGTTACATTATATTGACTTATTATCAAGTTTTTATAAAACCATATAGACTGCACAACGTCACAATAGTTTTTCCTAATATCCAACCTGGACCTCCCCCACTGCAACTTGAGACCATTGCTCCTTGTTCTGTCATCTGCCACCCCTGAGAACAGCCGAGCTCCATCCTCTTTGGAACCCCCCTTCAGGTAGTTGAAGGCTGCTATCAAATCCCCCCTCATTCTTCTCTTCTGGAGACTAAACAATCCCAGTTCCCTCAGCCTCTCCTCATAAGTCATGTGCTCCAGACCCCTAATCATTTTTGTTGTCCTCCGTTGGACTCTTTCCAATTTTTCCACATCCTTCTTGTAGTGTGGGGCCCAAAACTGGACACAGTACTCCAGATGAAGCCTCACCAATGTCGAATAAAGGGGAACGATCACGTTCCTCGATCTGCTGGCAATGCCCCTACTTATACAGCCCAAAATGCCGTTAGCCTTCTTGGCAACAAGAGCGCACTGTTGACTCATATCCAGCTTCTCGTCCACTGTGACCCCTAGGTCCTTTTCTGCAGAACTGCTACCTAGCCATTCGGTCCCTAGTCTGTAGCAGTGCATGAGATTCTTCCGTCCTAAGTGCAGGACTCTGCACTTGTCCTTGTTGAACCTCATCAGGTTTTTTTTGGCCCAATCCTCTAATTTGTTTAGTACCCTCTGTATCCGATCCCTACCCTCTAATGTATCTACCACGCCTCCTAGTTTAATGTCATCTGCAAACTTGCTGAGAGTGCAATCCACACCATCCTCCAGATCATTAATAAAGATATTAAACAAAACTGGCCCCAGGACCGACCCTTGGGGCACTCTGCTTGAAACCGGCTGCCAACTAGACATGGAGCCATTGATCACTACCCGTTGAGCCTGACGATCTAGCCAGCTTTCTATCCACCTTACAATCCATTCATCCAGCCCATTCTTCTTTAACTTGGCGGCAAGAATACTGTGGGAGACCGTATCAAAAGCTTTGCTAAAGTCAAGGAATAACACATCCACTGTTTTTCCCTCATCCACAGAGCCAGTTTTCTCATCATAGAAGGCAATTAGGTTAGTCAGGCACAACTTCCCGTTCGTGAATCCACGCTGACTGTTCCTGATCACTTTTCTCTCCTCTAAATGTTTCATAATTGATTCCTTGAGGACCTGCTCCATGATTTTTCCAGGGACTGAGGTGAGGCTGACTGGCCTGTAGTTCCCGGATCCTCCTCCTTCCCTTTTTTAAAGATGGGCACTACATTAGCCTTTTTCCAGTCATCCGGGACCTCCCCCGATTGCCATGAGTTTTCAAAAATAATGGCTAATGGCTCTGCAATCTCACCCGTCAACTCCTTTAGCACCTTCGGATGCAGCTCATCCGGCCCCATGGACTTGTGCACGTCCAGTTTTTCTAAATAGTCCCGAACCACTTCTTTCTCCACAGAGGGCTGGTCACCTTCTCCCCATATTGTGCTGCCCAGTGCAGCAATCTGGGAGCTGACCTTGTTTGTGAAGACAGAGGCAAAAAAAGCATTGAGTACATTAGCTTTTTCCACATCCTCGGTCACTAGGTTGCCTCCCTTATTCAGTAAGGGGCCCACACTTTCCTTGATTTTCTTCTTGTTGCTAACATACCTGAAGAAACCCTTCTTGTTACTCTTAACATCTCTTGCTAACTGCAACTCCAAGTGTGATTTGGCCTTCCTGATTTCACTCCTGCATGCCTGAGCAATATTTTTATACTCCTCCCTGGTCATTTGTCCAATCTTCCACTTCTTGTAAGCTTCTTTTTTGCGTTTAAGATCAGCAACGATTTCACTGTTTAGCCAAGCTGATCGCCTGCCATATTTACTATTCTTTCTACACATCGGGATGGTTTGTTCCTGCAACTGCAATAAGGATTCTTTAAAATACAGCCAGCTCTCCTGGACCCCTTTGCCCTTCATGTTATTCTCCCAGGGGATCCTGCCCATCTGTTCCCTGAGGGAGTCAAAGTCTGCTTTTCTGAAGTCCAGGGTCCGTATTCTGCTGCTCTCCTTTCTTCCTTGTGTCAGGATCCTGAACTCGACCATCTCATGATCACTGCCTCCCAGGTTCCCATCCACTTTTGCTTCCCCTACTAATTCTTCCCTGTTTGTGAGCAGCAGGTCAAGAAAAGGTCTGCCCCTAGTTGGTTTCTCCAGCACTTGCACCAGGAAATTGTCCCCTACACTTTCCAAAAACTTCCTGGATTGTCTGTGCACCGCTGTATTGCTCTCCCAGGAGATATCAGGGTGATTAAAGTCTCCCCTGAGAACCAGGGCCTGCGATCTAGCAATTCTGCTAGTTGCCAGAAGAAAGCCTCGTCCACCTCATCCCCCTGGTCTGGAGGTCTATAGTAGACTCCAACCACGACATCACCCTTGTTGCTCACACTTCTCAACTTTATCCAGAGACTCTCAGGTTTTTCTGCAGTTTCATACCGGAGCTCTGAGCAGTCATACTCCTCTCTTACATACAATGCAACTCCCCCACCTTTTCTGCCCTGCCTGTCCTTCCTGAACAGTTTATATCCATCCATGACAGTACTCCAGTCATGTGAGTTATCCCACCAAGTCTCTGTTATTCCAATCGCATCATAGTTCCCTGACTGTGCCAGGACTTCCAGTTCTCCCTGCTTGTTTCCCAGGCTTCTTGCATTTGTGTATACGCACTTAAGATAACTCATCGATCGTCCCTCTTTCTCAGTATGAGACAGGAGTCCTCCCCTCTTGCGCGCTCCTGCTTGTGCTTCCTCCCAGGATCCCATTTCCCCACTTACCTCAGGGCTTTGGTCTCCTTCCCCAAGTGAACCTAATTTAAAGCCCTCCTCACTAGGTTAGCCAGCCTGCTGGCGAAGATGCTCTTCCCTCTCTTTGTTAGGTGGAGCCCGTCTCTGCCTAGCACTCCTCCTTCTTGGAACAGCAAGGTATAAAATGGGTCCTCCAAATGGTGGGCTGGCTTGCTTTACAGTCACTTTGTAAAGTTGTAAAAGACAGCACAAAGTGCAAAGCAGTGGAGAATCAGGTGTATTGGGCCAGAATCTGCTGTCATTACACCAGTGTGATCAAGAATAGTTCCTCTGAAGTAATTACTCTGGTTTGATTCATTCACTTTTATTTCATGAATTACTTTAAAAATAAACGCTCTTGAAATGGAAATATCCACATCACCATACATTATTGCTACAGAACTCAGTTTACTCCAGCCTGCCATAGAGCTCTCTTATCCATGCCACAACAATTAGCTTTGTTCATAAGACTATACTAATGAAAGCTGAGAAAATCTTATTTGTGCCAAGCAACCAAAAGAGCTAAGTAACAGCTGGAGGAAACCCAATGCAATAATAATGCTACAGAGAGAAGGGAAATATATGTGACTGAATATACTACCCCTCTGGTTCTTAGACAGCTGTGTACAGTTGTCCAAACAGGGCCAGACCACATAACCCAGTTTTATATGTATGGTAGGAAACAAGACCTGTGGGGATTAAGTAGGAGCTGTTCAAAGGCACAGGTATCAGGTGCCTAACTCCCAGTGACTTTCAATGGGAGTTGAGTGCTTAACTTTCCATTTGTTCCTTTGAACAAAGAGAACGGATGCAGCTGGAGATTATCTAAGCTACAGGGCCCAGCTGCCCAATGTAAAAGAGAGGAATTTGTAAAGAGTGATTGGTTGGTGAGGGAAGAATAAAGGGGTCCTTAAAAACAAAGTTCTCAAAAAATTTAAATCCTGGAAATGGAAGAAAGAACTTAGTAAGTTTTGTTTCCTTGTTTGTTTGGTGAACCGTTCTCAGTTGTGGGTGAGAAGAACCCAGATGTGCCTTCAATGAGAAATTGACAAACTTGAGATTTTATTATGGGCTGCAACTCTGGAGCCCTGTGTCCCCACACACACACCTGGAGTGGCATCCTGACCCCACTGAAGTCAATGGCAAAATTCCCATTGACCTAAATGAGACCATGATTTCACCCTCTGGTTTCCCTTTTCCATAAAATACACAAATGAAACTCTTAAAAAAATAGAAGCTGACATCTAATTTCATTTTATTTTTGATGGTTATCCATCAGGAAAATTATTTCTCCCTTTTAAATGAATTCTGATGACAGCAGGTCTTAAGATTCACGAGTCTCTTCTTTGAACTCATGCTGGCAGCATCCCTCCTTATTGCTCCTCTAACCTCTTCCATAGTTGTGGCTGCTGCAGTCATGGCACTTGTGGTACTAATCGCTATAAGGATGCCAAAAGCCATTAGATTTTGCAAGCAGTCCTGAGGTTCCAGAGAACCTCCCCAGGCCCTGAACTTCAGACCAAAAGCCTGATGTTCTGTAGGTTTGGGAGAAGGCAAGGCCACTTAACTACTGCTGTGATTGTGATAAAGCCTCAACCTATCTTGTTGTACTGCATTTAAAAATAAATTCCAATACAATACCTTAGTCTATTACAATTGAACTAATAACCTCAACTAAAACAAACTTGGAAAACTTCACTTTTAATACACTTGTAGGTGATAGAATAATGTTACAACTATGTGGGAACTGAACAGTTTAGCATAAAAATATATTGCCTTAAAAGGAGTATTAATTATATCTTGTTTGATTTTGATTCTGCTTATCTCCTCCGCAGGCAGCTGGGAAGGAAATTAGAAATGTTACAGTACATAGGAATAAGATTACCACAATTGGATGTGGAGCATTTTCCTCATTGGGAATTAGAGTAACAGTTTATTTAAATAAATCTCTTTTTCAGCCATTATATTTAACCTCTTAAGAGGAAATATGTCTTTCTCAGTGTGTGCTTTACTCGAGTAAAGGATTCAAAAATGGGCTTTGAGAGAGAGCAATATATTTGAACAATATTGGTGTTTGAGAGGGAGGGCAAAATAGTCACTAAAGCTTAAGCTCTGGTTTGGCTGTCAGTTACACCAGTGTGACCAGAAGGGACCTTTGTGACCATCTAGTCTGACCTCCTGCCTGGTACAGGCCATAGAACTTCTCTCAGTGATTTCTGTGTGTAACCTGATATCTTGTAGTTGAACTACAGCCTATCTTTTAGAACAGTGGTCTACAAACTTTTTTGATCCCGCACCCCATCGAACTGTCAAAGCAAAAAAAAAAAAAAAGCCGCTTGGACTCCCGGCTGAATTGCCGAAGGAGGGGAAAAAAGAAAAAAAAGCCGCTCGGACTCCCTAGAGTTCCCTATAGAATGTTAATATAGCCCTAGCCATATTATCTTTCCACCCTTTGCACTGGGAAGTCCCCTTGATGGTGCTAGCAATGGCAGTCCTGTTAGATCCAAAGCCCACTGAAGTCAAAGCCCACTGGATCAGGCCCTTCCAGCCTCCCACTGTGCCTGTGGGAAATCTGCTGAATTTGTGAATCCCGTTCTATAGGGGCCAAACACTACCTACCTGAGGAAACAATTGAGGAAATGTTTGCCTCCCTGTTCACCTCCCCCTGTGAGAGGAGGTAGCTGGGCACAGAATCAGACCCTATATATGGATGGCTGTATTATTTATCATTATCATATATTTTGTATTGCAACTTTAAACTTAAAATTCATTTCAAAATCCAAAATATTCAAATGGAAATTATTCAGATAAACAGCACATGAAGAGACCTGTACTAATGGCAAGTGTCCATCAGTTTATTGCTTTACATTAATTTGGTATTAAGATTTTTTAAATATCTTTCTAATTATTTTTTTACAAGTCACTGTTAGAATAGTTTTAGTATCAAATTTAGAAAGCCAGATTCTCAACTGCTGTAAATGGGTATCAATGGAGCTGTGCCAGTGGTCCTGAAATTGTCAGTTAGGACCCCAAAGTGGGTCATGACCCTTTTTTAATGGGGTCGTCAGGGCCTTGCTGAAGCTGAAGCCCGAGCTTCATCCCCACCTGGGGCAATGGGGCTCGGGCTCTGGTCCTCTCTTCCCCCAGGGTCATGTAGTGACTTTGTTGTCAGAAGCGGGTAGTGGTGCAATGAAGTTTGAGAACCCCTGAGCTATTCTAATTCATACCAGCTTAGGGGCTGGTCCACAGTTTTTAATACAGTTCCATAGAAAGAAATGTTGGTAGGAAAAGGGATGGTCCTATAGTACAGTTATATCTGCATATAGCTATAGAGGAAACATGAATACATCATCCTTTGACAAAATCTTCCAGTTAGAAATAACACTTTCTTTATATCACATTTTCTATTTCCCTCTCTCATTTTTATTGCAAGGTGCACAATAAAGTAAGAAGCAACAGAGGGTCCTGTGGCACCTTTAAGACTAACAGAAGTATTGGAGCATAAGCTTTCGTGGGTGAATGCCCACTTCATCAGATGCAAGTAATGGAAATTTCCAGAGGCAGGTATAAATCAGTATGGAGATAATGAGGTTAGTTCAATCAGGGAGGGTGAGGTGCTCTGCTAGCAGTTGAGGTGTGAACACCAAGGGAGGAGAAACTGCTTCTGTAGTTGGATAGCCATTCACAGTCTTTGTTTAATCCTGATCTGATGGTGTCATATTTGCAAATGAACTGGAGCTCAGCAGTTTCTCTTTGGAGTCTGGTCCTGAAGTTTTTTTGCTGTAAGATGGCTACCTTTACATCTGCTATTGTGTGGCCAGGGAGGTTGAAGTGTTCTCCTACAGGTTTTTGTATATTGCCATTCCTGATATCTGATTTGTGTCCATTTATCCTCTTGCGTAGTGACTGTCCAGTTTGGCCAATGTACATAACAGAAGGGCATTGCTGGCACACGATGGCATATATAACATTGGTGGATGTGCAGGTGAATGAGCCAGTGATGTTGTAGCTGATCTGGTTAGGTCCTGTAATGGTGTTGCTGGAGTAGATATGTGGGCAGAGTTGGCATCGAGGTTTGTTGCATGGATTGGTTCCTGAGTTAGAGTTGTTATGAAGCGATGCATGGTTGCTGGTGAGAATATGCTTAAGGTTGTCGGGTTGTCTGTGGGCGAGGACTGGCCTGCCTCCCAAGGTCTGTGAAAGTGAGGGATCATTGTCCAGGATGGGTTGTAGATCACTGATGATGCGTTGGGGAGGTTTAAGCTGAGGACTGTAGGTGATGGCCAGTGGAGTTCTGTTGGTTTCTTTTTTGGGCTTGTCTTGTAGTAGGAGGCTTCTGGGTACACGTCTGGCTCTGTTCATTTGTTTCCTTATTTCCCTGTGTGGGTATCGTAGTTTTGAGAATGCTTGGTGAAGATCTTGTAGGTGTTGGTCTCTGTCTGAGGGGTTGGAGCAGATGCGGGTGTACCTCAGCACTTGGCTGTAGACGATGGATCGTGTGGTGTGTCCAGGGTGGAAGCTGGAGGCATGAAGGTAGGCGTAGCTGTCGGTGGGTTTTCGGTGTAGGGTGGTGTTAATGTGGCCCCAGCTTAAACAAGGTAAGGTTTATCTTATAAGAGCCCCTCCTCCATTCCTGCTGCTGAATCTCTTACATAACATTATAAATCTTTTCTGTGGTTTCAAATTCCTCTTCACTACTGCCCATTGTGATGTCAGAATCAGCATTACAATTCCGAGGGGGGGACAAATTACCCAAGGAGCTGCACAACGGGAAAATCCTGTGCACTGTGCATGGGCTGAAGTGTTAATATCTTAGAAGAAAAAAATGAAATATCTGACATAGCCATAATACCAATAAATGAATTGATTTCTAAGGAAGATAAGTGCTTTCTCAATGTTTCCATGAAGCATCAACAGATCTTTAAATTATTTTTAAATCATAAACAAATCATTTAATAAATAATTCCCATTTGTTATCAGTGAAACAGAGAATAAAGGGGTAAAATAATTAGAGATGGCCTGGCTCTGCTTGTAAATTATATACACAATGGGCCAGATTCTGCTCATAGCTAAACTGGTGTAACCTGATATAACCCCAAAGAAGATAGTAGCCCAGATAATCAGAGGGTGCAAACTGGCATAGTTTCATTGACTTCAGCTCAGCTATGCCAATGTACATCAACTGAGGATCTGGCTAAGTGTGTGAAGTCAATGGACTGTTTCTGGGTTTATACCAACATAGTTGAGAGCAGAATGTGGCCCAAGATCTCAAATTAAAAGTAAGATTGTTCACAGCAGGATTTCTGGGGCTTTTGTGCCATGAAATAACAATGTGAGGCATGTACAGGCCCAGATAGTGCCCACCCCAAATAGGTGCACAAAGAAAAAAGAGAGCACAAGGAATTTCTCTTGCCATTGGGCCCTACATGTGGAGACTAAGCCCAAAGAGAGTCCTTGAACTCAAGAGAGTGGCAGAGCAATGAAGGGTTAGTGATCTGGCTCAGACTGGGCTACCAGACAACAAGGCTAGTGGGCTTGTTCTCTGCAAAGCTTATCTGCTCTCTTTCTTTGTTGTTGAGACCACAGGTCTTTTCAGCTCCTCCTGCCTCTGCAGCCATCCTGTGGTGGTAGAGAAAATTGGATTCAATTGCTTCAGTTAAGCCTAGGAGGCAGTGCTGTACAACCAGGCAATAGGGAATGTGCAAAGTCACCCCCAGCCCAGTAACTAGTGGGAGAGACTCCTCAGGGTTCACGTTTCCATTGCAGCCTAGCAGAGCTGCTCTTTGAGGCACAGAGTCCCCTCAAGATGAGTGTGAATTCGGGTGAATGTGACAGACTGGGGAAGGGAGATGAATCACTGTGGCTGAGGGGGACATAAAATTTGACAGTAATGGGCCTGATTCCCCTCCTTCCCACCAGTTTTACACTGGTGTAACTCCATTGACTTCAGTACCATTACTTCTGGTTTACACCAGTGTAAATGTGAGGAAAATCAGGCCTGAAAATATATATAGATATGGCACCAATTATGTATATGGTTCTGTGCAATAGACATTATAATTGTGCCATGGAAGTAAGAAAGTTCACCAGACAGAAGATACTTCAATTTAAATGACAAATTGAAGCAAGGATGTGAGAGGAGAAATTGCCAACATCAGGTGGAATTTATACCCATTGTCTTTATAGATATTGATAAGGATGACAGTTGGTCCTGGGTCATATAGCATGATTTTGTTTTCCAGGGGAATATATCTCATTGTACAAATGGAAAGCCCTTGAGGAGAATAGCTTTGGATCCACCTTGCTGGAGTTTTTACTGGGTCTTTCCCTTTTTCCTCCATTCCCCCTCCTCAATCTACAAAGAATGTAATATATTTCTAGTCTGCTATAAAGATAGTGTCTAGTCTGTGTGGACCTTGTTGCCCACCCTGCTAGTCTTCACATCCCCTTGCCCAGCTCTCAAAGCTAGCTTGTACAAAATGGATGGAGATGAGGTGAGACCATGGCCCAGAGGTTGCTAGGTATGGAATGGAGTGTATACTGCACCACCAAAGTATGTCCTGGAGTCTGCAGTTTCCGATAGAGGCCATTATGCTTATCTGAAGCCCAGTGCCACCTGAAGCTCTGTTTGTGGTGCTGCATATCTGCATTACCAGTATTATAGAAGTGTGGCTTAATGCCATGATTTAAGCCACTTTGTATTCATGTAAATGTAAAAGCTTAAGTGAAGTAAATAATCTTAATGGCTCAAATTCAGACCTGAGGTAAGTGGGTATATCTCCAATTACTTTAGTGGTGTTGGACTTCCTTTCATTGTGTATAAAGGACTATATCAACATGACACAACTCTAATTCCAGTGGAGATTTGAATGATTCTATATATTTATATTAATTGTAGAAATTAGGATTCCTACTATCTGTAATATTGCCAAGAATAATATTTAACACATATGCTTTATAGACATGAACTAATTAATCCTCGCAGCATCTCTGTAAATAAGGCAATTTTTATTTCCATTTTAATGATGGGGAAATGTGGGCAGAGAGGTAAAGGTCCTTTTATGCAAGATGCTGAGCACTTTTAGTATGGTACTAAATGTTCTCAAATCTCATTGACTTCACTGGATGCATCCGAAGAAGTGGGCTGTAGTCCACGAAAGCTTATGCTCTAATAAATTTGTTAGTCTCTAAGGTGCCACAAGTACTCCTGTTCTTTTGGCGAATACAGACTAACATGGCTGCTACTCCGAAACTTTACATCTTGTGTGATTGGACTTGTGTTGTGTTTGGCCTAAGGAACAAAATTAGAATTTAGGATTTTCTGACTCCCCAGATTGTGCTTACAACAGTAGGCAATGCCTCACTCTAAAACACACACACACACACACACACATCAAACTAGGATGGGAATCAGGAAAATTAGACAAAGATTTAGTGTTACCTACATGTCACAAAATAGCAGTGTAATGGTCTCCATACCAGTATTTGTTACAATATAACAATACTAGCATCAATAAAAATGCTAATCTAACATAGAAAACTCTTGAAAAATATCTTACCAGTTTAAAGACTCCCCCTATCCACATACACACATATTTTGTTGTCATCAAACTGTTGATATGAAAAATCTTTAACTTAAACTCCCAAATTGATGTGTTGAAATTACCCTGACAGATACATTTATTGGTGGTGTGAGAAAGCAAGCAAGGAAACAAGCAAGGAAGGAAGTTTTTAAATAGTTTATTATTGCATATGTCTTTTGGTGATATATATTCCATACAGTTTTGTTCACTAGACAATATTCAATGCTTTTAATGCAATTTTTATTTAAAAAAATCAAAATAAGATATGCTAGTTTAATGGGCTACTATTTTGAATGGTTATTTACACAATTAAATGTTTAGGGCCAGATTCGTGGCTAGCATAAATCAGTGTAGCTTTATTGCCTTCAACAGATTAGTCCAGTGTATACCAGTTGACAAGTTGGACCTTAGTATAAACCAAAGTCCTGTATTCAGAGACATGGAGCCTGCTCCCAGGCATATTAGCTTCAGAATTCCATCTGAGTTTAATAAATTCAGAGCTGGCCTGCAAGTTCATTTGTTGTAACTACATATATCTTGAGCTAAATAGAGCAGGCCAAAAAGAATCTCAGAATATCAAGTCATCCCAATATTAGGGTGACCAGACAGCAAATGTGAAAAATCGGGACGGGGGTGGGGGATAATAGGCACTTGTATAAGTAAAAGACCCTAAAATCAGGACTGTCCCTATAAAATCGGGACATCTGGTCACCCTATCACAATATTGGTATCTTGTATACATTTGTATTACAAAGAAGGAGACTAAAGGTATAATACTATTTTAGTAACTCATTTATTTTTTGTTTAATTTGCTTTTTTTATTGTACTTAATAGGAAGGAAACAATATTTGCACTAAAAGGAATTAGACTATTAAATAGAATTCCTTATAAAATAAGTCATTTTAACAAACAAAAGATCATTACAATTTACAATAGAGGATAGGGAAAAATCTTTATTTTATGGAATGGGAAGTTTTTCGTTTTCTCAATGGTCCTCATATAATTTGTGGATCTTGCTTTTTTTATATACGGTATATTTACAACTAGCATCCTCCTATCCATGCTCATTTCTTTCATTCTTTTATTTTCCTAAATGCATGTAATGGATATTATGCATCAATTGCACTTTTATGGCAAACTGAAGTTACAGGCACAGAGTTTTTACAAGTTTGAGTTCATGTATGTATGGAGAAGATGATTTACAGTAATTTCAAATGAACAGTTTGTCAAGTATGTTCTCTGCTTATATGGGCATAGAAATTTCATTAAAAATAATGAGCTTTACTATGAATTCAGACAGGACTAAAACCCTAAATATTGGATGTTCATATGGTTATCCTTAAATAGTGGCAACCCGTACAATGTAGTTTTAAGTATATGCATCTCATGTGCTGGAATAAAGCAGTTTATAAAACAACACAACATAATGTATTTGTATATAATATAATTTGTGAGATTTTTAATATTTTGTGGAATATTAATTTATAGAAAACATGATTATGAAAGTTTAAGCATTCTGAGATAGATCATGAGCTGAATTATTAAAACACACTACTGGCCTGATTTTGTTTAATTCAGTAGAATTGTTCCTGATTTGCACTAGATCAAAATCAGGCCCAGTTGCGTCTCTTAACATATACTTAAAAGTTAGTTCCATCAAAAAGACTCTCACTGAAAACAACCATTTATAATGGAACTGGGTCAAATCCTGCATTCCCCACTCATTCCTTATTCTGCAGCAAGGGCTTGTGGAACTCAGGACAAGTCAAAGACAGGGAGAGCTCTAATAATCCCACTTTTCCTTTTTTTCCCCTCTTCTCCCACCTTAGGCTCCCTCACTGTCTCTTTTGGCTGGTCTACACTTGGGGGCAGGGTGTCGATGTAAGATACGCAACTTCAGCTACGGGAATAGCGTAGCTGAAGTCGCCGTATCTTATTTCAACTTATCTCCCATCCTCACGGCGTGGGATCGACGGCCGCGGCTCCCTCATCAATTCCGCTACCTCCGCTCACCCTGGTGGAGTTCCGGAGTCGACAGGAGCGCGTTCAAGGATCGATATATCGCGTCTAGATGAGCCGCGATATATCGATCCCCGATAGATCGATCGCTACCGGCTAACCCGGCGGGTAGTGTGGACATACCCTTTGTTACTCCTCAGCTCTTACTTCCTTTCATCAACTTTGTTCCCCTTCCTTTCCCCTGTGCATCTTGTCTTCTCCTATCTCCTCTGGTACCTTCTTACCTTCTCCCATCCTCTTCCCAATCAGAATCAAATTGGGCAGCAAAGAAATACTCCCCTAAGCTTCCTCCTCAATGGAAGAGCTTGAGGGATGTGGAGGTAGATCTTCCCAGACAGGGTAGCATGCTGCACCTGCTCATTAGTTCCAACTCTCCCCTCCGACTGACCAGCTGGTAGACAATCCAAGCCCCCACCTCCCCACATAGGTTTTGGGGAAGCTCTCTACTGAGTGCTGGCTGCTCCCCCAATCACTGTCAGGCCTGAGACAAAATGTCCAGTTGTTGCTAGCTGTAGCAGGCCTTAATTAGGCACAGATTCCATTAACTTCATCAGATTGCAGGATCTGGCCTATTAGGCATGAATCTGTAAATACAATATAAAAGGAATTTGATGTTTTAAAAATCACTATATATTTGTGGGCATTGTGCCTTTTACTGATTCTGCCAGGCCAAAAATCGGGATTAATTTTAAGACTTGTCTTATGTCAATAAATAATGGGACCTTTTCTTGCAGTCCTTGCTCATTCCACCAGCTTCACTGGCAATTTTGCCATATTTGATTACATGATTTGGCACCTTGACTAGAATGAGAGATTTGGCTGAGTAAAGATTTCAGGGTTAGGCATGTTGGCTGTTCTAAATGTTTCACAGAATATTGTAAAACCAAAATTAGCTAGTTAAATCTGTTTAAAATATTCTGCTTTATAAGGCATTAAGAAAAATTCAAAATGGGAAAACACAGGAAAATATAGTTAGAATTCCCATCACAGCAGTTTTTAATTATTTACTAACTAAAGACCTATGAGAAGACGATCTGATTAAGTAAGTAGAACTTGCTTCACAAAGAGCTGCAACAGATTCTTTACAATTTCTTCACTGAGGAAATAGAATTATTTTGTTTTATATCATGTAAATTGTCTTGAATAGAAGAAACACTGCTTCCCTGATGCTTATGTTTTCCCCTTCGGATGGTAGCAATGGAGCACTTGCATGTTGTGTTGATGCCTTGCATGATGAAGACATGCAATGGCAAGTTCCAGTCTGCATGCTGCTTAATGAATGTTTTCCTTTTCTCTCCTTCCCTATTATGTGCTTTCAGAAGACAACTATGTGGAAGGTGGGTGCTTTCTACCTTATTTTCCTAAGCTCTTATTTTTCCCTTGTGCTTAGTGTGTTTCCCTTCTGCTTAGTGTTATTATGGTACGCGTATCATTAAACACGGTAAGTTGCATTTTTTCCCTATGCAGATTGTCAGGTTGATTGGTTCAGTGTGATTTTTTTTCCATATAGAACATAAAACAAATCCAAATTCCTGATTTATTATACTGTGTAAAGCCAGAATAACTCCACTGAATAATGGAGTTACTCAGGATTTATGCGTGTGTGACTGAGATCTAAAGTGTGAATTGCTCTCCAAATTCACCCATCAGGTTTACAGAAATCTTGATTGTTCTGTATGAAAAATGATACAAGATAATGTTTGTCTGATCAATGTGGAACATAATTCCTCCTCATCATAAAGAATTGAATGCATGTTAAAGATATATTTTAATAACTTAGGAACATAAAAAGCTCTTTTCTTTTTTATATTACAAATATCAGTTATTGTATTATCCTTTTCAGTACAATGCTTTAGAAAAGCTTGATTTGTCAAAGATTCCAACATAAACAGCTCTGCCTTGTCACATTGGGAAAATAAGAGGTGTGTGTTTTTAATAATAACATTGGTATTTAATAAAGTCCCCTTAAAGAAAGTAAGACACAGGGCAATGGAAGCTAAGCACAATGGCCATCTAGCCAGAATATTGGTAAGTAAATCTGTTAGCTGGTAGAAATGTGTACATATGTGTCATCATAGTATTTAAAGATACAGTATGTTAATACATTGTTTGATACCTCCGTTTGTTGGCAGTCATTTTTGTCATCTGCATTATAAACCAATATTTTCAGGTGCTTTTTTACCTGTAAAAAATTCTCTCTGGGCTTAATCTTTGCATACAAGGTTCATGTCCAAGGTTATTTATTTTAAAAAGAGTTGGTCTATTTTTAAATTCAGGAACCAACATTACAGATATTTATTTTCTTTTAATACACTTTTCAAACTACTTTTAAAATCTGTAATTTCTTAAGGATGCTTGGTATGCAAAGTGACTGGTCTTGCGTGGATCTGTGGCATAATGTCCCTGCAGTGTATGTATGCAGAGAGCCATCATAGTGATCTGATCCATACAGAATCCAAGGTACTGTGGCCCTCTGTATCTGTCCATGTTCTACATCAAATATATGGCAAGGTGCTCAGAAATTCATCAGGTCTGCTTTGGGCATTTTTGTGTAAACATATGATGCCAGTGTAAGAAACATAACAGTTCAAGAAAATATTGGATCAAAGCTTGAATCGAAGAAAGTATCTACTGAAATTGTGACAGCTTTTCTCTCTCTTTCTCTCTGAGCTCCATAATAGGATCTTTCCTTTATTCTTAATTATAAATGGATGTTAAATAAAAATTCATTAAAGTAACATTGGTATTGGCACCCAGACTGAAAAAAGCATGGGAGTACAAAAATAAGGACTCAATTCTTTAGCTGATCCATGCATGAAACTCATTGAAGTCAATGGGAGTTCCAGATGTGGATCAGAATGATTATGCCTAGGTGATGAAGAAGTACAATTTATCTATTCAGATTAAAGTCAGAATAACAGACTTAATCCAGATTTTTCTTAGATTATTTGATCAAAGTTGCAACCATAAATTTACTCCAACATAGCCTTGGATGTGTTTACATACTTTTGGTTGAAGTACATGGGGGCTACACATGTAGACATAGATCTAAGTTTGTCCAGTGTGCCTATTGCTGTGATATCTGAGCACCTTATAAAATTATTAGGTGTATATACAGACATATATTTAGTTTTAATAAGTTGAGACAAATTTATCCATGCTATCAACTGAAGAAATTTTATTAATATTACTGAAGTTGTACCAAGGCTAAATATGTTCACTGAAGATTTATTGTGCTCTAAATTCTCTGTGGTTTGTGCTCTGCATGTGACTTACTCACTAAATTATGAAAATGTCCTTTCTTTCATATCCACTTTCCCTGACCCATTCTGCATACTTTAAATGTGTTTTTCTAGTGCCCAGCTTAAAATGAAGAGAGAAGCAACCACTTAAAATGCATTCCTGATGGGCATTTTATTCCTAATTCACAAAGAAAAGGCTTTTACAATTTTGCTTGTAAACTTGTGGTGCACAAGTAATTATTTTGAAGGTATGCCTATAGGTGATGACCTGTTTGATTACCATGTTTTATTGGACTCCATTAAAATGTTCTCTATTTTGTACTGACTACAGTTTCGAAAACCTAACAGTGATTGTTGTCATAATTAAATTTACCTGTATTGTATTAGCCTCTCTGCAGATTGTACTAGCAATATAATAACAATACTTAGCTCTTCTATAGCCCTTTTCATTCATATAGCTCAAAAAGCTTTATATAGTGAGGTAAGTATCATTATCCCCAGTTAGCAAGTAAGTATAAGTAATTTTACTGTTTGATGCAATATTTACAAATACAGTAAAATGCAAATTTAACAAAATACAATCAGTTTTAGAGGAATAAAGAGGCCATAAATAGGACTGGATTTTTCCAATTTATTAATGGCGGTTCTATTTGAGCAGGGAATGTTCATTTTGACGTCACCTCCTTTTTAAATTTAAACAGCTCGGTAAGTGACTTTTAAAATTCAGGAAAGTTCTATGATGCTTTCAAGGGGCCTTTCTGTAATTTATATTTATTTAAATTACATGAGAATATTTTATTTGGGACTGACAATGAGACAACCTCTTTTGCATCATATTAGTAAAGATTGAATCTAAGGACAGCAGTAAAGCTGTTTGTGTGGGATTTTTTTGTTTGTTTGACAAAATCTTGGCCTATTTAGATCAATTAAAGTTTTGCTATGGAATTAATATTTTGTCCTGATAGAAGGCCAAGCTTGTAAAAGAATCTCCCTGTTGCTTTCCCCCCAAGAGCAGGGGAAGGGGTCTTTTCACATGCTGCAGTTGAAGGGACCCAGGTAGATGCGGGTAGCTTCTGGAAAGTCCAACTTCACTCCAGAATAGCAACAGTATCCTGGTTCCTCTTCCCTCCCTGCTGAATGCAGTTGTTGCAGGATCAAGAGTCAGGGATTTCTGATTACTCTTGGCACTACAGTAGAAAAGACAAGGATGCAAACCTAGATCTGAGGTAGTGGGGAAATGGGAGTTATATAGTGCCACATTCCACGGGGGTTCGAACAGTGAAACTTCACTGAGTGAAGTAAAGCTTCAACATAGATCTATCTACATCAGAATTTTTTGGAAAGTCTCACACAGTTGCAGTATGACTGGAGCAGATAGAGCACAACATAGAGGTAGAAACATGTATGCCTTATTTACTTACTACCATTGCTAACATCAACTGTGTCACAGTAGTGTAAGCTACACTTATGGGTCATATTTAGCCTTCATTTACACTGATGTGAATCCATAATAACTCTGTTGATTTTAGTTTAGCCTAGTGTAAATGACAACAGAGTGTGGTTGTAAAGTGAGGGTCAATTCAGGTATTTGAATCCACTAAACAGAGTTTTGCTTTAACAGATTTCACTGTGAGAAGGTTCACATATTAAAACTGGTATTTCAGGAAGACTTTCAATTTGGAAACCATTGTTCATTTAATGGGAACACTGCTTGTGATTTAAGCTGACATGCCTTGAATTCTTCAAATAGTAATATGGATTGATTGTAGTCAGAAGTATCTTCTTTGAACTCCCCCAACTCCTGTAATACAACTCACTTGTGCATCTAATTTTCTTTGTGAATTAGAAGTAGCAGGAAATCTCTAGGAAGTCCGCTTTCCAGTAAAAACCAGCATATTCTATTGCACACCTTCTTTGTGTGAATCAAGCTTTATAACTGCAACAGGAAAATAATATACTATATTTTCTATAGTTGTTGGAGAAGAAGAGCACACTATTAAAATTGGAGCTACTCTATGTGAATAATACATTTAAAAATGAGTCCCAGCAAAGCCAATATTATGAAGAATGTCTGTTTTAAAAATTAGATGTAAAATTCAAAATTCTTTAAATTTCAGAAAAAATGAATGCTATATACTGTCTATATATTATTAGCTCTTTTCTTCTGTATCAAAATGTCCTTTGTGAGGCTGCATGCAGCTTTTCCTTATTTGGCTAAATAATTTAATATTATTGGCTTGGAGGCTCAGAAATCAGACCCTGACTGAATGATTAAAGTTGCAAGTCGCTTGACTGGAAATGCAACTTGACCTGTACAAGTCTGACTGAGTATGATCTCAAATATGTAGTTGAAGCACAACTTATTTTGCACAAATTTTAAAGATCTCTAACCTAAAATGCTATCACTTTAATTTTGTTTTTTAAATCTTCTCCTGCATATTTAATATTTAAGTTGGCTCCTCTGGAATAAACGTATTCTGCCATCATGTGTTTCACACAAATAAGGAGACATTCCTTGCATTGTCATCTCAGTGTCACAAAGAAGTTATTTTATTTAACGATTTAAAATGCTCATTTTTGATGAGGGGAAAAAGATCAGACCCAGCCCATTTTTCAGGTTTACACTTCTCCATGTTTTTAATGTAATTTAACAGCTAGAGGACAGCAAGTCCTCCTGGTGAAAGAATTAGAAGCAATCTGATCAAAGACATATGAAATATTTAAAGAACTGGTTGGACTTGAAATCATTTTCTTATTATTTTTTTTCATTCTAACTATTACATAAAAGAATATATACAATACAGCATTACCCAGTGTTTGAATTGCAGTTCTATTACTCTTTGCCCCCAAAGCATTCCAACCAGTGGTTGAAAAATGCTCTTTGATTTCCCTCTGTGATACAGACATCCCATAGGAAACAGATGCCTGTCACAAAATATTTTTGTCACTGTGGCAATACCACCTTCCCATGCACCCTTGTTCATTGCTGACTGTGCTCTTGTTTCCCTTCAAGGTCTGGCGCACCTGATGATGGGCGACCAAGGTATGGGCTCTGTTCCTTTTCCACTCTGCTTTCATTGTTTCCTTGTTCCGTAGCTGCTTTGAATCCATCACTGCAAATGATGGGCAAATGCTTGAAAGCTGTCTTTGGCTGCAAATAAACACATAATTTTAGTCACAACTTTCTTCTTTCATTTTATATATATATCTCTATATATATTTGTTTGCTCCTTAAGCTTTGTTCCTTCTGTGCCCTCCCTCCCCCCCCAATCTCACAATATAATAACTGAAAAAAGTGAGAGATAAGAAGGTATTGAGAAAATTCCATGCATTTATCAGAAAATACAATTATGGGTGATTCTATTAAAGGCAAAAGAAGCACAAGAGCACTCACCAGATAGCTTCTGAAAGAAGATACTCAGTTTGTCATATTGTACCCAGTGAAGAGTCCATTTACATTAATGCATGGCTGATTGGAAACTTGTAGAAAGCACCTGCTCCTGGCTTCTGGAATGCTTAGAATACAGTTTTGCAACATAATGAAATCAATGTTTTTCTCCTCTTCAGCCATTGTTTGTCACTTCTGTGTCACACTTTTTAAAAAAAGCATGGGTTACTTCTGTGTTCCTCTGCATGTTCATGATTGGAACAAATAAACTAAATTCCCAATATGACACTGATTGCATCTCCATTTGTCTATAAACACTTACTTTAAGCTTTCTCTTTTCATGTTCAGATACTATTGCATTTACATATACTCATGACTCTTACGTTGTTTCTCTCCTCTTCTTTATTCTCTCTTTGTCTGGAAATGCTTTCTTCATGGAACCATTTCATCAAATCCATAGGTAAAAGTAAAGGTACTACATGATTTTCTTTCTTTTAAATTCCATCTGTATACTTTAAATTATGTCTGAGTTATGCAAATGTATTTAGAGCTTTTTGCACTGATAATGTGAGGTAGGTATATTTTTACAAAATTATTTCCTGAACATCAAGGTAAGGAAAAATAGTGTTTTTTTTTAAAGTTTGACCTGCTTTTTGAAGTTTGTCTTTTATTTACGAGAAATTTAAAGCAATTGTACATAGCCACACTAAATGAACCTAAAATTATAGTATATAGTCAGGATGAATTAACAGTCATCTTTTGAGGTATGAATGCTCCTGTTCTCAGTGAATAGTAGTCTACACTATTAGACCGACATAAGCACAATGTCGCCAAACACTGACACAGTGGAGATAATCTGTCCAGGGCCAATCCATACCTTGATGTAAGTCTAAGCATGAATAGCACTGACTTCAAGAAGTCCCCGCTATGAGCTGGTCACCTGTTTATCTGTAAGATTTTTCTTATCAATATTAGCTTTGTACATACTGAAGTGAGAATGGGACATGGAGAGATGAGGAGGAGCAGACAACAGAGCAAAGTACGGTTTTATTGGATTTTCTTCCCCCTTCTTTTTCTTGGTATGAGAACAAATCAAGCCAGGTATACTGTACTTCATTGCGTCACTTGGTAAGTCTGATGTAGAACATATGCAATAACATCAAGAATTTTAATATTCTAAAGAAATACCAGCTTCTGCTCCCAGTGTACTAGTTCAGACCATCAAGTATGTATTTTTTTATTTATATTGAGAAATTAGCCTGCACATACTAAATGCCCCTAAATCTGTTCTTATTGATCATTATAATATAGTTTTACTCATTTTGGTGAGCATGTGTCAGGAAGTGCCTGTTCCTGCTATTCGTCCTGTGCTTTGGCTTTCTGGTTGTATTTTACAGTACAAACTAGACAACACAGAAGCATGTTGAATGTGTTTGCACTTTGTGTGCCTTCGAACAAAGAGTGTGCATGTAACACAAAAATGTAATTCTAGCACCATTAGTTCTACGGTGTGCATTATAGTTCTTCACATCGGCCTGCTTGAAAAGAGTGTGCATCTGATTATACACGGGGCCTAATATTTAATGGGTTATATGAGTTCTGGAGCTTTGAATCTTGTTGTTTTAGGAAATGTTTCAAACCAATGGAAGAAGAAACTGTTCTTAATACTTTGCATTACAGTTTGTACCAATTACCTTGTAACTCTAGCTTCCTTGATCAGCAAATGGTAGCTGCCTTGGACATCATCTGTATCACAATACAGGTTTTACAATACTGGAGCGTTTTATGTGGTCTTTGAAACATACACCTCTACCCCTATATAACATGACTAAATATAATACGAATTCGGATATAACGCGGTAAAGCAGCGTTCCGGGGGGGGCGGGGCTGCGTGCTCTGGCGGATCAAAGCAAGTTCAATATAACGCGGTTTCACCTATAACATGGTAAGATTTTTTGGCTCCCGAGGACAGCATTATTTCGGGGTAGAGGTGTATTGTTAAGAAAATCATTCCATAGACTACCCTGCACACAGTATGCATCATGCAACAAACACCACAATGTTGTGATATATATCTATATATGTATATATTATGCATATAAATCATAACTGACATGCTAATACAGAAAGTAGAACATTTAGCAAATCATAATGGATGATTTCTGGGGGGGAAAAAACAAAAAACATGATGTTCTTGTACCTATTTAGGCAAAATATCTATTATTTTTTTAAAATTATATTTACAAAAAATGTAAAGTTAAAAGTTGCATGGAGAAAAGCTAGATTTAATATCTAAAGATGTGCACTATGATATAACTAAAATATCAGAGCCATCAAACCTAGTAATTATTTGCCTGACTGTAGTATTCTTATGCCATTTTGGTCTTTTATTATATTTATTCTGTTTATGTGGGAGTATTTATACTGATCTATGTTTTGATAGTTTCACCAACATTTGTTCTCCAAGTATAGTATATTAGGTAAAAATGCAAGAAAAGGGAAATAGGCATGTTCAAACATTTTTAACATACAGTAGTGAGTAGCTGTATACATTGGGTCAGCTGAGGTAAATTGGCATAGTTCAATTGACTTTTGTTGAAGCTACACTAATTTACACCAATTGAAATTTGGGCCTTGAAACATCAGATGTATAAAACTGCTATGACACAACACCTTACAGCAGTGGTTCCCAAACTTATTCCGCCGCTTGTGCAGAGAAAGCTCCCATTGGCCTGGAGCAGCGAACTGCGGCCAGTGGGAGCCGCGATTGGCCAAACTTGCGGAAGCGGCAGGTAAACAAACCGGCCCGGACCACCAGGGGCTTTCCCTGCACAAGCGGTGGAACAAGTTTGGGAACCACTGCCTTACAGTATAACAAACTTCAACCTAACAGTTCGATGGGGCTTTTCATTGGGAAATTCCTTAGCCCTATTTAACTTTCCCATTCTAATTTGCATTTACATTAGTGATAGCTACTGGCAATGATTGCAGACTTCTTTGTGCTAACATCAAGACCCAGCCCTCTCATATTTTAATTAAATATTTTGCTTTAAAGGTCAATTGGAAATGCAAGCAAAATATATATCTTTTAGAAACTATGCAAAGATTTTCACTCCAAGAAGCCTGATTGAGGAAGCTCAGGCCTATTTATCCACCATTTTAGGACTTTAACCTGTGTTTCTTGTAGACCTTAAAACACTCAGTTAGTTTTATTGTATGGGGCTGGGCAAACCAAAATCAAAATAGTTTAAATTAACACCTTAAAAGAAGAAATAAAGATTTCCAAGTGTTTACACTGACCAAGTAATAGCTGAGATAATGGCCCAAATTTTGCTCTCCTATATAAGCATAACTCCCAAGAGGGGACTGCAAGATCAGACCCAAAATGGATTTTAAAAAATTGAAACACAGTGGTTAAGATTTTTAAAGCAGATTAGGTGATTTAGCGACAGACCTCCCATTGAAATTAATTGGAAAAGTGTGGGTAAGTCCCCTAGTCAGCTTTGAAAGTCTCCACCATTATTCTTTTCAAAATTATAAATATTCTCAAAGCAGTCACTGTCCTTTAGAGAAAGAAGGAGAACCTTGACAGAGGTCACTGCATTAGGTAAATGTCAGTACTCAAGGCCACATATCTTGATCCATTCACACAGCTGGTTGACACCACCAGGAACTGCACACAGATCAAGGGCCCTGTTTTACATTATCTGTGATTCCTTTTTTTCTTTCTTTCTTTCTTCCTTTTTTTTTTTTTTTTTTTTTTTTTTGTAAATGCTGTGTCAAAACCTAGCAGGAGCTGAGAACTTGCAACTCATATTGAAGAGAGTTGGTGTTGGCTTATTTACTTTAATGAGCACTGCAGATGTTCACTCAGCTCTTTTTAGGATTTCATACATTGTGAACAACCAAAGTGTATAAAAGTGTTTGTATATTTAAAATTTATCTAACTGAATTATTATGTGGTACACACTAATATATATAAGGTAAGATAGCAACTAGGTTTGAAACATAAAATATTTACAGTTTTTGGTGACAAATCCTAATATAGTCTAGATCAGTGGTCACCAACCGGTCAATTACGATCGACTGATTGATCCTAGAGGATCTCCCAGTCGATCATGATCTCTGGCGGCGCAGCTTGGCTGCTGCTAAGGCAGGCTCCATGCCTGCCCAAACCCCACGCCGCTCCCAGAAGTGGCCAGCATGGCCCCGGGGGTGGGGTGGCAGGGGTCTCCCTCCGCGTGCTGCTCCTGCCTGCAAACATCGCCCCTGCAGCTCCCATTGGTCGGGAATAGGAAGCTTTGGCCAATGGGAGCTGTGGGCTTGGTACTTGCAGAGAGGGACAGTGCATGGAGCCATATGCCCTCCACCTCACCCCCTGGGGCCGCAGGGATACGTTGGTCTCTTCTGGGAGTGGCGTGGGTCCGGGATAGGCAGGGAGGGTCTATGCCACATGCTATGCCACTGACCGGGAGCTGCAGGAGGTAAGTGCTGCCTGGTGGGAGGCTGCACCCCAAACCCCAGCCCTGAGCCCCATCCCGGAGCCAGCAACACAAACCTCTTCCTGTACCTCAACACTCTGCCCCAGCCCAGAGCTCCCTCCTGTACCCAAACTCCCTCCCAGAGCTTGCACCCTTCACCCCCCTCCTGCACCCAACCCCCTTGCCCCAGGCTCAGCCCAGAGACCCCTCCCACACTGCAAACCCCTCGGCCTCAACCCAGAGTCAGCACCCTCTCCCAAACCGCAACCCCCTAGCCCAGTGAGTGAGGGTGGAGGAGAATGAGTGATGGAGAGAGGGGGGGAATGGATTGAGTGAGGCGGGGCTTTGGGGAAGGGGTGGGGCCTTGGGGAAGGGGCGGGGTAGGTCCTGGGACGCCCTTAAATTCAAAAAGTGTTCTTGGACATAAAAAGGTTGGAGACCACTGGTCTATATAGATTATTTTATCATTTTTTTTCTGAACTTTCATCTTATCTCCTTTTGGTGAGACTTCCCGCATACATAGTTGATCAAGGCTTATTTTGTATATTCCTACAAGCTATTTTGCCTGTGAACATAAATTAATGTTTTATTTTTCACAAGGAATGAAATGGTCATAACTTTTAGTTATTGAAAGGAGTCACAAAGTGGTATTTACAGTGTAGTTACCACAACAAAATAAATGACTTCTGTGACCTTTTATTAATATTACTATTCTCAGAACCTATAATATGGATTTCTCATCTATATTTTGTTTTATGTAAATATTCTACTCTTCACTGTGTATTTTATTTAGAATAAAATACTTTGTTCCTACTGCTGTTCTATTAGATTATTGGTTGAATACAGCTTTAAATCATGTATATTAGTAGGGCTGTCGATTAATCACAGTTAACTCATGTGATTAACCACAATTTTAATCACACTGTTAAACAATAGAATACCAATTGAAATTTATTAAATATTTTGGATGTTTTTCTACATTTTCAAATATATTGTTTTCTGTTACAATCCAGAATACGAAGTGTACACTACTCACTTAATATTATTTTATTACAAATATTTGCACTGTAAAAATAATAAACAAAAGAAATAATATTTTTCAATTCACCTCGTACAAGTACCATAGTGCAATCTCTTTATCGTGAAAGTGCAGGAGGGGGCATGGGGTGCTAGTTCTGGGAGGGGGCTCAGGGCTGGGGGCTGGGGTTCGGCCTCCTACCAGGCAGCACTTACCTCCAGTGGCTCCCGGTTGGCTGACTATAACAGTGCCATGCAAACACCTGTTCTCACTTTCAAGTGATGTAAACAAGAAATGGGCAGCATTATCTCCTGAAAATGTAAACAGACTGAGTGAATTTGTAAGCCCTAAAGTTTTACATTGTTTTATTTTTGAATGCAGTTATTTTTGTACATAATTCTACATTTGTAAGTTCAACTTTCATGATAACGATATTGCAGTACACGACTTGTATTAAGTGAATTGAAAAATACTGTTTATTTTATTTTTACAGTGCAAATATTTATAATAAAAATAAATATAAAAGTGAGCACTGTACATTTTGTATTCTGTGTTGTAACTGAAATCAATATATTTGAAAATGTGGAAAACATCCAAAAATATTTATGTAAGTACTATTCTATTATTGTTTAACAGCGCGATTAACTTGTGATTAATCACGATTTAATCATGATTATTTTTTAATTGCTTGACAGCCCTACATATTAGTCATTTAAGTCCATAAGAAACTAATATATGGTATCTAGCTAAGCAATAGCTGTTTCTACAAAGCCTAATAGTGCAGCTGACACTTTATTAGATTACAGATTTTTGATTTGACTGGCACAATGTATGTAAATGCAGAGAAAGGACTTCAGAGCGTCTAATGTTTGTGTCTATTTCCTAAATAATGTCAACTAAATTCTGCATTGAACAATCCCATACACAACCCGTATAATGTAAATAGGATTCTGTTGGGTGTATGTCAGTGCAAAATTTGGCCATTTTATAAGGCCAATTCAAGAATACACTATAATAATCATGAGGGCAAAAAGACCATGGAGAATTTAAATACTTCAAAAAAGTCCTCATATAAATGTCAGTATTGTATGAATTCTATTAATTGCTATTGGTAAATTGATACTTTGTTCCTGCTGAATAGTATTTTACTGCAGTTATCTCCACTGAAATCAGTTGCTGAAATCTTGGCTCTGTTGAAGTCAATACTAAAACTCTGTTTGGCTTTAGTGGGGACAGAGGTTCACTGGTAGAATAAGTTGCTACCCAATATGATTAAGGGTATTAGAATATTGCTCTGTGTGGTTATCCTGCATTTCCTTTAATGAGGTTCAACACACTTGGGTGTGAAATCCTGGCCCCAGTGAAGTAAATGCAGGTTTTGCCATTCAAGTCAGCTAAGATTTCACTCTGGATGTGTTTCCCTAAGTTTTTCCTTTGCCTCCAAAAGAGAGAGAGAGAAGTTTTGGCCTCTTACTTCCAAGATATTGTTAGCCTTCTGTAGGTCTTGGAAAGCCTACTTCTTAAATCTGCTAGTGACACTATCTTGTCCAAGTATGTTGAAAGATAAACTATTGTTAAAATTTACTGGACTCAGTGCAGATGCATTACTTTAAGAGTTTCAGACAGAGGGGATTTTCATTGTTTGAGAATGTAAACAATTAAAAACTATGATATGCTCAACTACTGAACTTCATGATTGTTTCTATTTACAGGAAAGAATAAATCACTGAAGTTTTAAAATTTATCAAATTTATTAAACATGTAATGGGACACAAATATTTTGACAGGCTTAAACATAAATAGGACCTAAACATCATGGAACTTTTAAAACCATTCTAAGTTAATTTTCTTAAAAGTATTTAACACTAATGAACTTTAAAAATAAATAAAAAATAAGGAACTTAATGTAAAACATCTGAAAATGTGTGCGTTCCATACACATGCCAAAATGGAACAAAGTCTTTATCTGTCCCTCAGTGGGAAGTATCTGCAAAGTATCAGTTTCCAATGAGAGAGATTCACAGTTATGGAGAGACTATAATGAAACAGTGACAGGTATTTCTAAACGTTATGAAAATTACATTTGTGTCTATGTGTGTGAATTTCTCTCTCTCTCTCTCACACACACACACATACACCTTTTTGTGTTCACACTCTCTCTCCTGTAAATATTTATCTTGCTATCCACATGACTTATAGCTAATCTCTCCAGTTTTCCCTGAAATATCTCATTGAAATATATTCCAAAGTACTTCATCACAAGAGTGAGATACTTAACTACATAAAAATTGCATTACATTAAATCAAAATGAGTGACTCATGTTTCAAATGAGTGAGAACTAGCAGGTCTATAATGTTGAAGTTGAAGTTGCAGTTGAAGATGCATCTTTGCTGAGTTATGAACAATAAATGTTCCATAAAGAGAAAACCAGTAGCATCAAATGACAGTTCTAAGAAGTTTCTGGATAAATTATGTGGCTAAGGAAAAATCAGTCATTATCAGAAGCAGAACTGGAAGTTGTGTCTTGAGACTCAGATACCCACAACATGAACTTAAAATATTGGAGTCATGATCAGAAGCATGAATGAGAGAGTTTAGGGATATGATGACAATTTAGGAATGTTTAAACAGAAGACAGAAAGAATTAAAAAAAAAAATCTGGGAAAAGTCAACACACAGACCATCAATCCTAGCACTTCTTCACCACTGAAATACAATATTTCTCTTATTGCTAAGCTTCCTGATCTTATTCACAGCCATCACTATATTTATTCTAGGTCTCATTCTGGTCCATTCCTGGAAAGGAGACAAGATCGGGCTGGGACTGCTAGGGTTTTCAAGTCAAAATATTTTTTTATTTGGAAAAAAAGGTAGTTATGGGTGTGATCTAGAAAACATTGCAGAAAAAGTTGGATGTATTCAAGATTTAAGCTTCTTGAAAGAACAAATAACAAATATTTCAGAGTGAGTTGAGCAGACCAAGCATACAGTATCTCAAAACCACATCAAAGCTCTTTCAAGAAGGAAGATATGAATTCCAGTCCAAAAAGTAGATTGGGATTTAGTGAAGTCAGGAAAGAGAAAAACTATCAGGATGGAGAGCATGAAAACCTTTCTGTGCAGTTAGACAACAAAGAAGAATTTTAAAGCAGCAAAACTAGGTTTTTTTATTCATCATTGCATACTTCACTTTTGTAATTTATGTTGGAGAAAAAGAGTTGGAAGGTACATCAGATACAAGATAGCAATCTTAGGGTTTTCTGTTGGCATATGCTTTTCATGCTTACTTAACCTATTCTTCCAGCATTTGATACAAATATTGAGCCAAAAGCATCCCTCATGTAACTGCAATCTCTTCAATAGAGTAGCACTAGGATTAAATCTGGCCCATTAGGTCTACTATAGCAGCAAGATGAACTGAAGCCAACAAATGTGAGGTCATATTCAGATCTCAATTACACTAGCGTAAACCAGATGTAACTCATCTGAAATCAGTGGATTTATTTTTGATCTCACTTATACTGCTGAAATTCAATTCATTTTGATGTTAAAGAAATCAGAATCCAGCTCAGTGGAGTTAAACCGGTGTGAAACTAAGTGAACTGAAAGGAGAACTGGGACCAAGGTAGTTGCTCTAGGGGTGGGATTTTAAAAAATGCTCAGGATTGGCCTAATTCTGATGCCATTAAAATCAGTGGTGAAAGTCCCATTGTCTTTCCTGGCAAAAGAGGCAGGCCATGTTGAGTGATTTTGCAAATCCCAACCTAAATTTACACTGGTGTGACTGAAATCAGAATGTGGGCCCAGGCTCTGCAAGTACATACTTACATGTAGAATGGATCTTAAACAAAATTAGAAAAATATATTTAAATAGTGTGGATAGGGTCAGATTATTCTAAAAAAAATAGGTGTGTGCAACATTTATAACATACTCTGTAGCTGTACTACACTGATTTTTAAGATGAATGGAGCTTGCATGATAAGTCACCAAAGACAAAACAGTAGGTAAGGGGTGGGGTTGTTTGTTTTTTTTGTTTTGTTTTTTACTGGCAACAAATTCCTTTCCTTTAAAATACCTAGTTGTGCTGAGTGTAGTAATAAGGTCTCACTCCTCACATCAAAGCCTTCCACCTCAACATCAGCCCTAACTATTTGAGATGTCTTCTGTTTCCACTGCTATGATCCCCTCAACAGCTGTATTCCTCTGGAACAAAGAAATGGTGAAATAATCAAGGCAGGCTTATGAGCACAGAAGACAGAACTTTTGCAGGAGCTTCACAGGATTATGGAACTCATTACATTCAGAATTCCTAATTTCACTACATTCAGAAGTAAAAGCAAAACTCACATATTTGACTTAGGTTTCCCTCTAAGGCCTGGTCCACACTAACCCCCCATTTTGAACTAAGGTACGCAAATTCAGCTACGTTAATAACGTAGCTGAATTTGAAGTATCTTAGTTCGAACTTACCGCGGGTCCAGATGCGGCAGGGAGGCTCTCCCGTCGATGCTGCATACTCCTCTCGCCGAGCTGGAGTACCAACGTCGACGGCGAGCACTTCCGGGATCGATCCCAGAAGATCGATTGCTTACCGCTGGACCCGGAGGTAAGTGTAGACCTACCCTTAGTTCTCCACACTCACTAAAAATGACCAAACTATTTTTTCTACAGATTGGGAAAAGCGAGAGAGAGAGATTTGGCCTAACTCTTTTTGAGCTCATTTATTCCATTAAAGACAGCAAAGTCATATGATGGGGAAAATGGTGGAAAAGTGTGGAGTATCAGCCCTATTTGATTCTTCTCCCACCACAGCCAGCTTTACGCTGATGTAACTACTCTGATTTCAGTGCAGTTGCCTTGATTTACACCACCATAAGTAAGAGGGGAATCAGGGTCATGTTTTATATTACTTTGCCATTGACACTCATTTATACCAGTTTTCTGATCATCATGTATTTGACATTTAATTTACAGCACTGCCTGCATCACTGGTGAATTTGACAGAGTCTTCTATAGGTATTGCCTCTTCCTTTCAGGATTTTGCTCCTAAGAAACAGAAATACCTAGACCCAATTCTCTGATCTGCTCTGGCTTCTTGTGACAGACAGCCAGTGCATCTGGCAATCCAGTGAACATCGAGCCCTCATGTTTCTCCTACATTGAAGGAATCTCCAGTTAGAGTGAGGCCACCCTAGCAATCTTTGGGCCCCACCATAGGTGCATGTCCTCACAACCTAATGATCTTTGACTGCTTTGTCTCCTGGCAACTGGTCATAGATTAGAGTAGCCTATTTATGGTGAGGCAAGCCTCACATCAGGGGTATCCAAGACTGGCAAAAAGCCATTTTTATCTCATCCATCTGGGCAGTCACTGAACACTCCTCAGACAGAGCAGGGAATGGGGGATAATGGCCCCCATTGTCTTAATATATCATCACCTCACAAGTATTTACATTTACAAATACTTTACTTATTTCCACCTTCATTGGACCAGTGGTAAGGCTATGTATCTCCACTGAAAATGGCTCAAGTAGTATCTCAAAAGTTCCATACAAGTGCCTGGATAATTACTGCCAAAGGGTAAAACTGCAGACTAGTATAAAACAAGTGTGAGAGTACAAGATCCACCCCCATCTCTATTTAACTTAATCTACCTAATCTCCAACACTGCCAGAACTAAATTCAACCCATCCCTCCCATGTGGATTTTACTTAACAGTGGTGTGAACTTGGAGTAACTTCATTGTACGTAGTGAACTTACATTGTTGTGGGACCATGAATTCCAATGGGAGTTGAGCCTGCTTCAATTATGAGCTGAATTTGGTCCTCTTACTTGACATTCCATCACTGGAGTTCTCTGTCGTGGATTGAATCTTAACCGTGATATCTATGTGCAGCTTTGTGAGAAAATTGCTCTTCAGAACAGAATTACAAAATGTATTAAAGGGTGCAGTCTTTGGGGGAGGAGAGAGGGCATTATTATTTCAAAGTAAACCTGGGCATTGGAAAGTTTCTTTGACTTCCAGGACATGTTCTGCATAGCTGTAGAAGATTTAAAAAAAATATGTAAGAGATCTTTTCCCACTACCAGATATTCTAGTCCCCAAAGATAGAGGAAAAAGAGGCTATGTTCTCAATTCACTGAAATGTCATCATAAAACCCTGTATCCCTATGATTCGTTCCCAGTCCTAGAGGAAAAACTCTTCTTATTTCTAATAGCATAAACACATTTAAACAAAACAAAACGAAAAAAAAAAAAAACACCTCACAAAAGGTTCTGGAAACCATCCAGACCTGCTAGGCCTCATGAGTTTATACCTCAGAATTGTCACTACCTGGAGTCTTCTGGGAGATGCGGGGTGGTGGGGGGTGGGAGTAATAAAAGGCTGCCATGTCTGAGGCCATAAATCATTTAAGCAAGTGTGTCATATCATCTGTTCTTCCAGAAAAAAAGAAAAATGATGTTATTCAGTTTTATTCATTGTTCTCAGATAGATAGGTGTTTGGAGGTTTTATTTTTTATTTTATTTATTTTTTTATTTATAGGTGGATTCTGCACTGTGTTGTCCCTGAAATGGATAACCCTTTTAAAGAAACATGTTTTTCAGAATTACTGTTCCTATTGGACTGTGATACAAGTATTACAACCAAAGGCATAACTGATATAATCAGTCTCAGGACACGTACAAAATCTGTATGTCCAGTCTTTCTCTTCTTTTAAATGTGTTATCCACAATAATTTGCATATTTCTAAATCATGCTAGTTACCCACTTTGTGATACAGGGATGTGCCTGTACATCTCCACCTAGCTGGTATTCTCCTGAGTCAGAAGAGCCAGAATCAGAGAATCTAAAAATACATATTTTAGACTCCTAGAAGCTAATCTACATAATCTTCATCAAAACCAATTATTTTATAGGCAATAAAAGCACAGAATTTGTCTCAAAGTTGAGTTATTGACACCCTTTGAAATCCCATTGATGTCAAAAGTATTGCATATGGTGTATTTCAGCACATAATATGACTGTTTGAATTATACACCTCTACCCCAATATAACACTGTCCTCAGGAGCCAAAAAATCTGACTGCATTATAGGTGAAAATGTGTTATATCGAACTTGCTTTGATCCGCCGGAGTGCGCAACCCCCTCCCCCCCAAGCGCTGCTTTACCACATTATATCTGAATTATATTGGGCCGCGTTATATTAGGATAGAGGTGTACTAGGACCACATTATGCCATTAATGAAGTATGTGCCAAACTGGAGTAACTCCTGTGATTTCAATGGACTTACACCCAGGTAACAGTGATCAGAATTTCCCCCTAGACCCTTCTGTATTAAGTGTATGTGAGGTCGGAAGTGAGGGAATAAAATGAAATAGGCACAATGTTGTCTACAATATCAATAAAGGAAGGCCTTTTTTTGCTGACAGCCAATTTGATTCATCAGTGTTTCATACTTCAAAGGTCATTTTGTTATCAATATGGTAAATAAAGGAGCATGGAATGAAATAACTCTGGGTAACAGACACCCTCTTAAAATTTAGGAAGGACTATAATTCCATTATTTGCTATGACATCCTACATACTATTCTTTTGTGTATGCTCCTTTAAAAATCTTTATCTCAGAGATCAGATCAGATAAGTATTTCTTGAGGGGAGTAGAGAGTAGTTTCCTCTAATAAATTTAGCAGATTCAGAATGATAGTAGCAGCCAGGGCCGGCTCCAGGCACCAGCTTGTCAAGCAGGTGCTTGGGGCGGCCACTCCGGAGAGGGGCAGCACGTCCAGC
Organism: Trachemys scripta elegans; assembly: GCF_013100865.1. NCBI lineage: Eukaryota > Metazoa > Chordata > Testudines > Emydidae > Trachemys > Trachemys scripta. Next base: position 29,122,574 of record NC_048300.1, on the reverse strand, counting down.
TATTCAGCGGCAATTCAGCGGACGGTCCCTCACTCCTGCTCGGAGCAAAGGACCTCCCTCCGAATTGCTGCCACAGATCGCGATCGCAGCTTTTTTTTTTTTTTTTTTTGGCTGCTTAGGGTGGCCAAAACCCTGGACCCAGCCCTGGTGGCAGCCCTTAAAACCTACAGCTACAGTTTTATAAAGCTTGGCCTGGGGTCAGACCCAGGTAAATTTCAGAGCCTCCAAACGCCTAAGTCCCATAGTTTTAGTTTAAAGGCTGAACACAATGTTACAAGACTTATGAACCTTTCCATTCACATTTGTCCTTCACTTATCAATTAAATAGCCTTCTGTAATCATAATATGCTCAGACAGAAGATGGAAAGAGTTGAAGGCTGTGCCAGTGCAGGACTTATGTGTTCAGTTTCACAAGGGCAAAACAATGATCTTTATTCTTCAAACTTCATACCTAAAGTTAAAAATCAGTTTTACTATAGCCAAGAAATGATACTTCTATTCATTTGCTGAATCTCAAGAGCACAAGAGAGAGAGAGTTTGCAATTCCTTGATCAAAGTCTTGAAAATCTGACTAAAAAGCAACCTATATTTTTTCTGTAAGTCAGATAAGGTTTGATGCACCAAGGAAAGGTGGCTTTCTTCATGCATTACATATACAGTGAACAATAAGCCATTAGGTGTTCCTGAGTAAATTCAACATGGGAAGTAGCCACTTCCTGAACATTTGTATCATATCCAAGAGAAGAAGGAAAGTAACTTGATCTTAGACAACACTTTTATAGGAATATGTTGTTTTTTCCTTTATGGAAGAAAATAAGTTATTTATGTTCTATCATTCACCAGTAACTTCTCTGGCAGGCTATGTGTAGAATTCTGTTTCCAGTTCTGAAAGTCTCACTGCCTGATTTCAGACACATCACAATCAGTGGTGGATTACCACATGGGCCAACGGGGCCCCTGCGCAGGGGCACCAGCCAATTTGGGGCCCCTGGAAAAATCTCCCCTCACCATGGCCCCGGGGCTGGAGTGGCCCCAGGGCACAGAGCTTCTCCAGTCTTAGTGCCACAATGGGGGCGGGGAGGGAGGGGATGAGGACTGAGTGGGACTACGGGGGGGGGGGGGGGGAAACGGGGGCAAGGCTGGGGGGAAGGGACGGGGTCGCAGACAGACGGGGTGGAGCAGGGCCACAGTTCTGGTGCCAGGGTGCCAGCCAGCCACCCCCCTTTGCTCTGGCCCAGGGCCCCAGGAGGATCTGTGATTGATCCCAATTTATCAGGGTCTCAGGGCTAGATCCACAAAATGACTTAGGTGTTGCAATGCTCAGCATTACACCAACTAACTTTTAGGAGGTTTGCCACCTAGTAGCATCTGCAGATCCAAGATGCTGGCCAATAAGAAACCTAAGGAAAGGGGTGGGTCCTAACCTCTGCCCCTCAAAGGGTCTTTAGCACCGAGACTCAGGTCAGAGGGAGGCACCTAGCTCCATTTGGGATTCAACACCTAAGCCTTGCTTTTATGAAATGTTTTCATTGCTGCCCTTATAACCTTTAGCCCAGAGGTGAGGGCACTCACACAAGAAAGAATGTGGAAGACCTCAGTTCAATTCCTCCATCTATCTCATGTGGAGCCACAATTTGTGTGTGGGTCTCACATTTCAGGAAAGTGCCCTAACCACTGATCTATGGGATATTCATGTGTGGGACTTTTCTCCTGTTGAAGCTGTTCCATTGTATATAAATAATTAAAGACCTATTGGGCCAGAGAGAGACTAGGAATGACTGTATAGTCCAGTGGTTAGAGCAGTTACCTTGTCCTCCTCCTCCCTTGGCCATTTTGTGTAGATTTAGGCATGCTCAGAGCATGCCTACTGAATCCGGCTGGAGGCAGGCCAGAAAGGCGGGGGTGGAGCTGGGAGGTATACGGCTGGCTGCAAGACTGATGTGCTTCCTGGAGTTCCTCTCTGACAGAACTGTCTGTTGTGCATTAGCAGGAGTTTGAGGAGCCTATTGGGCTTAGGGATGAGATAAACACCGAGAATAAATTGGCTCTGCATATACTCACTGGCAGAAACTTAGGATCCTAAAGGACTTTAATTGTTGAAATTTAGATGTCTAGGGACTTCAGGCATCTCCAGGATTAGGCAGCAGTTCAGCAGGGATTTTGAGGAACTCAGAGGGTCCTAGACTCCAGATTCCAGCCCGCGTCTGAACCTTTACACTGCAATTTAACAGTCCTGCAGCCTGATCCCTGCAAGCCTGTCAGTTGGTAAGGGCCAGCCGTCAGTTTTTAACTGCAGTGTAGACATATCCTTAGATTTTTAGCAGCTAACACTGGTAGTATTTGGAAGGAACATTGCAGGGATGGATGTGTGGGGAAGGTGGTAAGCAGTAGAGTGATGAGAATGAGATGGGGACGAGACCAGAGAGAGAGAGGGAGAAGAGATTAGTGACACGGACGAAAGAGAAAAACCAGGACATGAAATGAAGAGAGTATGTCCTACCCTAAAGACCACCTCTTTTCAGTCAGACAAGAAGCACTGCCCTCAGGAAAGACAGTTCAAGCAGGACTGAGTTCGGGGATCATCTAACCTAAGGTTAAAAAAATAGAAGTAACATGTTTACTTATAAACTTTGCCCCCAACTTTTCAGTGTGGTCCCTATTTTTTGTCATTGGTGGAAGGAAGTACAATTGCAATCAATTTCTGAAATGGACCTTGAGATAGACTAAATGCTTTAAGATTCTCCAGTGAAAAATTCTGTCATCTGGGCCAAATTTTTAAGCCCAGTTACAACCTTTTTTGCATCACTCAGGTGGCATAAAGGGGCTCTATCCAGTTGCTACTGCCCAACAGACAATTCTGCCAGAGGGGAACTCCCTGCTAGTGCATCTGTATTGTTTCCAGGCCCTATTCCTGTCACCTCCCCCCGTGCCTAGAAGGTGGGAAAAGGACATGCTGGAGTTCTTCTATGCTACACTGAGCTTTCACTACGCTGGGATCCAATAAGGACTCTGAATGAGTTAAAGCTGTTTCTTAGAGTGAGTTTGTAGTATATATTCTTCATTTAATCTTTCAGTTTTGCTGACTAGCACTGTAATTCATTATTAAACTATGGGAACAAAAATAGAGACTGCCAGGGAGCAACTTATACTCAGAACAAACAGCTTATTCTCTCTCCTTCCTGAGAGGAAGTATTAAACAAAATACTAAAAATCTACAGAAACCACAGCTCTGATTCTCCACTGCCTTATAATCGGCAAAGTCATTTACACCTGTGCAACATGGATATGAAATGTTGCCATCTTTATTGGGTAGCATTTTACACACTGGTTTTGCACAGGTGTAAATGATTACCCAAAGAGCACAGCAATAGAGAATGAAGGATTGGGAGTTAGAGCCTTAATGAGATGCTGAGTGCCTATTTGGTGCCCCAATGAAGTCAGAAGAGCTCAGAGCAGGCAAAAGGGTCACCTGCTTGGAATTTACTGCTAGATTGAGGCCTAAATTTGCAGATATCTTTTATTATGGGCCAGATTCTAGAAGCCGTCTCTGCCCATGGCTCACCAAAGTCCATGGAAGTTCTGCCTAAAAGAAGACCTGTATACATTAGTACTCATAAGATTATTGTACTTACTATTGTTTCCCTCAAGCAAATAATGTTTCCTATTTATTCTAAAACATGTGTAACTAAAAGTACAACACCTGGCTTCAAAACAGAAACCTCAATTAGAAAATATTTGCCTGTTCTTACTATCTGGTTCAGCATTTGGAATGTTTATTATTTTCAGATAATTAATTTAGTAGACAACTTGATAATTATGTATCCTAAAGTATCACTCTAGGTGTTCTATCATGTTTTGAAGACCAAAATACATAATTGACAGCATTTCCCCCCCCCCCATAGTAGTAATTAGAACATTCTGTAGATTTTACATGAGATTATAGTAATCTTAACACAGTTTTGTGCCTAATAAAAATAAACAAAATACCCCTTGTTATATTGTCTCCCATTTTGTCAGAACCTTTCCTGCTAGGAAACAATGATTCTCCACTTTCCCAATGTATAAAATATTCCTGGTTGCAGAGTCAACATCATCATGCTAAGTGATTGGCAGATGAAACAGGAGCATTCTGTACTTTTGGGAGTGGTTCTCAACAGTATTCAGGCTGGTTATCAACAGGTATTAGGAGTGGTTCTCAACAGGTATCAATACCATCAAGAGTATCAATGACTGCAAGATATGGTAGTGATTTGCTGATGCACACACCTGTGCATATATTAAGACGTACATTTCAGTATTCCAGAGTCATTGTATCTTTGTATTGAAAATGGTGAAGGTTCCTGTACTTTAAGGAGCCCTGCATGGCAGATCCAAAGGTCTTCCTGCATGGATCACAGTGTAGAAATGTGGCCTACATAGTCACTAAGAAAAAATTAAAACATAAAGCGTGCAGTATTAAAACATAAAGAATGCTATGTTAGCAGGAAGCAACACAGAGCACAAAGGGAAAAACCAGAGATTTTTAAGACTGTTGTTGGGGAAGGTCTTGTCTACATTACAGAGTTTTGTCAACACAAGTTACACAAATGATCAAAACCCAGCATAATTACATTGCTTGTGCATGTTTACACAACACTCCTTCTGCCGGCAGAGCACATCCACAGTTGGTGCTCTAGCATTGACAGAGAGAGCAGTGCACCGTGGGTGGCTATCCCACTGTGCAACTCGCCACCTTCTGCAGCTAGGTGTTGTGGGATGGTGGAATGGATAGGGAAAAGGGTTTCCATGGGGCTCTTGGCAGTGGAAGTGGGGTCGCTGCCCAGGATGGCATCCAGCTCCTTATAGAAGCAGCAGGTCTTCTGCTCAGCACCAGAGTGATGGTTTGACTCCCTTGCCTTCTGGTACACCTGCCTCAGCTCCTTTATCTTCCCATTTCATAGCTCTTATCCAACATGCCACAAGAAATCTGACCATAGGTATCAAAGTTCCCATGGCTGGAGTGGAGCTGGGACTGCACAGCCTCCTCTCCCCACAGAGCCAGCGGATCCAACAACTCAGGTGTGCTCCAAGCAGGAGAGCATTTGCTTCATGGAGATGCCATGGTCAGCTGGGAAGATGTGATGTGAGCGCCTCACGCCAAGCAAACAGGAAGTGGAATTTCAAAAATTCCCGGGCCTTTAAAGAGGGAGGGGCGGATGCCTATGTACCAAGGTGTAGGGCAGCAGAGTTCAAACTGCTGACCAGAGCTGTCAGGATGGGCATTGTGGGACACCTCTTGGAGGCCATTTAGAAACATAACCAAGCACAGTGTCTACACTGACACTGTCAATACAACTTTGCTGCAAAAAGCTCTGTGCCTCCTGTTCAGGTGGTTTTATTTTGTCGGCAAAGCAGGAGAGTTTTATTGGTGGAAAGAGCATTGTAGTGTGTACACCTCCACTGTTTTGTCAATGAAAGCTGACTTTGGTCGAAAAAAACTCTGTAGTGTAGAAAAGGCCTAATTTCATTGTTTATTTTTCTCAAGGATAGCACTGTTTTACTATTCATATTCCGCACTTTCATTTTCTGCATAATCTATTCAAGATTTTTAACTTAGAAAATAATGAACAGGTTTCTGTGCAGTGGTTTGAAAATAAAGCCACTGCAGGTGTGTAGCTACATGAGGTGTTAATTGGCTTACAGATGCACTTAATTATGGAAATACAGGGAAGGTGCCTAGTTTTTCATGTGATGAAGGGAGCAGTGTGAATGCAAGGAAGTTTACTCCTTGTGTGGGTGGGGCTGTAGAGTAAAATTCCTAGCCAACATTTATAGAAGAAGGGAAGGTAACCTTGTATGCTTCTTTCCTGAAAAAAAAAAAAAAAAACAACAACATCTGCTTCATCTTCTGTTGTTCCCTTTTGCTGAAGTACAGTGAGTTCCTTCTAATATAATATCTTATACTTATTTTAACAAACTACTTTACAAATTAAATGCCTGTAGAACCACTGAAACACACCTACTGTGGAAAGGAGGGGAATTTTGGCAAAGGGTAGCAGGATAAGCTCCTTCTGAACTGTTGTTTTTAAAAGATGCTTCTGAAAAGCCATACACGCAAGTAGAGCCACAAGGTGGGTGAGTCCGGTAAGTCTGGTGGCACCTTAAAGACTGCATCTGAAGAAATGGGGTTTTTACCCATGAAAGCGTATGCCCAAATAAATCTGTTAGTCTTTAAGGTGCCACCGGACTCCTTGTTGTTTTTGTGGATACAGACTAACATGGCTACCCCTCTGAAGGTGGGTGACCTAATATCTTTTACTGGAACAACATATTTTTATGAGAGCGACATGTTTTTAAGCTTAATCCCATGTGGAAGTTTGAAAGCTTATGTTGCTCACCAACAGAAGTTGGTCCAATAAGAGCTATGACCTCACCCAACTTGTCTCTCCAGTATCCTGGGCCCAACATAGCTACAACAGCACTGCATACACACAAATAGAAAACTTCATTGTGGAACTTTGTTTATCAACCTTAGAAGGGTGAAAAGCTGATGTGAATCTGTTTTCAGGCACTTCTGAATGGTCCAAATTTGGCTTCAGGGATACAGCCATGCAAGACCCGTACTTAAATAATCACTTTCCCTTTTTTCCCTACTATGTGTCTCTTTCTTCCTCCATGGTGAAAGGTGAGGTAACTGCTATAAAAATATTTAAGCAGCAGCTATATCTCCAAAAATATCTGCTGTTAACCTAGACTCTTTTTTTTTTATTTAAAGCGCTAAGAAACTTTTTTGCTAAACTTCAGTAAAAACCCTTAGAATTTTCCTTTCTACTGAAAGAGGCCAAAATGAGGCGCTTGGAAGAAATAAAGGAGGAGATACAAAGACAGTGAATCTCCTTTTAGGGGGAAAAAGGAACCTGAACATAAGGTAGCCATTGCTGAAAAGTGCAGAGCCCAGCCATGGCGATCTTTCAGAGTAGGTCGTTACTTGTCCTAAGAGTGTAAAGAGAACTGCTTTTAAGACTTTCCAGAGTTGGTTCAGTGATACAGCCTGCATCCATGATAGGGAAGAAATCTACAAGGAGTGGGCAGGGACCTCTTCTGAAGCTTTCATTATACACCATAAACACTAAAGGGCACATGCCCAGTTTTTATTGTTTACAGGTCACTTTAAGTTCTTCCTTTGGTACTTGCTAAATTAACAACTGACACAGGTTAAAGGCTGGGAAATATGGGGCACTGATTTCCCCCCTGACCTGATCAAAGTCAGCACCTACTTGCAATTTTCCCATTCCATAAGGATTCCTTTTAAAAAATATATATCTTTAACTATTTGGCAGCAAGTTCAGCATATTTAATGAAAGCATAGTATTCACTTTATAGTACTAACTTGTTACTATTTAAAAGAAGTTAACATTTAAAAAAAAAATTAGTGGTAGGGTAGGAAATTGAACTATTTATGACCTGCTCTGCTATGGACTTGCTGTGTGATCTTTAAAAAGTTGCTTGGTCTCTCCATGCCTCAGTTTCCCTATCTGTAGAATGGGTATAATAACTTACCTATCTTTTAAAGTGCCTTGAGTTCTTTCTGTGAAAATCACTTATTATTCTGGAACTCTCACCTCTGGTTCTCTGTTTGTAGAAATGATGTATGTTAAACGAGCACAACATATATTTTGCAAAGTAGATTTGGTTTATTCCCTTGAATAGCTGTGGTTGCAAAGTTTAAAGTACTAGCAATTTATATATGAGTGTCTTTATTCAGAAATGTGGTACGGTGAAGGCAGCTCCATCTTGAACCTTAACCAAGGTAGAAATTCTCTAGGGATAAGATGAAATTTATTTTCAGTGTTTAACTGCCTTGGGCACAAACAAATGTTGTCAGTATTCCAAATGTAAATGCATTATCTTAATATGTGATGGAAGTTGTTATACATTGGAATCTAACCAGACACCCCCGAGCAAACTTATTAATGATCTGTTTTTTCACATACACATGTAACTCCTGTTGCTGTTAATGGAAACTCAGTGTGCACATAAAAGGAAAATACTCTCTTTAATACTTTTGGTACTATCACAAATCCAGAAAGTAAAAGGACAATACTGCACATTCTTTCAGGGAATAGAATATTTTGCAATCTTAAAACTGTACTGAGTGAAAAACCTTAAATATGACACACAGTTATATGGCAGACAAACAGGGAGGATGAGTTTGTGATATATCGTAACTGCCTATTTTATTTATTTCTTTTTCAGTATTTTGTTGGGAGAAATGTCTACAGTACTTCTTCCGTGTACTACTGAGTAACTCCTCACTTAACGTTGTAGTTATGTTCCTAAAAAATGCGACTTTAAGTGAAACAATGTTAAGCGAACCCAATTTCCCCATAAGAATTAATGTAAATGGGGGGGGTTAGGTTCCAGGGCAGCTTCCCCTACTCTGCAAGCACCAGAGGGGGGGGGGGGGTTCAACCTTCAGCCCGCCCATTCCACTCCTTCCCCAAAGTCCCCACCCTTGACCTGCCTCTTCTTCCGCCACCTCCTCCCCCTTTACTTCTCTCGCTGCGTCCTGGCTCCTCCCCACTTCTTCCCTTCCCTTCTAAATGCCGCAAGTCAGTTGATTGCCGAGTAGGGGAGGGAGTGGGGAGGCACGCCGAGTCCTCGCTCCTTCCCCCTCCCTCCTGCTTCCAAAATGCCGCAAGCCAGTTGATTGCCCTGGGCAGGAGGGAGGATGGAGGAGTGAGGACTCGGTGCGCAGGCTCCCCCTGCCGGCGGCAATCAGCTGGCTTGCGGCGTTCGGAAGGCGGGGGGAGGGAGGAGGTGCGCCGAGTCCTCGCTCCTTCCCCTTCCCTCCTGCTTCCAAAACGCTGCAAGCCAGCTGATTGCCCTGGGCAGGAGGGAGGCGGGAGGAGCGAGGACCTGGCGCGCAGGCTCTCCCTGCCTCCCGAACGCGGCAAGCCAGCTGATTGCCCCAGGCAGAAGGGAGGGGGAGCCTGCGCGCCGAGTCCTCGCTCCTCCCCCCCCCCGTCTCCAAAACGCCACAAGCCAACTGATTGCCCTGGGCAGGAGGCAGAGAGAAGAGGGGGAAGGTGCTGATCCTCAGAGTCTGCCAGTGGGCGGGAGTCTGCCAGTGGGAGGGGGCCTTAGGGAGGCTGCCAGCTGTGGAGAAACAGGCAGCCCAACAACATAAGAGTGGAGCATTGCACAATTTTAAATGAATATGCTCCCTAATTGATCAGCAACATAACAAGGAAACAACGTTAAGCAGGACGACTTTAAGTGTGAGTTACTGTAATGTGATACTTTGTAATTCTAAAGCAACTTTCTACCACCGGAAGGAGTATTATCCCCTCTCTGTATCTGATTCTCCACCTGTTAAATGAGGATAAGCCACACAGGAAATTTTGTGGTGGAGTCAGGACTAGAAAGAACCCCAGTCTCTCAGAAATCAAGGGATCAATGACCATGATTTGTCTGGACCCCAAATGCCAGCCCTGAGTGATGGTGAGGGAACATCAATGTTAGAAAAGCTCAATGCCAAAATTTCAACCCTAGAGATCTGTGTGCATCAGTTTCTATTTCAAAGGTAAGGTTAAGGGCTAGAAACTGAGACTCTTATATTGTTATAGGGCACCAAAATTAGAGGCCTGTGGCTGAAGGCTTTATGGTATCTCAAAGCCTGCATAATGCTGTGTAACTTTGTACTCTGTGGCCATCACTTTGCCTCTTCCCTAGTTAGGCTCCAATCTTCTATCTGTGCTGGACTATGCAAAGCTGGTGAAGGGCCCAGCTATTCAGAGCATTTATTGTTCTGTTCTGTATCGGGTTAGCTGCTGTGTCAGGGTCCTTTGACAGTCCCCATACTTCAGGGTGAATTTCATTCTCATGGGTTACATTTTCAGTACAGAGTGTAAAATCACAACTTATTCCACTCTAAGAGGGGAAAAAATGTGTGCTGAACAGCACAACTTCACCCAAATCTCAATACTGATGAAAATTATCTAGTCATAGATATAATCTTCAGGTACTGGATTCTTTATTTTAATAAAAGTCTGGTTATGCATCTGTCACTTTTGATGTATGGAGGAGTTCAACAACACTATATATTGTCAGAGACATTTAAACTCCTACACTTTCTTATCTTCAATTTTCATAATTGATTTAATAATAAAATTACTTATTTTAAATTCATGACAATATTTTTTTTTTGAACGAGGAAAGGCTTTTCCCCTCTGCTTATTATTTCATTTTAAATTACAACACTAAAAGTATTACCTAACTACTTAAGGTGAGGGCATGATTTTTATTCTTGCTCATGCTTCACTCACAGGACAAATAAGCCTACTCAGTGATAGACATCTGTGGTGCATGTTTGTATAATTTATCAAACACATGTGAGACAAACTGATTGGTGGAATGGCTTGGCATTATTACGTAGATCCAGACCAGCAGAAGAAGGGTAATAAAGACAAAAATGGGGTGAGATGGAAATGTCAACATAATCTGCTAATGCTTTCATCGACAAGGATTGAACCAAACACCACTAGTTCCAATGCAGAAACCTCTACCACTTGTGTGAAAAAAATTAAGGGCTTGATCCACAATGGGAGTTAGGTGTGTAAGTGAACCATTTAGGCACTACTGAGGTCCTCAAAATCCCATGTTCATTTGCCATTTAAGCTTGTAGATGCCTAAATTCCCTAGTTGCCTAAGTTTCTGCTGGTGGGCACATACCAAACAGTCTAAGTCCTGATGTCACTGATCTGTTCCCATCTAAAACCTGGCAGGATTCACAAACCCAATTATTTTACCTGTGGGCCCCAACCTGGGGGGTATGTGTTTTACAGCACCATAAAAGAGAGCTGGATTGAGCAGAATGTGCATGTCTGTCCAATAGCCCATTGGTTAGGGAAGGTTTGAATCATTGCTCCTTTGATTTGGAGCAGGGACTTGAAACCCACCTCCCAGGTGAGTGCCCTAACCACTGACTGGGCTGTGGTGTGATTCTTGAGTTCTTAATGACCAAATTAATACTTAATTATTTATATGAATATAGGGAGCCTGGTCACTCAGCTCAGGGCTGTGAATTCCACTGAGCATCAGGACATCTAAGAGTTAGGCATTACAACTCTCATTGTTGCAACATCCAAGTGCCTTTCTGATTCTAGCCCTAAGTTCATGAGCTGGAAGCAGTAGTAGGCTCATACCCTCTAATGTCTCCAGTCACTAGATGGGGGACAGATACTTGTGCTTCATAGGACAGTAGTATGAACTTATTCATAAGGCAAGTAGTTCTTGCTAAGTCTGACTCTAAAATAACTAATATAAAATGGCCAAAAGCAGCTTTAATTGACTCCTTAAGCCATTGACACCAATTTAAGCCCAAGTCTTCCCTCCATTTTCACCAACAAGTTTAGTGAGCACCGTCTAGTGTATTAATTTTTAACCTATGCAAGTGAAGATAAGTGAAACATAGAACATCTTAACTATGTAGCAAAAGCAAGTAAGGAGGTAAAGGTTATAGGTTTGATCTTGAAGATAATTTTCAGGTCTGTCACTTTCTGGAACCTAATAAGTCACATTACTATAAGCACTGAAATTTTAGGCCATCTTAAATGCATAATGCATAGCGTCCAAATTAATTATGTGCTGTGTAATAAAAAAAAAGTGATCCGTATGAAGGTAAAAGTTGTTGTTTTTCCATAAGGCGATAGTGGGCTGGCTGGATAAGGTGTGTAGAAACTTAAAATCCTGCTCAAACTGGGGCATTTTATAGACCTGAATGTGAGAGAAATGCACACACAAAAATTATCTAAGAACATACACGGGAATGAAGATACACATGTAAAAAATCTGCAATTTCTCTGAAACAAAAAATATTAATTTGTCATCTCCCCCTACTTTGATAAACTCCAGAACTACCACGTGGCTGTAGTGTAGACTGAGGCTACGTGTACACTAGATACCTTACAGCAGCACAGCTGTACTGATGCAGCTATGCTGTTGTAAGATCTCTTGTGTTGTCATTCTACGCCAATGGAAGAGAGCTCTCCCGACAACATAGTTAAACCACCCCCAATGAGTGGCAGTAGCTATGTCGGTGGGAGAAGCTCTCCTGCTGACACAGCACTGGAACACTCCCGCTTATGTCGCTCAGGAGGGTTTTTTTTTTCATACCCCTGAGCTTATGTAAGTTTTGCTGATATAAGTGGTAGTTTAGACATGGCCTGAGAGTTGATAGTGCTTTGAATTTATCAGTAAACTCCCTTTATGCTATATCTACACTAGATTCAGGGTTGTGATTCCTAGCTCATGACGACATAATCGCACTAGCTCTCATCTGAGCTAGCACACTAAAAATAGTAGTATAGCATGGGAAGCAGCAGTGGCAGCTAGCCATGCCAATACAGGCACATTTCTACACGGCACAGCTCACCCCAGGCCTTGGTTATGAATGGGATACATGTCATCCAGCATGATAAATGATATCTCCCAGAATGTGGAATGTGTTTAATGCAAGTAGCTTGTCAGCTTTTTAGCAAATAGGGGTAATTTTAAGTTATATTTTTGAGATACTTCAAATTGAATTATAACTCTAGAGGGAATACAGATATAAAATTTCTCAAACTGAGCTTTTTTTTTTTTTTTTTTTTTAAAAGAGACATTTTCCCTTGGAAGACAAATTAGTATGAAGGTTCTTTATTTCAAGGGATCTTTTAGAGGATTGGGCCGAAAAAAACCTGATGAGGTTCAACAAGGACAAGTGCAGAGTCCTGCACTTAGGACGGAAGAATCCCATGCACTGCTACAGACTAGGGACCGAATGGCTAGGTAGCAGTTCTGCTGAAAAGGACCTAGGGGTCACAGTGGACGAGAAGCTGGATATGAGTCAACAGTGTGCTCTTGTTGCCAAGAAGGCTAACGGCATTTTGGGCTGTATAAGTAGGGGCATTGCCAGCAGATCGAGGAACGTGATCGTTCCCCTTTATTCGACATTGGTGAGGCCTCATCTGGAATACTGTGTCCAGTTTTGGGCCCCACACTACAAGAAGGATGTGGAAAAATTGGAAAGAGTCCAAAAGAGGGCAACAAAAATGATTAGGGGTCTGGAGCACATGACTTATGAGGAGAGGCTGAGGGAACTGGGATTGTTTAGTCTCCAGAAGAGAAGAATGAGGGGATTTGATAGCAGCCTTCAACTACCTGAAGGGGGGTTCCAAAGAGGATGGAGCTCGGCTGTTCTCAGTGGTGGCAGATGACAGAACAAGGAGCAATGGTCTCAAGTTGCAGTGGGGGAGGTCCAGGTTGGATATCAGGAAAAACTATTTCACTAGAAGGGTGGTGAAACACTGGAATGCGTTACCTAGTGAGGTGGTGGAGTCTCCTTCCTTGGAGGTTTTTAAGGCCCGGCTTGACAAAGCCCTGGCTGGGATGATTTAGCTGGGAATTGGTCCTGCTTTGAGCAGGGGGTTGGACTAGATGACCTCTTGAGGTCCCTTCCAACTCTGATATTCTATGATTCTATGATCTTAGAAAATAAGCACTCCTGTAATTATAAGAAGAGCATGAAGTTGTAAATGACTATTCTGGTCTATATTATCTGGTTTCACCTGCTCATTAAGGTTAAAAACAAACAACAAAAAGTGATATTTAAAATAGCACATATTGCTGTTTTGTTAATTTATAAATATTGGGCAAGGTCCCAAGCCAGGCTCTGACTCCTTTGCACTTGTCTGGCACAAAGGAGTTATAAAGCTGGCCTAAACAGTTGAGAATTAACCTGGATTGAGGAATTTCTGGCTAACATGGAGTCAGAGTAGGTGTCTTCCGTATGCCACAGCTCAGGGTTCTATCCCCTTTATCATGATCAGTGGAACTGGACTTGGAGGGCCCAGGTTCCCTTCAGGGACTGTTGTAAACAGGACACCAGTGGAATAGGAAACATGAGGAGTTAGACAAAAAGCAACTTAACCACATGGATAGAGCAGTCCACAGGGTTTAATAAAGTTGAGTTTGTTCAGAATACACTATGTTCATCTTCACACTTTGTGAATGAAAGATCTCCTACCCCAGGCACAGGAGGCATGCCCATGCTGTGGATGGAGCACATAAGTGTGTTTTTCTAATTGGTGTAAGGACCCGTTCAGAGACATTAGTTTTTGCTGGCTACTCAAGTGCGTTTATGGCTGCTCTGATTTATACCAGGGGCTGAACTTGCATCTGGTAACCAAGGATTAGGAGAACACAACAATGGTATACAGTCAGAGTAGAGGTTGGTAATGCTAGAAGACCAGGGCCATTGTAATACAGAATGCATTATCAAGTCTTATAGACGAGTGCTGGACTTTTTTCCACAAAACATTCTGTGAATTTGTTTTGGTTCTGCCAAATTGTTGGTATTAGGGAGATCCTAAAATTCCCAAAATGCCAAAACATTTTGTTATGACTCTCTTCTGAATGAAATGTGTTGATTTTTCTTTTCAGTTTGAAACCATGTTTTATTTTAAAATTTCCTTTCTTTAATAAGATTAAAATCAAACCTCTAAAATGGGTCAAAATTGAAATTTGGTGTCAAACTAAATGCTTTGTTCGAACCCAAACTATTATTTGTTTAATGTTCGTGGAATTGCCAGTGAACCAAAATGCTTGTTATTTGTAGGTCTATGTACAATAGAGCTATGTGAATGATTTAAAATATTTAATAGTGCTTAAGTAGGATCAGTGAGTAGATGTTGTATTTCTACTTCTACTGTTTGAAACAAGTCCAAAAAAGGTAGGAGATTTCTTTCTGTTTTGGGAGTGTGTGGAACATAAAATCACTTTCAGCCTTCCCACAATTTGAGCATTATATAATAATAACCTCTTAGGGCCCAATCTGCCTCCCATTCAAGACAATGGGTGTCTTTCATTGGCACTTTAAGTGAGGTGGATTAGGTGCTATACAAATCACTTTATATAAAACTCATTTCTTCATGAGCATTAACATACAATAGAATGAGGTCTGAGGTTACACTCAGTAACTGCATGACTCAAAAATGTGGGTTTCCAATATTAAGACCCCTTTTAATGAATATTGCTGAAAAAATTTGTCCAGAAATTAAATTGTTTTGCAAAAAAAATTCTTTTTTCACAAGTGATATTAATGAAAGTCATGAACTACTTTTTCTTTAAAATGGATGCTTTGTGCACACAAAGGAAAATTAATGTTTGGACATCTTTTCTCTTGAAATGAAAGCGGATGGCATGTTTAGCTGCCTCGTTGCAACATATCACCTACAGCTTTGAGCTGGCAGCTGAAATCTAAGAGTGAACTTTCCTTCTGAGTGCCTGGTTTCTCACTTTTTCTTTTATAATGCTTCTGTGGAAATAGGGGGCAGAATGACAAAAGTAATGGTATAAGGCAGGAGTGTTTAACTGGGTTATTTTACCCCATCTTTTAAATCCCTTACCTAACTTTTGCCATTCTGATCCACTTTACCTTTGAGATGGACATAGAACCAAGTGACTGAAGTTACATGGTTTGACCCTATTGACCAGATGCAAGATAAAATCCCAGTTCTTTCAGTAGGACTTCTGCCTGCATGTGGTACATAGGGTGGGGCGCAACAGATTTGGTGTTAATGCATTATTAAAGCAGTATCAAAATTATTTTGTGGCTACTCTCTCTCAAGTCAAGAATGAACAGTTTAACATCTGAGATCAGAGAGGACTGGCTGAATACTGATGTCACTGGCTGGAACCCGGCACAGACTCCTGGAATGGAAAATCCACTCTGGGAAGTAAAATAGAGGAAAAAAGAGACAATGATTCAGCAACAATCCTGCGTAATTTCCCCCTGCAGAGCTGCTTCCCTGGCAGGAAGTAACAGTGGCCCTGACGGCTGCCCTGTCTTGGTAGTGAATGTACCTGCTGGCAGAGAGAAATTTGTCCTGTCTCTTGGGAATTACAACAGTGTGGCTGCCCTACTGGAGGGGAGGGCTGTGGTGGGTTGTTTGGATATTTTTTTTAAAACAACCATTAGATATAAATGTATAACAGATCTCCTCCCCTGAAAGCAGTTATGTCATTTAATGGCCTATTTGCTTATAGGACAAACCCCACCCATTTCTATTTGTATCAGACTACTTGTATTGACAACAGAGTAATTCCCAGGCTGCTTCATGCAAACCACATTAGTGAATAGATCTCTGTCCGCTGTGGCCTTTGCAGCTGATGTGACAGAGCTCTGTTTTGTGGTCAGAGTGGTAATTTTAAAGAGTGCCATCAATATTGCTAAAATTACTATTGATTTAGGTTTGTCGCTTTTATTTTTCTTGCAGCAGTGTAATATAGCATAGCCATTGCTTTATTATAGTTATTGATAGCACATTTTCTGTCTGCTTCTTTTTTCCTATTGAAAGATAAAAGTATACATTCTTCAATATATTACTAAGACAATCCTGAGACAATCAAGTATTGCTAGAGGAGTATTTCTAGCTCAAGCTTTTCACCTAGAACAGATTATCTCATTGAAATATATAGATGCCTATAGGCCAAAACAGCAACTTTAGGACTTGTATTTACAGTAAATGGGTATCTGCTGTTTAGATGCATGTTAATGCAATAATCCAGATACTATAGAATAGTTTTCAATCATTAACTTTGTATTAAAAAAAAAACTATTCTCACTGACTTTTGGCTTTTTATTGGACCAATTAAGGTTCTATATGGTAATAATGATACTTTGAATACACTTAGCACTTTTCAGCCAAGGATATGAAGGTCAAAACTTTCTGACCCCAGCCTATTCCTGTAGTAGCATGAAATGTGCAATTCAATACTCACAAACTGTGAACAAACTCAGTTTTGGCTCCAAGCTTTGTGGCTCAGTCCTAACTCTAATTTAAATCAACATTCTGGCTGTTGCTAAATCTTTGTTGGTGGTTAAAAAATATGAGAGGGTGAAATCCTGGCCTGATAGAAGCAAGTAGCACAATTACTATTGACTGCAGTGGGGTTAGGATTTCATTTCAATTTTTTTAGGAATGCATAATTTAAGATTTGAATGAATAACTTACTATATAGCTCTTCTGGATAAATTTTAGCCTCTTTCTGTACTTATAGAATTTACTGCAGCAGAAGAGCCAGAGTCTGGTCCTACATGAATAATTATTAACATTATTTTCAAACGCAAGCAAATATCTGGTAGCAGATAGAAGTAAATGCCATATAGTGAATAGAGTTGTTATCAAATTCAACAGACACTAGAAACAGTTTCTTAATCAAGATACTATGCCAATAGTAATTTATTTATCGTACCCAAATTACAATAAAGACAACACACCAGGGCTTTGATATTTTAAATGCATATTTTAATTTGGGCAATATTAAGATTATTTCTGTAATTAGGAATATGTTAAGACAAAGTTATTCAAAAATAGCTGAGAGTTCAGTTGGTTATTAATAACACTTTCCCATAAGCTAATGGAGTACATAGTCAAGCACAGCATCAGTAATCAATGGCTCCATGTCTAGTTGGCAGCCGGTATCAAGCGGAGTGCCCCAAGTATTGGTCCTGGGGCTGGTTTTATTCAATATCTTCATTAATGATCTGGAGGATGGCATGGACTGCACCCTCAGCAAGTTTGCAGATGACACTAAACTGGGAGGAGTGGTAGATACGCTGGAGGGTAGGGATAGGATACAGAGGGACCTAGACAAATTAGAGGATTGGCCCAAAAGAAATCTGATAAGGTTTAACAAGGACAAGTGCAAAGTCCTGCACTTAGGATGAAAGAATCCCATGCACTGCTACAGGCTGGGGACCGACTGGCTAAATGGCAAGAAGGCTAATGGCTTAGAATTATGGAATCATAGAATATCAGGTTAGAAGGGACATCAGGAGGTCATCTAATCCAACCCCCTGCTCAAAGCAGGACCAATCCCCAACTAAATCGTCCCAGACAGGGCTTTGTCAAGCCTGACCTTAAAAACCTCTAAGGAAGGAGATTCCACCACCTCCCTAGGTAACCCATTCCAGTGCTTCACCACCCTCCTAGTGAAAATGTTTTTCTTAATATCCAACCTAAACCTCCTCCACTGCAACTTGCTGAGGGTGCAGTCCATCCCATCATCCAATTCATTAATGAAGATGTTGAACAAACCAGCCACAGGACCGACCCCTGAGGCACTTCGCTTGATGCTGGGTGCCAACTAGATTGTTCTAGTTGGGAGGAGAAATTGATGATGGAGTTAGGATCTTTGATGCAATATTGTTTATTTTCAAAGAACGTACAAAGTCTTGTTTCTCTGAACACAGGAGAAAACAAAACACAGCAGACATCTTCCTTGCTCATAGCACCAAACTCTTTCAGCAGCTTGTTCAGGCTGTGTGTGTGTGTGGCTTTCTTTCTCTTCCTCTGTGGATCTTCAACTTGTGCTATGTCTGTCTTTCACTCACATCCCTGCTGAGAAATAATGCCCCCGTCCTCTAAGTCCAGATTACTGGGCAGGTTTGCATACACTTCTATTTTAGGCAGGGCCACTTAGCTGTTTGTTGCAGCTATTTTAAATGAGTGGAAGTCACAACAGTTTAGATGAGGTTTATGCCAACTCACAACAGTATATTGCTGTCAGTTTGTGCAGTGATCTCCCTTTCGAAATCCATATGTGTTTCAAGGGGGTAAAAGGCAGAATGATTATAAGGGTAATTCTGGCTCTTGGTTCTACTGGATGCTATTCACTCGAGAGCAGTCGTTGAATCTTTATGCTGAAGGCTGCATGATCATTTTTCAGCTACCAGAGCTGCTTTCTCTTCAGAGGGAAAAATTCCCATTCAAGAATTACCGTGTAAAACTTCATGTGGCTGCTTGTGCCCTCCCTTTTCCAAGGGGAGAAATGACAGACCCCAACCTATCTGATTATTAAGGACTAGTGGTGAGCATGCTTAGTTTGGCTTGGCATCCCACAAATGGCAGGTCCCCTCCTGTTCTAAGTGGTTTCTCAGCCCAAACAGAGGTTATCTGGCGTGGGCCCAGCGAGCAAAAGACTCTCTACCAACAACAGTTGTGGTGAGGAAGAGGATAAATCAGAGCATCATGGAACTATAGGGTTAAAAGGGACTGCAAGAGTTCCTCCTTCCACCAGCAAACCCACTCACCCATCACTCAGTGGTTTTAAATCACTGGGCAAGTAATCTGAGCAGAAGCTACAAATCCTCCTCTAGAACTGGTGTCCTAGGGCGAGTCTCTTGTATATTGTCTTAAAGATCTGTTCCAGGGCCTTGTTTGCTTCCTATAGCATGCATTATTGCTGAACACTGCAAACTCTAACATTTGGAATCTTCAAAGTAGCATTTTTTTCATACCTGTAGCTGTTCAAAATATTTACAAATCATTTTTAATTAAAAAAACAACACATAGTGTGCACTACAGTAATCAAGGAAAATAAGAACAATGTTTTATTGAGAATGATATCATGGGGAAATGAAATGCATTCCCCTCTTCAAAGAGTAAATGTTGTATTCAGTAGCAGTGAGCTTAGTGAATACATTCCCATTGTGGTTCATCTCCTTGGAGCTGAAAGTACTAGTGTAATTAGTGTAAAATGAAATTAGGATGATATTCAGAAATGCCTGGGCACTCTATTTTGGTACAATAAGGGTGCCTTTTACTCTGTTTAATACTAGAATTACTGTGACATGTACTTGTTCTAAGGCTTTGCAAGAGTAATGATAAAAGATGCTGGTATGTACGCTGTAGTGAACATAGTCACCCATGCTTGCTTGATTTAGTTAATTCTGAGTTAGATCCATTTGAAATTGCCTGAGTGGATCTTCTATTAATACAAGCCCTGTAATTTCCCTTTAGATTCTCTCTAATCTATTTTAGGCATTTAGGCAATCATTGCAGTGTCTAGGCACTGTGTTGTCTAGACTGTGGTGTGACCATTTTCAGAGTCTTACTCAGCTGTTTGTTTTATATTTAACAATTATGAACTACCAATTTTGCAGAGCTTCTTCCTCAAGAATTTTAGCATAAGCTTCAGTTAGTACTCTGAGCATACTTACTTCTTTACAATGGTACTGCTTTTCACAGATGGCCAAATTTTGAGCCATAGTCACAATGGGACTTCCTCCAAAAATGCTCATTCATCAATTTAACCTATAAAATTGATCCCTTGCATGAATTAAGGTACTTGCATGCTCAAATTAGTAACTGGAATCCTAACTGTTTGCTAACAGTTCTTTGCACATGAAAATGAAGGGTGTTGGGACCTAATAACTTAGGACAAGAGGGGACGACAAAGGTGACTTTATGCCACCTTTTACAGGTCTATTTATTCTTAGGCCACCAATTCCATCCTCAGTGCAATTTAGTGCAGCCTCACAGTGGCTCCAATCCACAGCTGGCTCCAGGCACCAGCTAAGGAAGCAGGTGCCTGGGGCGGCCATTACAAAGGGGAGGCACTCCATCCGCTATTGGGGTGGCACATCCGGGTCTTCGACGGGAATTCGGCGGCGGGTCTCTCGGTGCCTCTCTTCCTCTTTGAGCTGTTGTCGAAGTTCCACCGAAGATTAAGAGAGAGAGTGAAGGACCCGCCGCCAAACTGCCGCAGAAGAATGGAGCGGAGCAATTGAGCTGCTGCCGAAGAGCCACCGATCAGCCCTGCTCCAAACTATACCCAATTGCCTTTGATCCTAAGGGCCCATTCTGGCAGTCGGGGATTAATGAGACACAGTGCTTCTCCAGCTATGCCGCTTCTTCCTGATCATCCCCCTACATGGGGGGCTGTTGATATGGTAGCATAGAGCTGCTATGTCAGTTTTCTGCCATCTGGGGACTTCTTCCATGTTGGGAGAAAGCTCAGGAATCTTGTTTACACTTTTGTGCTACCAGAGGACTGCAAAGGGCTGAGAAAATGGCAACTTTGTGCCCATGGCTTGAAATCTGGTCCACACTGCAACTTGCTTCCCCCAAGTGGGGTAACTTTGAACTAAAAGTTGGCATAGGAATGGTGGAGATTACACCGGGGATCATGGCTCCCATTTTTCTTGAAAGCCCCAAGTAACACTGTGTCCTGCATTTATCATATAGGCATGTGTATCTGCATCTAGTGGCTAATCTACCCTTGAATCAAGTTGTCTTATTTTAACAGGGTAGCCAGCATAACTGTAAATATTAGTGCTAACACTATACAAATGTTAATTCAAGATATACATTTGTTGCTAGTCCTATTAGCACTAGCAACAAACTTTTGAGTCTTGTCTATATTAGAATTGCTCTTGATTTAGATGCATGTTCACTAACATGACTCAAGACAAGTGTAGACATATCCTAAATGTGTGTGTGTGGATAGTGTGCTGTATTTCTTCCCCTTCATGCACCCTCAACCCATTTGGGTCTAGTCTCTCTAATAAGGTTGTCTGTCCCACACCAAGCAGATTGTTCTCCCTACCACACTGTGAGGGATCTGGCAGAGAACCCTCTCTTCATCCCTCTTTCTGTGTGTTCAGCCAGTAGGAAAGAAGCTGGCCTTTCCCCTCAGTCCTGCTGACTTGCATCTGGTACTTATCACTGCCTTTCAGCTGGTGAGCTCAGCTCTTATCTCTGCTAATCAGCTGTTAGGAAGCAGTTATGCTGACCAAGCTGTTGCACACAGCAACACACACACCACTACTAGTGCTGGGGACAGCCTCCCTTCCCTCTTCCACACTCTCCCCCTCCCTCCAGCTCCAACTTCCCCTCGAACACAGGCTTAAAGTTGGTATGCAGTGGGGGGAACATTGTTGTGCCCCCTACCTGAAACCAGGGGGAAGAAATATCTCTCCATTCTTCCCATAATCATGTCCATTTTAATCTCTTCCATATACCAAATAACTCCCATTAATTAATGTCCTTCTTCACAAAAGTATGTTCCTCTAATTTTCCATTTCAGAAAAAGACACTTGATATATTTTTAGAGCTGTTGATTAATCGCAGTTAACTCATGTGATTAACTCATATTAATTGCACTGTTAAACAATAGAATACCAATTCAAATGTATTAAATATTAAATATTTTTGGATGTATTTCTACATTTTAAAATATATAGATTTGAATTACAACACTGAATACAAAGTGTACACCACTCACTTTATATTATTATTTTTGATTATAAATATTTGCACTGTAAAAATGATAAACAAAAGAAATGGTATTTTTCAATTCACCTCATACAAGAACTGAAGTGCAATCTCTTTATCGTGAAAGTACAACTTACAAATGGAGATTTTTGTTACATAACTGCACTCAAAAACAAAACAATGCAAAATTTTCAGTCTACAAATCCAATCAGACCTACTTCTTGTTCAGCCAATCATTAAGACAAACAAGTTGTTTACATTTATGGGAAATAATGCTGCCCACTTCTTATTTACAATGTCACCAGAAAGTGAGAACAGGCATTCACATAGGACTTTTGTAGCCATCATTGCAAGGTATCTACGTGCCAGATATGTTAAACATTCATATGCTCCTTCATGCTTTGGCCATCATTCCTGAGGACATTCTTCCATGCTGATGGCACTTCTTAAAAAAAATAATGAGTTAATTAAATATGTGACTGAACTCCTCCGGCTCTATTTTACCTGCATTCTGCCATATATGTCACGTTATAGAAGTCTCAGATGATGACTCAGCACATGTTGTTCATTTTAAGAACACTTTCACCGCAGATTTGACAAAATGCAAAAAAATGTGAATTTTCTAAAGACTACAGCACTTGACCTAAGGTTTAAGAATCTGAAGTGCCTTCCAAAATCTGATCAGGACAGAATGTGGAGCATGCTTTCAGAAGTCTTAAAAGACCAACACTCCAATGAGGAAACTACAGAACCCAAACCACCAAAAAAGAAAATCAACCTTTTGCTGGTGGCATTTGACTCAAGATGATGAAAATGAACATGTGTTGCTCTGCACTGCTTTGGATTATTAACAATCAGAACCCACCATCAGCATGGACACATGTCCTCTGGAATGGTGGTTGAAGCATGAAGGGACATATGAATCTTTAGCACACATGGCATATAAATATTTTGCGACGCTGGCTACAACAGTGCCATGGGAACACCTGTTCTCATTTTCAGGTGACATTGTGAACAAGAAGCGAGTAGTATGATCTCCTGCAAATGTGAACAAACTTGTTTCTCTGAGTGATTGGCTGAACAAGAAGTAGGACTGAGTGGACTTGTAGACTCTAAAGTTTTACATTGTTTTATTTTTGAATGCACTTATTTTTGTACATAATTCTACATTTGTAAGTTCAACTTTCATGATAAAGAGATTGCACTACAGTACTTGTATTAGGTGAATTGAAAAATACTATTTCTTTTTTTTTACAGTGCAAATATTTGTAATAAAAATAAATATAAAGTGAGCACTGTACACTTTGTATTTGGTGTTGTAATTGAAATCAATATATTTGAAAATGTGGAAAACAGCCAAAAATATTTAAATAAATGGTATTCTATTATTGTTTAACAGTGTGATTAATTGCATAATTAATTGTGATTAACTTTTTAATCAATTAACAGCCCTAGTAGTTTTTTGTTTGGTTTGTTTTTGAAGATGAAAGTATACCCAGGCAAGCAAAGGGATAAGGAAAGCAAGGGGCAGCTGAACCATGTGATCTACTAGCTCTTTGATAGAACACAATACTTTCACTTCTGTTGAGGGTGACACAAAAACAAGCTATGGGTATATGAATATCTTATGGTCACAGTTCCAGCCATGAGTGTGTGCCAGGGATTTCTGGAGAATAAATATCTTCTTACACTGCAGTCTAATTTTTTTTTTTTTGGTGCCTCTGACTTTTCATTCCAATATAATCCACACTTGGTCCTGATACTGCTATTGGAACCATGCACATGGACCCCCATTAATTTCAGTGGGACTCCTCAGAGGCATGGGGCCCTCTGGCTTGGAGCCAGTTGCAGTATCAAGGCTTTAGTTACCCAACATAAAGGTATTTTACTTGTCTGATGTACATATAAGCCCAAAACCTGTATGTTCTGACACCCTAAAAGGCATATTTTTTTCTTATGGCAGTGTTGTGGCCCAAAAAACCCTTTCAATGCTTCAGCACCCCTCACTTTAACCTTTCTTTCTTTCTGTGTGTGGGGGGGGGGGGGTAGGGAAGGGTTGGCGCTTAAGAGAGAGAAAAAAACAATGTATTGCTCCAGAAGAGGTCAAGATGCAAAGCCATTCACAATTAGACATCGTGTGAAAAAGAACACGAATCAAATTAACCCAGACCACTTGATGCAGATTGCCTGGTAACCTTGCCATGAAACATGTTTTAAGGATAGTAAAATCTATTTTATTTAGTAAAGGAGATGCCTTGAGAATTGTTAATGATGAATTCTCTTGATTGTACCAGCTTTCTTACTGAAGTCCTCTGGGCCAGCTGCACTTGCAGATAATCATTTATTAGTGCAGTTTTTATGCTTTGTCAGACCGAAGGGATTTATTACAGAAGGCTTTGCTGTGGCCATGGTCATATTACCTTGATTAGGCTTGCTTTAAAGATCATGTAATAGCTATTCAAAATAAGCAATGAATAAGCATTAATATTTCATAATTTTATTTAAAACACAGTATAGGCAAAGCCAACATTATTGTTACTTTCCTCATGGCAATTTATGGTTACCTTTCATTTTAATTTTCAACATTTGCATTTCAGATGTAACTTTCTTGACTGTTAATGAGTGAGGCATTGGTTATATTTAATAATCCTATGCATTGCGGTGTCACAGCAGACCAAAAGATAGTACATGCTGTCACATTTTGGATGATAGATTTTATAAAACTCTGTTGCATAAAAATGAACTCTTTTGTGTTACCTTGCAAGGTTGCCATGGTGACAGAGCATTGATTCATGGGAATTTCACTTTTCTTGGTAATGTTAGACACTGAACCCAAAGCTGCTTCTTTAGATTGTTTTTAAATCTCTTTTTTGGCTATGGTATCATTTTGTAGGCAAGGGCTTATGATACTTTTTATAATTTTTATTTTGTCAAAATATCTTATGCTGTGAGAAATAAAATACTAAATGTTTTAACCTCCCAGTTGCTAAGTACAGTACATAATTTCAGTATTTTTTGTTGTATGTGTACCATAGTATTGGCTTGCTTTGTGAACATTTAGCATTTGTGATGCAGTCTATCACATTCTCTAAACTGGTTTGTTGGTTTGTGGGGTTTCTTTCCCTCCTTGGGTGGGGAATATGTGATAGACTATTTTCAAGTGACAGCAACTGTTATAAACTAGATTAGAAATGGTGTGACATTTGTTTTTAAACTGAAACTTTGTTAGTTTAATTTTTGATTAAATGCATGGAAAACCTGTTAGGTTTTGTATGTGAACTTAATTATAAAAGATAAGTTCTTTGGGGCAATCGTATTGAAATGTATTTCCCTATAATGCATATTTGTTGTACTGAATCAATAAGAAATAATAATGCTGAAACTTCAGTAGATCCTGACATTTATATCTATCTATCTATATGTAAACAAAAAAAATGGAAAAGCCCCTTCCCTCACCTTAACATATATTTCTGCATATTCAGCTGTGGAGTGTTTTCAGTGCTGATTCAGCCACATCTGTAATATACTGCAGATACAGCCATCTTTTTGACATATGGCAGGAGATATCTAAATGAATGTAATGGCACCATTTGGTACTCAGTTGGAGCTACCTAACCAGGCTTATGAAATGCACACAAAGGAATATTTTTTTCTGGAGGAAGGATCTCTTGCTGTTTTCATTTGAAAACAGCTAAAAGAAAATAGGCCCCAGTACTAAAGGCCTTCCCTGGGGAAAGTGTTTGAAATTATTATGCATGCTTTTTTGCCCCATTCCTATTAACTATTTTCTCCCAGAGGGCTTGTATTATTTGTTCAAAGCATATAATAGAGACTGGCAAATATGTCACAAACTATTGAACTAATTGAGAATGGGCGCTGAATTAAGTGAGAGCCTTTTTCTAAGTGTTATTGCGTGGTTAAGGGTGGGAAAATACTCAGTGTACTAATTAAATATGCCTTTCCTTTCAGTCCTGTGTTCCATTAATGGTGATCTTGAAACAAAGGGCGATGGAAACAGCCAGAAAATAGCTATCTGGTGGGGGTACGGAGAAGTGAAACAAAAGAGTATTTTGCAAAATACTTAGAAAAACACAAATGCAGAAAAATAATTACTTTTATAACTTCTCTTGGTAACACTGGCCTGGATCCACAAAGCTACTTAAGTCCCATTTTTAGACATCACTGAGATCCACAAAACTCTTGCTCAGCCACAGTGAAACCCTGTAGGTGCCTAAACTCACTCAGCACCTAAATGTTTGCATTAAAAGTTCCCTAGGCACCTAAGCTTCTGCCTCTGAACATGTACATTGCTGCCTCATGGTACATTGCTGCCTCATGGCACGTATCTTCTGTCTTAGCCCCAGATTGATCCATGGGGAAGATAGGGTCTCCTCTGCTTTATTTGCATGCATGACCTGATCCCACTAGGCACCTAACTTTGCACAAAACAGCTGAGGGGGGAGAGGAGAGAGAGGCTGGCCTTCCTTATAATCTTTAACTAAGTGGTTAGGGTTCTCACCTGGGTTGTAGAGACCCCTGGTTCAAGTCCCCTCTCTGCCTGCTGAGGAGAAGGGATTTGAACAGGGATATGCTGTCCTCTAATCACAGGGCTATGGACTATTCTTATGTGTGTCTCCCTCGGACTCTCCTGTTATTCCTCAAAAATAAATAGTTTAATAATTAAATATTAGCTGGGCCAGAGAAAGAGTTAAAATCCCTCTCTATAACCCAGCAGTTGCCTGAGAGGTGACAAATACCTGTTCAAATCTCTTCTCAGCCAGCAGAGGGAGGAACTTGAAGTGGGTTCCTGGGTAAGTATTCTAGCCATTGGGCTAACGGTTACAAGGGAGATTTGCCTCTTCTCTTCTCCCCCACCCAACTGTCTTCTGTGGAGTCAGGCGGCTTCTGAGCACACCTGCTGGATTAGGCCCCACACATGAGTTACGTGGAGCAGTACCTGTCTTCCCCTAGTTAGTGGATAGTTAGCAGAGATAGATACATCTCTGTAACCTGGACTTAGATGCTGAACTCTGCGAGAGGGGTGGGGCTTAGCACACATCCCTTTCCTTGGTATCTCCCATTGACTAGCATACGTGGCTCCCTGCGTAGGATTTTGGCTTTGTGGATCATGGTCTTGAGCATATCTTTCTCCGCAGTTCATTGTATAGGGTGACCAGGCTTTGTGGGTGCAGTGTTGTTCCTGTGATGTAGACATTGCAACAATCAGCAACATAATGCCCAAGTCCCTTTGTAGATCCAGGGCCCTGTATAATAGGGTTACCATATTTAAAAAATAAAAAAAGAGGACACTTCATGGGTCCTGGCCCTGCCCCTTTCCCACCTACGGCCCCGCCCCAGCCCGCCCCTTCCCCGCCCCAACTCCACCCATTCCCCGCCCTAACTCCCCCTCCTCCCTCCCAGCCCTGCAAAAAGGGCTGCCCGAGTGCTACCGGCTTCACGGTTTGCCGGGCAGCCTCCAGACCCTGTGCCCCCGGCCAGCGCTTCCCCAGTGCAGCTGGAGCCCGGGAGGGGAAGCGCCCAGCTGGGGACGCAGGGTCTGGAGGCTGCCTGGCAAACCGTGAAGCCGGTAGCGCTTGGGCTTCGAGCAGCCCCCATGCCTCCGGACCCTGCACCCCCGGCCGGGCACTTCCCCTCCCGGGCTCCAGCTGCTGTGCTCCTCCCCTGACTCTTTGGCTCTGTTTAAGAGCTGAGCTGCCCGAGCGCTACCGGCTTCGGGCAGCCCCCTTGCCTCCAGACCCTGCACCGCCAGAGCAGAGCAGCTGGAGCCCGGGAGGGGAAGTGCCCGGCCGGTATTTTTCCCGGACATGTTCGGCTTTTTGGCAATTCCCCCCGGACGGGTGTTTGATTACCAAAAAGCCGGACACGTCTGGGAAAAAACAGATGTATGGTAACCCTACTGTATAAGGTTGCCAACTTTCTAACTGCAGAAAACCAAACACCTCAGCCCCACCCCTTCCCTGAGGCCCCACCCCTTCCCCAAGGCTCCACCCCAGCTCACTACATTCCCCCTCCCTCGGTGGCTCACTCTCTACCCCCACTCATTTTCAGTGGGCTGGGGCAGGGGGTTGGGGTGCGGAAGGGGATGAGCGCTCTAACTGGGGGTACGGGCTTTGGGGTGGGTCCAGAAATGAGGGATTCAGGGTGGAGGGAGCTCCACACTGTGGAGGATTCAGAGTGCGGGTTGAGGCAGGGAGTTGGGGTGTATGGGTGGGGGGTATGGGCTCTGTGGTGGGGCTGTGGATCAGGGGACTGGGGTGTAGGAAAGGGCTTCAGGTTGCGAGTCTCAGAGCTCGGGGTAGGGGCTCGGGGTTGGGGTGCGGGCTTACCTCGGGTGGCTCCTGATCAGTGGTGCAGCAGGGATAAGGCAGGCTTGCTGCCTGTCCTGGCACCACGCTGCACCCTGGAAGTAGCCAGCAGCAGGTCCGGCTCCTAGGCGGAAGGGCCCAGGAGGCTCTGTGTGCTGCTCTCACCCAGAGGCACCGCCCCAGCTCCCAGTGGCCATGGTTCCCGGCCAATGGTAGTGCGGAGCCGGCACTCGGGGTGGGGGCAGCGTGCAGAGCCCTGGGTGCCCCCCAACTAGGAGCCGGACCTGCTGGCCACTTCCAGGGCACAGTGCAGTGCCAGGCAGGACAGGTAGGGACTATCCTGCCTTAGCCCTGCAGCACCGCCCACCAGACTTTTAACAGCCTGGTCGGCGGTGCCGACCAGAGCTACCAGGGTCCCTTTTTGACCAGGCGTTCCAGTCGAAAATCAGACACCTGGCAACCCTACCCCTATACTAAGGGTCTGTCCTATTCTCAATGAAATTTTTCACTCTGAGAATTTCAGCCCTTTGCAGTTGTCCAGCACAAGTGAGATTTAAGTGGGTTACAAGCTTTGTGCTGGTCCTTGATGCAGGGCTGAATTTCAGCCCAAAATGGGAGTAGGCTTGGGTCTGGTGGACAATTTCAAGAGTTCAGCTCCCATTGTGACCCCAGTTTCCAGAGTTACAAAACTGCTGAGTATTTCCAAAACTCTGTTCCTAATGCATATGCTTTTCTCTCTTAATACAATGATCTTTAAACAGATGTTTTTGTGGTGTAAATTTCTTCACTACAGCTTGCCTTCTGGAGGATAGATATGGTAACACTTACAGATTCTTAAGTTACAAAATCTTCACCCAAGTGTGTGTGGGTTTCTTAACAGATAAATATTTATCTGATGTGAAATTTATTAAGCTAATGTCATCTAAGGTAATGCTATTGTTATGTCTCCTACATACCTCCCTGAATGACTTAAGTTTCTAACATGTTCCTTCATAGAATCCCTCATCTTTTTTATTATGACTGCTGCCATTGGGTGGTTGAGTTTGAGTTGTTAGTTCACTTTTTGTAAAGATCATTAATTACCACAGTTAAAAGTGGCATTGAATTGTAACAGTGCTAATTAGTAGTAGCAATTATTCACTCTGCAGCTGTGCAAAGGGAAAAAAAAAGTGGTCAGTTCTTGCAACCCTTGAAGTCAATGGAAATACTCAAGGTAGTAAAGTTATTTTTTTTAGGATTGGAGCCTAAGCCCTTAAAAAGAAATAATATTTGCTATGCCTGCTCTAGAGATGGGTGATAAACCCAAACCATGAATATATAGCCATGTGAAGAACCTAAGGTTCTAAAATATTAGTTTATTAGCTAATGGTTTGGTTCTTCTGGCTGTGGTCTGAAATACCAAAATGCTGACCCCTTGTCACTCTCGAACTGAAGTGGGGAAGTACAACCATTCCCTTGACTACCTTGTCCATAGTCCACAGTCCTCCCCAGAACTGGACTTCCCTGGCATCTTGTATCAAGGAAGCATCAGGTGTCTTCTACGTCTCTCAGCATATGCAGGGTTTAACCCTTTTTCTGCCTGCAGCTTTCTAGATTGCACTTGTTAGCCAGCTATCCCTGCTCATAAGGGATACCATAAGTGACACAGATAAGTGGCCCTCCTCCTCTGCAACCTCAATCCCAATGGAATCATCATCAGGAGCCAGCCCACCCTGCAGCAGCAGGACACGGCCTCTTACAGTCCCACTGCTATAGCTGTTTAGCCCTATATGACAGGTGGTTGGTGTATCAGCAAATCTACAAAACACAAGTAATAATGAAGGTAGGAGATGGAAAACACTTTAAAGTGCTATTTAAAAAAAACAAAAAGATCAGTGAGGGCCCCTTATCCTGCCAGTTCCATGGAACTGCATGACTTAAAGGAATCTTCTCCTGAAACAGTTTAAGGGTTTTTTTTTTGTTTTTTTTTTCAGAATAAATCAGTATCTCTTATAGCTGGAATTACTGTTTACCCTGACTCGTGGTTACACTGTCCTTTTAGATCTAGCAAGCATGATGCATTCCTGGAATAAGTCTGCTTATAGAAGCATATCCATCTTGGCTTACTATTGCTGAATTTCTTACTGTGTCTCCTTGCACTGTGCATGAGTCTGCTGCTGAGTGTTGATCCTAGGCGTGATCCCCTGCTCTCATTGAAATCACTGAGAGTTTGTCTCTGACTTCGATGGAAGTAGGATAGGCATTAAACTGCAGCTCTTCCTGTTTCTGAAATTAGCAAACAAGATCCTCTTCATTTAAGCAGATGTTTGTGTGCTGTGGTAGATCATTACAATCATTCAAGTCTGGTTTTTATCCACACCACTCTCCTTTCCCATGAACAAATACTGTCAAAAAAAGTATTAAAGTTTGCAGCTTATTACCTTGAATAAAATTCCTATCTGGTAACCAATACCAGGACTACCACTCTTAGTATGCAAAGAGTCTATTAATTACATTGGAGTATCAATATAATCACTGTGCTGATTCACTAAAGTGCATCCATGACTTTTTTCCTGAATAGCAACAACACCCTTAAGGTTTTTTTTTTTTTTTAAAAATACAGTGATGTGGGATCCTCCTCTCCGCCATCTGCCATGTCTGACAAAGCGAATGCCAATTTCACTTTTAAATTTTACAAAAAACTAATCTTTTACTACTATACATGTGCATGAATGTGTGAGATAGGAATATGTGAGAATGCTGTTATAAACTCTTAAGGGGCACTCAATCCTGGCTACTTCGTTTATTTTATTTTTTTTAATTCATTTTGTGGAATTGCTTTCTAAGATACAGGATACGTATATATCTTACAGCTCCTTTATAAGATTACTTTTAAGCTAGAATTGACCAGGAAGTGAGACTTGAAAGATTGTTTTTTATGGCGTTGAAGGCTTGCAAAGAACTGCATTGCATGTTTGCTCTCTGAACCAACATGGTCCTCATGCATTTATCTGAAGCTGGTTCAGGCAGTGAAGCAAACCAATGCCAAATACAAAGGATAAAAATTATCCTTATTTTTGTTGGCAAAACCACTGAACATTTCAATTACAGGGTGTAAGAGTGACCTGCCATCAGATATTAGGTGTCTGATTTTAATCTCAGGAAGGTGATTTATAAATTCTTTTATCTAACCTTAAATTCTGAACAATCCAATTGGTTCACTATGGGGGAAAAAAGCTAGACAGAAAATGACTCTGGGCTAAATCCATGTAGTTATTACTTCTGTGTTATGCCTTTATTTTGTCATTGGGCAGACATTACCAAGTTACTCTTTATTGAGAGATAGGGGAGAGAGTACCTTAGGAAAGAGACTGAATTACTTAAGTAATACTGAGAAAAGCTAATAAAAATAATACACAGCTTTCTTCGTTGTTTTCCTCTGTACCTAAATGTTGTTGACTCCTTTTGTCAAAAGGCAATGATCATAAATTTCACAATTCAGTAATGATCAAATCTACGTCCCTTTAGAGTCAGTGATGAGACTTCAAGGACAAAATTTTCAAGTTCTCAGCACCCACAATTGGGGATAGGGCCCCCCCCCCAAAAGTACCCAGCATTTAGCCCCTCTGATTGTAACACTGATGATGACCAGATTTTCAAAAGACCTCCCCACCCTATATGCTGGCCCCATCTGAAAATTTGTCCACTTATTGTGGCACTTCAGTGGAAGACAGGAGGCCTGAGTGGTTTTCCTTCCTATGTAATCTTGGGCAAGTGCCTTAATCTTTCTCTTCATCCATTTCCTCATTTTAAAATGGAGTAAATTCCGAGAACCACTGCCCAGGTTTCGCTGACTTCTCCTGGCCTTGGCTGTCAGCAAGTCACCTAGAAGAATTCATAAGATGATCAGCCAGATCACCACATGCATCTCTCAGGACTTGCCTACATGACAAGTTAGTGTGTGGCAAGCTAGAGCACTGTAGATTCGCACCCTGGCTCGATGCGCAGTAACTCACTATGTAGACAAGTCCTCAGGCACTGCATTGGTGGGGCTCCTATGAGTTTACCCCTACCTTCCCCAGGGGTAAGTTTCTGCTGTCACAGCATCCTCATAGAAAACAGAAGTAGCATATTGCACCTGAACACCTGCTGGGTAAATCAATCCTAGTATTACTTGTCTTACACCTACCTCAGAGGGTTATGAGACTTAATTCACCTTGTGGAAGATACTATATGGTATGTGCAAAGTGTTATAACAGCCTTATTCTGTTGCTCAAGGGAGAAAATATAGTTTGTTTACATTTACACGGCTGCCCGCAGCTCCCAGTGGCCACGGTTCGCCCACCACTGTTATCTTGTCTCACTGATAACCAGGTATTTCAGAAGTTGTTTTATCCTGATTTATCTGCTTCATTTAACTTGGATGAACTTAAGGATCATGAGGGGCTTTACTTATTTCTTATGTTGACCAACACACAAAATTAGTCACTATTGAGAGCTATGCTGTCCTATCAACTGTGCTCTGATTCAGGCCTTGCTAGAGTGCTAGAGGAACTGCATGCTTTTATTATTATTGTTTTTTTACTGTTTGTTAATCTTGAAAAAATATTTTGTCAAGTTGGGGCCAGAGTTTTGACTAGTGTAAATGGGGGTTCACTAATGTATACTAGTTGAGGATCTGTTGTAAAGGATCTGTTCTAACCTATTTCCAACTTAACCTACATAGTCTTTTTTTGATGAGGATAAGAATTAGGTTTCTTAGCCTCCAGTTTCTTTTAATAATTTGGTAAACTAAATGTGATCAGATCATCTCTTTCCTCCACCTTGAGAGTATCCCCTACTTACATTAATTTCTGCCGCTGTTGGGTCTTGATATGATTGTGCGTATTTGTATTGCCACAAACTAAGATGATCATTCTTTGTATCTTTATACTGACATATTGGCATAGTTCCTGTAAGGTACTTGTTGTTGCAGTGAGTTTGGTGTAAATTAAGTAGGTTCAGAATGATGCTACCAGGTTCCTAGAAAGCGTGAGGAGGCATTCTGAACATGATGCTGAAACAGCTGCATTGGTTGCCTGCTAAACAATCCACTTATTTCAAAACTGCTTCATTTGTGTTCAGAAGGCCTTGGTTCAGCACATCTCACTGATCATTTAAACCTTTAGATTAGAGCAGGTTAAAAAATAATTTCCATCCCATAGGAAATTCCAAGATTTCAGAGTATGGCTTTGTCCACAACTGGGACAAAAAGTCATAATTTCAGACACCCGCAGCAAAGGATAAGAGGAGTCCCACCACTGCAGCATGCTACTTCAGCTCACAGAACACCCGCCAAATAACCTGTTTGGAGTTTTAGCTTCCTGGGTAAAAGTTGGGGGAGGAGGTGAATGTGAAGTAGAGTACAGGAGCCAACTGAGCTGCTCTGATTTCTCCTCCTCCTATGCCTGAGAAGAAAGCAGGTGTAAATTAAAGCAGCCCCTGAGTATTCATGAAAACACTCAGTTATCCTACAAGCTTAGTGAACTTCACACACATGGTTTACTTTGAAAGTTGAACCAGGAGTGTGGTATTTGTATTTATTGCAATTCTGTTTAAAATGTTTCAGTCTTCCAATCAGAGAGGAGAACCTAATCCATGTGACTTAAGTGACCAGTTCCAAAGTATTATTAGCAAATAGGCAGTGAAAAGTTTGCAAACAGTCTAGTCTTAAAATTCTCTCTCCTGACTATTTGTCAAACACATTACAGTAAATGGATATATGGGGGGATGGGGAACCTACTAGTTTCGGTTCAGGAATAATTCATTAAGGAAACAGAAGTATGCTCCTGAGATCTGCATGGGACGGGCCCATGTGGAACCCACTGACTTCATGTGGGCATCATATGAGCGCAGGGGTGTGTCTGCCCCTGTGGGTCTTATTGCAGAATCAGGATCTATATTTGTTGCTAACAAATGATAGTCCAACCAGAGCATTTTCATGGTATATTAACAAATGCACTATAGTATACTTCCTAAAAATGATGAAATCACAGTAATATGAGAACTTGCTGCAGCATCTATTATATTTTTGCTGAAAGGCAAGGGCTACTAACTTCTTGTGCAGATTTTACCATTTGAACTCTAGTGAAGTGTGGCTTAGTGAGATTCTATTACGTTGGGAGTTGTGACACCTGGGTTAAGGTATATATAACAAGTTGTGTATGCTTCATTTTATAGGCTTCTAGAGATTATGTACCCAATGGGAAAATGAAAAGTCAAATCCTATGACCCAGTCTGACATTGACCTTGCACTTCAGGGACAGTTATTATATAAGGATGAAATGTTCTCAAGCTATTTCTCCATGGCAGTAGGCTCAAACAATTATCATTCAACAGAACACACACATGACTTCCTGTTCAAGCACTTTATTTCTGAAATAAAGCCATTGGAGAGAATCCTGTTCTCTTCTTATAAACCCGTCATACATCTCTCTTCTTTAATGCCCTTTTAGTTCTATTGATGTACAGCAACTGAGAGAATGTAGTGACTGTGGACATCCAATTAATCTTTTCATCATGGCGGGAAGAGATACATTTTCCTTTTCAGTATTTGAATATTGTTGGACTCTTACTCTCTCAGCTGAAGGTGTGAGGGAGGGTGTTACACGATGGCAATATCATTAAAAAAAAAACCTTATGTACCATATATCTGTACCTTGGGCATTGAAATGGATGAGTGCATTGTTGTATAGTTAGGATTTGTATAGGATATATATAATTTAGTCTTTTCTATATTTATTATATTGAATAACATCATGATTGGAGCAGTACATATATTTAACACTTAATTTCCAGTTGTAAGACTGAGAGAACTTCCATTTAACTAAAACCTATGTTCAAGTACCCTGTAATCAAAATCTGATCCCTTGTACCTGTTCATGCAGAATTACAAAGGTTCTCCCTCCTCCCCCAGAATATAACACTGTTTATGTCCTAGGCTGCTCCCAGAGAAAATCTACATGGGGACAAAAAGGATGTAGCTTGTGGTTTTTCAAGGTCTTTAAGGACTGAAGTAATTAATCTGATGTATGTTATAATTATTTCTAGCTACCAAAATAGAAAGTATTATGGAGCTATTTTTTCTAGTGCCAAAAATACAAATGCCAGCAGTGAGGTCATTGCAAATGGTTTCCAGGAAAATTCTGTGTTAACCCTTCACTAAGGGCCACGTAGTGCCATTGATTTATAGTTAGGACTCTCCACAGAGTTCTGTTACAAAATTGATAACAAAATATGGTCCTCTCTTTGGAATATCTTCTATAATTAGAATAACTGGTTCATTAATTTATAAGGTAGGCTAAGGAAGATAACTGGTACAGTTTTTCTGTTAGCTTACCTGATATATAGTACAGCAGACTGCAAATTATTTTCAAGTATAAAGGCTTTGAAACCTATTTGTATGACATCTGAGTTCAATAAGCATCATCACTGTTCAAGCATTTGTCTCTGTGTTAAAAAAGTATTGTAATTTTAAATGTATATTTAAAAATACTTAACTGTCATTTGCTTCCAATGAATGGCCAAATTGCTATTTTGGAGACTTTAGTCATGGGATGTTCTTTTTTTGTGGCAGAAGGACAGCAGAATGTTTCCTTGGTGTGTGTCCTTTGGCAATTCTCAAAAAAACTTTGGGAACTGGAGATGGCAGCCATGATATGTGGTGGGATGGGCCTCCGACAGAAAACTGGTAGTCTCCTACATTTCCTTGTGGATCACCATATTCTCTCAGCCTTCAAAATAAATAGTAACTCACATTTATCAAACAGAGTTCAGACCCTTGCAAGGAAAAGTAGCTGTGTGCATAGAGCTATGTGATATCAACTATGTCTGCCAATATGTATAACATAATACTTTTCTCCTAATTTGGAGATTTACTGCCAGAAACCATACTGCATCCAGGGCTGCATCCAGACCTTTTTAGAAGATAGCAGTTTTTGGGTAACCAATGAGGGTACTTTTAAGACTTGTAAGACAGCTTTTGTATATGAAGGTGTAAATATGGGGTAACTATAATGATTTCACCTGTGTAACTGACAGCAGAATTTTCTCCTCACCCTCCCTTGCGTACCTGCTATTCTAAACTGCCACCTAAACCCGGAATGTGATCCCAAATGTCATCCTAGATGTATGAATGTGTATCAGAAATGTCTTGATCCTCTTGATATTTCTGGAACTAGGAGTCTGGTGGCACCTTAAAGACTAACAGATTTATCTGGGCATAAGCTTTCGTGGGTAAAAACCTCACTTCTTCAGATGCATAGAGTGAAAGTTACAGATGCAGGCATTATCTGTAACATTATCTGTGGAGAACCAGTGTTGACAGGGCCAATTCAATCAGGGTGGATGTAGTCCACTCCCAATAATAGATGAGGAGGTGTCAATTCCAGGAGAGGAAAAGCTGCTTCTGTAATGAGCCAGCCACTCCCAGTCCCTATTCAAGCCCAGATTAATGGTGTTAAATTTGCAAATGAATTTTAGTTCTGCTGTTTCTCTTTGAAGTCTGTTTCTGAAGTTTTTTTGTTCAATGACAGTGACTTTTAAATCTGTGATAGAATGACCAGGGAGATTGAAGTGTTCACTTACTGGCTTGTGTATGTTACCATTCCTGATGTCCGATTTGTGTCCATTTATTCTTTTGCGGAGGGACTGTCCGGTTTGGCCAATGTACATGGCAGAGGGGCATTGCTGGCACATGATGGCATATATGACATTAGTGGATGTGCAGGTGAATGAGCCCCTGATGGTGTGGCTGATGTGGTTGGGTCCTCTGATGCTGTTGCCAGAGTAGATATGGGGACAGAGTAGGCAACGAGGTTTGCTACAGGGATAGGTTCCTGGGTTGGTGTTTCTGTGGTGTGGTGTGTAGTTGCTGGTGAGTATTTGCTTCAGGTTGGGGGGTTGTCTGTAAGCGAGGACTGGCCTGCCTCCCAAGGTCTGTGAGAGTGAGGGATCATTTTCCAGGATAGGTTGTAGATCGTGGATAATGCGCTGGAGAGGTTTTAGCTGTGGGCTGTATGTGATGGCCAGTGGTGTTCTGTTATTGTCCTTGTTGGGCCGGTCCTGTAGTAGGTGATTTCTGAGTAAGTGCCTGGTCCTTTGGAACTGGGAGTAACCTGACTATTGTGATTTTTTGGTGTAAGGGACCATCTATCACAAAGGCAGGCTTGCCTGGGTGGCAAGATAGCTGGCATGCCCAAGCGGACTATCTGTGACTCCCTGTTAAGGCTGTTATAATGCTTGAGAAGTTCACACTTGTTACTTGGTTGGTGAAATCTAATTATAAAACACACAACCAGTTTGGGGTTTGTGCCCTAGCTTATAACAGTGTGCCTTGAGGGTGGCACCCACGTCCGTGAGCCACTCTAGAAGCTTGACAATTACAGAGTTAAACCTCAGGGCTGTTATATGTAAAACCCTGATAAATGGAGGTTAATAATTCCCAGTCAGTTTTCAAGGACAGAACACTATACACTCTTTGTGTACAGTAAATGTTTGTTTTATTAACATATCCTAAACAGTATAAAATATTGTAAATAACACGTGAAATAGTATAAGTAACTTTTAAACAAAGCTATTAGACAGTAAATCTACTGGCGTTCCTTATACACACTTTCCACTTTGTTTCTGTTACAAACATTCAAATATAAAGTTTTTACATTATAGTTTTCTGCAGTTTACCACACATCAAAACAAAATCCCCTCTGATCTTCTCTGAGATGATTTCCTATGTATATAGTGTGACCATATTATGAAGTGTGTGTCCCCTGGACTCCT
The DNA here is from genome assembly GCF_013100865.1 of Trachemys scripta elegans. Classification (NCBI taxonomy): domain Eukaryota; kingdom Metazoa; phylum Chordata; order Testudines; family Emydidae; genus Trachemys; species Trachemys scripta. Next base: position 29,084,371 of record NC_048300.1, on the reverse strand, counting down.
CAGAGCTTTCTTTTTTTCTGAGAGAGGGATAGCTCAGTGGTTTGAGATTGGCCTCCTAAACCTAGGGTTGTGAGTTCAATCCTTAAGGGGGCTGTTTAGCAATCTGGGGCAAAAATCTGCCTGGGGATTGGTCCTGCCCTGATCAGGGGGTTGGACTAGATGACCTTCTGAGGTCCTTTCCAACCATGATATTCTATGATAAAAGGTAGCATCTCAGTTCTTCCAAACACTTCATGACCCTGTCAGCAAACAGGCTGGAGAATGCCCACAGCCAGCAACATTCCTGCTCTTAGGTTAAGAACTCACTGGTCCTCTCAGTTGCTGGTAAAACAGAAATCTGTAGCCTATACCCAAAATGGGACAGGGATCAGCATATAAAATATCCATTACTCTATAGGAAACCATCTTCTCCCCATTAGATCAGATAAGTCAGGCAAGAATTCACAAACCAGCGCGGCAGGGGAGGGCGCCGACCCCAGCCGCGGGGACCCGCTCCCCGACCTGCCAGAGCACCGGGGGGAGGGCGGAGAACCCGCTGCGGCTCCGCTCTCCCCGGCGGCCAGAGCACCAGGAGAAGGGCGGAGAGCCCGGCCAGGGCTCCGCTCTCCTTGGTGGCCAGAGCTCCGGGGGAAGGGCGGCGAGCCCAGCCGGGGCTCCGCTCTCCCCAGCACAAGCTTAGTGGGCTGGTACCTGGAGCCGGCCCTGTCACAAACTCTTACCTTGCTAAGTGCTGCCACGTTCTCTCACTCTGAGACAGAATCCCAGTTTAGAGCCATTAGCTGATAGCTAAAGTTAAGTTCTACAGGCTCTCTAACCCCTAAAGTTAACAAAAGCCCTTACTTCCCACCCCTTCCTCTAGGTACTTAAAGCACATTGTGGTGGATCAAACATTACCCAAATTGAGAGCTTCTCTCATAAGTAAAGCTGGAATAGCACTGTATCCAAGTGGTACAGGAACTGGAACTCACAGTAGGCATGCCTCTTGATCCTGTGTCGTTCAGCCCCTGAGTCCACAGCACTTCTCTAACGTCTCTATTTATAAACTTTCATGCTTGCGCTCTGATTGGCTCAGATCTCAAAAGGTGTGTATGACCTGCCAGATGGTTGTCTGCAATGAACATTTTGTATACAGCCTCAGAACGGGTACTGAGCATGTTGGACAATTCCTACACTCTGTTCTAGAAGTTTCTAGGTTATCCTAAACTGAGCTGTCCTGCCCTGCTCTGTGCATGTGTGCAGACACAGAATATCAGTGGGGAGGATCCATGTTTCCTCCCCACTGCTTCTCTCCTACTCTGCAGGAAGAAACAAAGTCAAATGCTGAAGTAGAAAGTGTGTGGGCTACAGTAGCATAGAAGGGACAGCAGCCAGGTAGGTAGCAAGTGGGTGGACAAGGGTGGAGAGTGTGCAGAGCCTTGGCTCCTGCCTTACACTTCCACGAGACACCAGCCAGCACATCTGTTTTGGTGCACAGAGGAAACCAATTTGCACCATGTAAAAGGCTGGTCCAGAGGGCTCTGTGTTTAATTTATTAGAACAGCTGCTACCCTACTCTGAGCAAGGAGGGAATCTGAATCTGGAACCAAACTGTGATCTTCTGTGTCATGAGTTAGTCCATGATCTGCTCCTGGGGCATACAGCTTTGTGCTGCTTTTTACTCTGTGCTTGTGGTAAAACTGTTATCGAGCAGTTTTTGAAGATGTTAGCAAGGTGATATTGGGAATTTTTTTTATAAACACATTTTGTCCAAATGTAAAACTGATTTGATACACTGGATTTAAACAGCACAGGTTTATCATCAACTTTATACTTTTTGCTTAGCCTGGGACTCTGTGTGTGGAATTAAGGTATTTTTCAGATTTTGTGACTGTCACTAAAGGTGTACTCTGAAACAAACTTTGTACATCAGTTTAATAATTATTTGAAGCCATTCCCTTCTATGAAATGTATTGTCAGTTCAGCATTGTGTTTCATAATCTGCCATAAATCTTTGACGTCCAGCCCTCTAGGACGAAGATGGAATGGAAATAGTTTTAGATTACATACTATACGATTTTCGATTTTTGCAAAAGCAAATGAAAGTTATGAACCATGGAGTACAGTTGCTTACCAGACACTGTGCTAAATGAAAACAATCAGTACTTGATCTTTCTGCCACATATAGTTACAAACTGACTTGTCTGTATTGTAAAACCTCTCAATGTAGTCCTGCAGAATTTTGTCCCATTCAAAAATACTGTTTGTGTGTGTGTCCACATAAGTGGCCTTTTAACACTCTCTCTCAGTTACGAATGTTATTCCTATCAGAACTTTAATCAGGTTGGCCCGTAATGTGTTTCCTTTCTTTGCATGTCATCAGACTTAAAGAGTTTTTCATGTTTAATTATTAATTGCTGACCAATAAAAGGATTTCATAATCCATATGGTCATATTTTTTTTCCAGAACTGTATGTCCTCAGCATCAGCAATTTCCACCTTTGTGGTTAAAGTAACTGTACCATGTGAAACAGCACAAAGTATACTTCTAAATTAATTCTGTGATATGCAATTAATTTATTGAGGGTAGAAATTAACACTTGTGGTATGAATGAATATATATGTGAGGCGAAGGGTAAAAGGTTAGATTCTCCAAATGGATCCATGCAGATGCAGCCTGGCTTCTGTTCAAATCCCTTTGGAAAATCCAGCCCTACACTTTTAAATGACTGGCCTCAAAAAAGCATCTGCACACTTTTTTGAATCTGCAAATGAATTTTAAGTATTAGCATTGGTTACACTTGCGAGGAGCTAGACTTGATTATCTAGTATTTATTTATCATCAGCTATGATCCTATGTGTGAACACTGATTTGACATTTACTCATATTATGATCCTCATGCTGCCATTTCTGATGCCTGGAAAACTGGTATTGTAGTTCCTCTAAATCCACAGCAATTGATGAACACTGAGTTTAGACACACCATGATAAATTAGTTCTCAACTGATTCATGTTATCCAAGTGCACGTAGCATAAGAAGTTATACTATTACACTGAAGTCCTGAGGTTAAATTCCACACCAAGACATGAGTATGAGACCTACCAAATCAGAATCAGGCCTCACTGTAAATTGTGAGACAAATGAAGATCAATCTTGTGGTCTTTCAATACCTGGCAATAGTATAAGTTGAGTAGTAAAGAATGGGACTTTACTTGCTTTAGTCACATCTAATGACTAGTTAAAGCTAAAATATTATGTGATAGTCATAGTCCAAGGAGGGGGAAAAAATCTACCTGTCACCCTACCCGTGCAAGGAATGTTCTCATAAAAACTGTATCGACTATCTTGAATGGAAGCACTTGTTCATACATTTTTTTAAAAAAAATATGTAATGTAAGTTTGTGAATGTCTTCCTTGGGAAACAATTAGCCTTACATTGCTGCAAGGTCAGTGTAATCCCTGTATTTCTGCCAAGGTTAGGGTGTACTCCAAAGTATCAATTGCAAAAGCTAAACCTGGGGAGGAGTGCAATTAAACAACAAGAAAAACTGAAGCCTCTTTTCCGTAACTCAGTGGAGCTGTCCAATCATTCCAGAGCACACTGATTTCCAAGGCTTGGCCCTCTTTGGACACTGACATCTCCTTTTCTATCCAAAGAATATGATTTTTAAAAGGGGTTCCACGTAGACCCTGCAACTTTTCTATATAAACAATGCAAAAATCAGCCTGTTTTAATTGATAATACTTCCTTTCTCCCACTATTAAGATTGTAAACTCTTTGGGGCGGGGACTTCCTGGGTGTTTGTATAGTGCCTATCACAGCATGGCACTGATCTTGGCAGGGAGCCCATGTGCGCTAACATAATACAAATGATGAATAATATATTAAATGCCTCATACATTCTTCTAATGTTTGTGTATTCCTTCTTCTGTACAATTACCTGTGCCTGTGCTTTTAAATATGCTATTTTACTGGTGACATTTTCTCCAGTATTGTTTTTAAGGAAATTTAATATGACAAAAGATCAAACAAGTTATTTTCTCACGTTGAGTGAATCATCCATTATTCCTGATCCCTTTGTTTCATGAACAGTAATTTCAGCCCTTTAACCTTAGAGCAGAAGATAAATGTAGTAAATTATTTCGTCCTCTGCTAACAGAAAAGTCTGACAAGTCCCATAACTGATTTTGGACCTTTAGTAATGGCTCCTTTCCTGGACCCTGTTCACTCAGAAAAGGTCAAATGTGAGCAAGGAAAAAGGACTCCATGCTTGAAAACAAAGATGAAATTGTGCTCTTGGTTTCTCTGTGAGATGAACAGTACTTAAGAAACCGTAATAGAGATATTTGACTGAGATTTTTATTTTTATCGAAAATGTGTGCTTCATTTTTATTGTTTTGGAGTTTTTAAAATGGAGCATTTGAGTTGCGTGTAACATTCCATTTGAGAAAAGATTATAAATATAAGGAGGATATGTGAATACTTCACTGGAACTGTTCTGCAATAGTACTATTAATAACTGTGCTTCTAATAAAGTGTAGCTATATTTTTAGTTAAACCTGAAGAACAATTACAAATTATCTGTGGTTATGAGAGGAAAAAAGGCAATTAAGCTGTGAAAGCAGCAGCAATATACTTTTAGTTCCATCCCATTGCAAACGCAAGAGCCCCTTCCTGTATACACTTAGGCCTAGTTTGTACTGGTTTAACTGTTAGGGGTTGATTTTTTTTAACTGATTATAGTTATATTGGCACAATCCTAGTGTGGATGCAGTTATACCTTTATAAAGGGGCTTTATATTGAATAATCTCCTACACTTATGGGAAAACTATACCAGTACAAGCACTTATATCCTGATAAAACAGCTGTAACTAAAAGGAGTTCTAGCACCAACCATAAGTTTAAAGTACAGGTCTGTCGCATCTTAGGCACATTTAACATGTGCGATTTCAGCTTTACGCGGTCGGCAAAAACAAAAACAAAACCCCAAAAAAGAGAAAAATAACAATTTAAATACTGTTTCTGTGGTGCGGGCAATTCCGCCCGCCATTACACTCAATGTAATTTTGACAATACACGATTTTCGCTTTAAGCGCTGACTGTGTAACCCCAGCGTAAGATGAGACAGACCTGTATAGCTTTTTATGTGTAGACAAAGCTTACCATAAGTAATTTTGTTTGCTGGGTTAGGTGTATCTAATAGCATAGTAATTAAGAGTTGTTCTCCACTTGGGAAACTTGTCCAAAGCCAAAAATATCTGTTGGAATCCAAGTTAGTACTGCAGACTCAGGAATTCCTAACGCTCACTCTTCTGCTTAGAGCTGTCCAATCATCCATCTCTGAACTCTACCATTCTCTCTTTCCTGAAAACAAAACAAAAACCTATGTTCACAAACTGATAAATGCTAGGAATACCATCAAAGCAGGGAAACAGATTCCCTATTTGTTATCCATTTGCAGATTTTCAAATGTAAAAGATAAGGTATAAGTTAAGAAGGCAGCGTCAGACTTTTATGCCCACTGAGGACATGGCCCTAAATTGCTTGGGCTTGGTTGGCTTGTGTCGCAACCTCAGTGATCTTCTTGAACATAAAGAACTTAATTGAAGAAAAAGGTTATTTTTTTACTACCCAGTTAGATGTTGTAGTTGGAGTTATTTTCCCTTGATACATGGATGTAGACTGGAAACTGTTTGTAATACTTTATTTTAAAAAATCATTATAAATAGGAAGCAGTTTAAAAACTCTACTAGTTGTTTTAATGAAAAATGATGGATCTGTTGCAAGGATGCCCAAGATAAGGTGATCATTAGCATGAGACGATCGACCTTGTCAAAATGGAGTGCCCTTGGTTTTGCCTAGGGATTTTTCAAATTCTAGTGTGGTCAATTATCTCCTGATAATGACCAATTCATCAGGTGCTAGTGCTTAATTAATCATTTTTACTGTAGGAAGGCTGTAGTTAAAAAATGTACAAGTCATAATAATTTATTCAGACTCACTTCATTTTGAAAGCAAAAAAATTAAAGATAAATGTTAACCTCACTTTGCCTACTTTTCCCTTCAGAAATAAATCACACAGAGATGCACATCAACCACTTTCAGTGTGGCAAGTCTGAGGTTATCCTTTTTATATATAAATTGCCATTCTACAGCAGAAACACTAGTTTAACACAAATTTCATTTGTGTTACACTTTTCATTCTATCACTCTCCTAAAAGAAATCTAATTGGGATAAAAAGAAAGACACAAGTTAAAGGGGAATTCTCTAATAAAATGGGTTCCAAAACTTAAGTTCCATAAAAAATAAGCTCTTACAAATCATAGCTAGTAGAAGTATTTCTCATAACATTTTATTTTAATTCCAGTGAAAATGGGGCTTTTTTTAACTTGTGAACAAATAAAAATTTCCTCTGTAAATTTATAATACAAATCATAGAATGTTTTATACACACACACACACACTCACATACTCAGCACTGTAGGCCAGATTCTGCTCTCTTACCTTACTGGTAATGTGAAATAACTTAATTGATGTTGGTAGTGATCTTACGATTAAACCACAGTCGGGGAGATACTTAAGTGGGCCATTAAGGGCTAAATCCAGAAATGGACTTAGGGTCAGTGTTGCAATGCCTAACTTCAGGTGTCTTCCACCCAGTGGAATCTATAGCCCTGACTTTGGGCTCCCTGTACAATACATGAGGAAAGTTAAGTGCCTAAGAATGGGATTCACAAAAGCCAGGATGTTGTGCATGGAGCCTAAGCTAGCTGATGGGAAATGCTGAAGAGAGGGTTGTGGCTTAAACCCCACCCCCAAAGGGAGTTAGGTGCCTTCTCTCAGGATTTGCAGTTGCCAGCCTTTTCTTGCAAAAAACAAAACAAAACTGCTGTAGAGGGGCTGCTGATACTTTATACCCTCTATTCCAGTGGTTAGAGCACTCACCCACGATAAAGAAGACCCGAGTTCAAATCTCCACTCTGCCTGATTCAGAGTAGGGACTTTGAATTTTGATCTTCCACCTCCCAAGTGAGTGCCCTAATCACTAGACTATGGAGCATTCTGGGGTGGATCTCTCAATCTTTCCTGTTGAAACTGTTCCACTTTGGATAAACTCCTTAAAATTCATTGGAGCAGGGAAGAGAACCTGACTCTTCCACATCACAGGGAGTCCCCAATCATTGAGCCATAGAGTCATTTTCATTTTCTCTGGTCCTGCTGGGGCTTAGATGCCAAATTCTGAATATAGTCAGGAATTAGATGGCTTTGCATATGCCCACTAGTAGAAAATTAGGTATCTAGGAGACTTCACTGTTGGAAATCTAGCTGTCTAGGGACTTCAGGCACTTAGAGGGTCAGGTGGCAGCTGAGCAGGGGTTCTGAGGATCTATGTTTTGGGTGCCTAAATTAGCAGTTAGGCACCTAAATCTCTTTGTGGATCTAGCCCTACGTGTGTATTAAGTGACCATAGTGTCTTGTGATCCTATTAGTGCAAAGGCTGTGAATAATTGTTCCTAGTCCTTGTGTGGAATGTGAGATGGGGAAGGTTCCTTGAATCCTGCCTTACTGACTTCCTTCCTGTGCAGAGGCCTGTTGCAATGTGGCCCATAATGTTTGCACAATCTCCATGAGAACTTCAGATGGAAGGTGATCTACAAGTGCTGCATAGTAACTACAGACTAATATATATTCATGTCTCTCACAGTGCAGCAGATGCCACCACATGACATGTGTCCTCTGTGACACTCAGATCATCAAACTATTACCACTAAATAGTGTGCTGTCATCCTTAAATGAAATTTTGCACTCTTCATTTTCATCCTTAAGTGAAATTTTGTGCTGGGAATGAGCACAAAAGACCAGCATATAAGGGTAAAAAATATCTAAACTGACTACTTCTGGTACATTTTGATGCTTTGTCTCATGCCGGGTGGGTGGAGAGTCTTACCATCTATATACTAAATAAACAACAAACCAAACTGTTAACTCTAAAGGTTCCCCAGGACTCCCAGTTGCTATTTTGCACAACACAACAGGCCTTCTCTTTACACTAAGCATCTTCTTCACATCTTTCAAAAAGTGTTAAGAGGGTACACTAAGGTTTCAAGATGATGTGGGGGTGGGGAAGCGAGTCCTTGTCTACACTAGAAAGGATTTGCCAGTATATTTGTACTGGCAACCCCTGTTGGAGATGCAGCTACACTGGCAAATTAGTTCTGTTGCCGGTATAAGTAGTACTAGTTCTCCAAATGAAATAAGCTATAGTGGCAAAAGGACTCTTTTTGCTGGTATAAATTGCATCTCCACTAGGGCTTTTTGCCAATTAAAAAATAGACATAAAGAATCACACCTCTAAACAATGTAATTGTGTCAGCAAAATTTCCAGTGTAGGACTGGCCTGATTGAAGTATTTGGGAAGTAAACTGGCATCAGAGCTGAGGTCTGCATAGTGGAGCAATGGGGTTAGTTCAAAAGTATGCTGGCCTCTTTTTGGTGTCAGTTTTTTGTTTGTTTTTTTTAAATGTGTGAGATCATTAACTGCAGTATTGCGACGTCTGACGTTTGTGCTGCTTCCTCAATGCAGCGCCAAACAAATGGCTTTATGACACTTTCCTATATTAGATGTTCATTTGTTTTTTAATGTATTGAGCACCTGAGTCAATCTGTTCTCTAGCCTACTGGGAAAACACTGCAGCTTCAAAGATGTATTAGTAAAAGGACAAAAGCAGCTTCTTCAATTTCCCACACCTCCGTCTTTATTGCACCAGTGTGCCTCTTCTTTTTTCAATGATCAGACTATAAATGTCTGCAATTTCCAATTTCCTAAGTTGAATCCTTTTCATTTAGGATTTATCCAAAAAAGTATCTAAAAAGTAGGTTAAATGCTGCTGTCCTTGAAGCTATGGTTTTGAAAATAAACTGTAACCATGCTAAATAATTTCTCTTGGTGGGGTGGGAAACCTGACAATTTTGGTTGAATGTACGTCACATAATAGCCTAATGTGTCAGGAAATATCTAGAGCATTTGGAAATGTCAAATCTATCTCCACATTCATGGTGACATCAGAGCTACCGTACTAAAGTGTGCTGATCCTCAGTTCTGTCTAGGGCAAATTACAATGTAGACATTTTGGTTCCTATACAGTGAATCTGCACCCCCAGCTCCACACAAAATATATATATATAAACCTGTACGTGAAAACTGACTGTAAAATAAAAATTACATGTGAAACATATAGGAAAACAAAATAGCACTTTGTATATTTAAAACCAGTTTGCCTAAGGATGGCTGTATACATGCTGGGCTTCATGGCAGTTTATACTGATTTGATTTCTTGAGAAATCTTTGATTCCATCTCACTGTAGTGTTTGGGGTTATATAGTAAAATTGCATATAGTAAAATATTCTGTAGGACCAACTTTCAATACAAATGTGGAAAGATATTTCAAAGGAAGGAAAAAAAATAATTCTTCATTGTGTGGTTGAGAAATCTGTGTACAGATAAAAACAGACAATCTTCACTAATGGAAAAGAATCAAAAGCATCAGTCGTGTCCAACCCAGTTGAATTTCTGTTAATCCAGTTGATAAATAACAGGTGCAGCTATCTGACCTAAAACTGGCTCAGACTTCATTTAATTGTGCTCCATTCAGGAAAGGCCACCTAATTATCAGATGTGAGAATAATAAGCCTTGAAGTATTCATGTGCATTGCACCAATTTCTATAAACCCTGTCCTCCGACTGATGCAATTGTAAATTAATAAAACTGTCACATGAATTAAAATGTACAAAAATGAAATAGAATGTTTCCTAATTAATCTGTCAGAATAAGAAAAGAGCTGTGTGCAAATGTATCTCAATTGCTCTGTGATAAAACCTAAGTTCTTTTTTTTTTAATGAAGGATTAAACCTGTTACAGGAATAGACTTGCCGTCTAGAGTGTGCTTGGAAGAGGTCTCTGTTGTATAATAAACAGCAAGAAATAACAGAGGATGTGGTTAATCACTATGAGATGGAAGGAGTAGTTGAGTGCCTCAAGTACTCTTGGGATGTGATTATTTCGTACTAACCACGCCCCCTCAAATTGCTTTATTGTCATTTTTGAAATGTCATTGTTCAGATATAAATTACTGATGCAGATTACTGGAGGTTGGCAGAAAGCCCCTGTATCTATGGAAACTTTTTTTCTCCTCTAGTTTCTTGGGGATCTACTATTAATGGGCACTGTAATGGACTCCGCAATGGGTAAGGTATCCTAGTGGTTAGCACACTTAGTGCCACTTCCCAGTGGGTAGATCTTGCAGTACAAGCACTCTTTTAATCAAAGGTGCAGTGAGATGGGCAGGTGGCCTCTCCTGTAGCAGAGCAATGGAAATAGTAAGTATAAAGGGACACTGTCAAGTAGAATTTGTAAAAATTAATCCTTTACAAACTAAGAGGCTTCTGTGAACTTTAAAGCAAATGTTTGTTTAGAGAATTTTTTTTTAACAAAATGATTATTCTGCATCAGTATTTGAAACTAGGAATGGGCAAAAATGTTCATCTAAAAGATTTTTTGACACAAGTGAAGATTTGGGGTGACCCCGCATACATATAATGAATTTTGGTTAAAAAACAAACAAATCCTGAAAATTGAAACATTTAATTTGAAATGACTTTTTGAATATTACTTCTATTTTATTTTTTAAAAAGTTAAAGTCAAATGAAACAAAACATTTTGTTTTCAGTTAAACTAAATGTTTCATTTGATGTGATTGAATTATTTTTAGTCCAGCTTGCAAAATGAAAAATCAGTTGTTTGCACAGCTGTATTTGACTCCATGCAATAAAGCATTATACTAGTGCATAAAATTCTGAAAGTGAAATTGATTAGAACAAAGGGTTACTTACTAGCATATTTTATTGTCTAGAATTAACTAAGCCAAACATTGTCACTTATTTCACTTCTAAGTTTGTTTGCACTCTGTCTGTGCAAATCTCTGTCCCTCTAAATTATTCTATTTCTTGTTGTGTTCCTCATTCTGGATATTTGTCAAATTTTAAAGGCCAGTGTCATATTTCTGTGTATTGGCAAGTGAAGAAGTGTGATCATAGTGCTGAGAGCTTTTAAAAAATGTTTGAAAGTATTTTTGTTTTAAATACCATGGCTAACCTCATTTCTTTAAAAAAATAGATGAACTTTACATGCTCACCAGGGAGACAAACTTTTAATTTTTGGGTCCACTGTCTCTGTTTTCCTTGCAGCAGAAGGGGATGTGGCAGAGGTGGCATGCAGATGAAGGAAAGTAGAGCTGGTCAAATTTTTTCCATCAAATGATTTTTCAATACAAATGCAGTTTCTGCAAAACTGCAGGTCTCTTCTCTGATTGAGCCAAGTGGTGCATCATGGAAGATGTAGTCTGGTCAGGAAGCCCAGCCTGTAAGGAAGGAGGGGGTGGGTGGGAAATCAGGCACCCAAACTACAACTCCAATGAGTCAATGTGCTACTACAGGGAGATATAGTTTAATGTTGAACTTAATCAGAACTAACCACTTAAACTTGGGGAATATCCAAGTGTTTTCATTTTGATCAAAAATACTGACATGAAACATTTCACCATTTCTGAATCAGTGCTTTTTAGAACTTTTTATTCCACATAATTTTTTTGATTTCAACGTTTTGTCCCTAAATATGACAAAAACAAACGTTAAATATCTGAATTTCCCACAGGACAGAAATTCAGATTTTTGTTATTATTATTATTATTTTTTGGCTCAGCTCTGGAGAAAAAATTTTGAAACCCTCTGTAATGAATGTGGGGCCAGTTTGGGAACAGCGTTCGGGGTTCTGTATCCCTACTGATAGCACTTCTGCCAGGCTAAATAATGTTGTGTGTGATTTTTTTTTCAAATAAGATTATAAAGTGTTCCAAGCAAGACAGATTTATATTTAGTTAAAAGTTATTGCTGTATCTAGTTGATTTTCATGGTGAAGGAAGTAGTTTTTAAGTAGCATTTGATGTATGTGTTTGCATTCTCCTGCTCCATGTTTGCTGTTAGGTTATGTTTTGTAGTGTGGAATATATCCTTTTGTCTCTTGTTTGAGAGAACTGCTTCTTTACCAAAACAGAAATCTCAATACACTTATGTTTAATATGTGTGGTTTTCCCCTTTGTATGTTACTACTTTTCATCATCAGGTCCAAAGCATAATATTAGAATGTTTTAAATAATACAGGAGTTTTCCATGTCACTGTTATCATTGGAAATGATAATTCTTCATTTAGACATGTAAATGTTCAATGGTCATGAAAATTCATACTACTCCACCATTGATATTATTTTCTTGGTCTATTAATGTTGCCTTAAGCAGCTCTAAAGCAATTTCTGAATATAAAATAAGTTCTGAACTATGTGCTGCTAGTTATAGAGTTGGGAACATGGAATGCTTATGTACTAATTTATCAGTAGCTTGCTGATATCCACTACTGGAAAAAAATAATCCCCAAAGCAGGCTTCAAGTATATAATATAACATGGTACTTGCATCAAATTACATCATGTCATAGAAGATTAGGTTACAGATCACCCAGGATAATGTGTGGCTAATAATACAGATGCTATGCTTTCATTTGGCTATTACACTGTCCAGAGCCGGCTCTAGGCACCAGCAAAGCGAGCAGGTGCTTGGGACGGCACATTTGCAGGGGCGGCAAGGATCCAGCATGGGAGCTGAGAATCAACAGGGGGCCCTGGGAGCTGTAGTTCCTTGGTTAGATCTCTGCCTATAGAGCCAGCCCCGGAGCAGGGAAAGAACTACATTTCCCAGCATTCCCTTGGCAGCGATCAACAGGAAAGGGACGGGGAGGGAGTGAGGTAGCTGAGACCTCATGCTGTAGTTTGCTTTGAATGGAGAGCTGGCTGCTAGAACGGGGTGGCAATGTGAACAGGGGAACAAGTATGCCCAAGGTGTAGAAGGCTTTGGCCCAGATATCCCCTTCAGAAGACATCCCCAGACTGGATTAGGGATACTGGTGTGACCTCACCTTGCAGTCTCCAAAGAAAGAATTGGGTGGACTAAATGGACAATGCACCTCTCTATCTGAAGCCTAGCAAGGGAGGTACATGGATCCCACCAGAATTTAAAATAAAAAGTAAGGTAGGGGAGGCTCTACTAGAGGATCTAATAATAATAAATAGAGATATAACTATCTATCTCATAGAGCTGGAAGGGACCCTGAAAGGTCATCAAGTCCAGTCCCCTGCCTTCACTAGCAAGACCAAGTACTGATTTTGCCCCAGATCCCTAAGTGGCCCCCTCAAGGATTGAACTCACAACCCTGAGTTTAACAAGCCAATGCTCAAACCACTGAGCTATCCCTCCCCCCCCAGATATTTCTCCCAAATAAAATATACTGATTCAGTGTAACTTGCTGTAGAAAAAGTAGGATAAAATGGAGCAAGAAATGCTTCCCAGTGGTTATTAGGACTGGAATTGCTATTTTCAACAGCCATTGCCATTTTTTTTTTTTTTTTAGTTTTATTTGTTTAAAAGGAAGACAGTGATATTGCATTGGCAAATTCCCCATAGAAACAAAGAGTTGAACAAAACAATAATAAAGGCACCTCAACTTTTCCTCATTTATGTAGGACAGTCTTATAATATGCATCCAGATATCCCTTGATCACACAAGCAAAAAATTGTTCCACTTTACTGCAGTTCTGTAACCATATGGGAACCAATCCTGTCTGTGTTCTGTGCACATCCAAAATTCCTGCTGAATGACCTGCCCTGGGAGCGAGTTACCAGTGACCCAGGGCTGGGGTGGCAGGAGGGTGCAGTTGGGGGAGGGGGAGACCAGGGCTGGGGCAGCAGAGGGGTGCGTGTGGGGGGGGCAGAGCTGGGGCAGCAGGGGGTGCGGGTGGGGAGGGGAGAGCCCAGGGCTGGGGCAGCAGGCAGATGCAGGGGGGAGCCCAGGGCTGGGGTGGGGGGCAGCAAAAAATTGTTTTGCTTGTGGCAGCAAAAAACCCAGAGCCGGCCCTGGCACTGTCTAGTCAATTGCCCTGTATTGATTGTACTGTACTTTTTTCCTCTTCTTAATCTTGTGGGTACACCAAAAAGCTTTGTCCATTAAGTGTCTGTAGGGTGACCAGATGTCCTGATTTTATAGAGACAGTCCTGATTTTTTGGGTCTTTTTCTTATGTAGGCTCCTATTACCCCTACCCCTTGTCCCGATTTTTCACATTTTCTATCTGGTCACCCTAAGTGTCTGCAAGATAAAATAAGTCGTCGTTGGAGGTAATACTCTGTCTCCTTGCTTGATTTTGCTCCCTCCGACTTTTATGTATTAAAATATATATAAAGACAAATGATATTGTGAAAATGTGTGTACATAACATAAGCACATATAGTTACCTTTGGTTCCTTCCATGACTCACACTCTCTTTCTGCCACATCTTGCTGGCTTGTGTTTACCTTGGGGTGAGATTCTGAGAGATACTGAGCACCTGCATCTCCTCTTGTAGATGTCATGTTGAATAAGCACTCAGGAGGCAGATTGGTAGTAGAGAAGGCAAAGCGTGTCTGGGTAGCCAACTCAAACTGCTTGGTCTTTTAGAAAACATCTAGTTCCTATTTGCCACGCTCAGAGGCTTAACATGGGTATTGGTATGGTCACTCCTGTACTATCATTCTACACCATACCCAGTCAAATTATAACTTTAATTACAATAGTGGTGGGTGCTCAGCATCACTCAGGATTGTCACTGGGCAGGTTCTGATCATGCAAGGAGATCTTTGTGGGCCACCTGTGTGGAGCTCTTTGCAGGGTTGGGTCAAGGGGCTATCTTAAATTTGTCTGTACATGCCATGCACATCTGTTGCATTGCAGAAATAATGGTAAATCCTGCAGTATATCTTGCATCATAAAAAGTTAATTCACAGCTAATGCAGCTTAGAGACGCAACTGATATAACAGCTCATAGCAGCGAGGGAAGGTTTCCATGCAGCAATAAAGCACCAATGGAAGCAAAATGTGACTATGTTTTACACTGGTCTACAATTTTTGAGAAGTCGTCTGCTTCAGAGATAAAATGTGCTATTTCTTATGTATTTTGATGTGCTGAATTCAAATATGACAATTAAAACAACTGATTGGCTACTGTTTCTAAGATACTAAGTTTTTACATTTTATGTCTATGTGTATTGTGTAGATAGTAGAGTTTTAATCATAAATTGTAAACCTAGGTCTTTTCATGTGTATATGGTTGCTTTACATGATAATATTTCACCTGTCCTGTTTATGTAACACTTTAAAAATCAGCAAAAGGATTATATAAATAAAATTTATTATGAAACAAAAGGCAAAAAACTATTATGTAGATAGTTTAAGTCCTATTCAGTGTCTACTCGGTGCTTCTTGGCTTGCTTCTTGTATTCATTAAATGGAGCAACTCTTCTCACTGTCCAGCAATAGTCTGCAAGCATTGATGGGCTCCATTTGCCCTGATAGCATTTCTCCATGGTTGCAATGTCCTGGTGAAATCGCTCGCCGTGCTCGTCGCTCACTGCTTTGCAGTTCGGTAGAAAAAAATCTAGATAAGAGTGCAAAAAATGTATTTTTAGTGACATGTTGCAACCAAGGCTTTTGTATGCCTAGAGGAGGTTTTCCACCAACAACCTGTAGTTGTCTGCCTTGTTGTTTCCGAGAAAATGTATTGCCATTAAGTGGAAGGCTTTCCATGCCATCTTTTCCTTGCCACGCAGTGCATGGTCAAATGCATCCTCTCGAAGAAGTTCACGAATCTGAGGACCAACAAAGACACCTTCCTTTATCTTAGCTTCACTTAACCTTGGAAATTTTCCACGGAGGTACTTGAAAGCTGCTTGTGTTTTGTCAATGGCCTTGACAAAGTTCTTCATCAGACCCAGCTTGATGTGTAAGGGTGGTAACAAAATCTTCCTTGATTCAAGAAGTGGTGGGTGCTGAACACTTTTCCTCGCAGGCTCCAATGATTGTCGGAGTGGCCAATCTTTCTTGATGTAGTGGGAATCTCTTGCACAACTATCCCATTCACAGGGAAAACAGCAATACTTTGTGTATCCAGTCTGCAGACCAAGCAAGAGAGCAACAACCTTCAAATCGCCACAAAGCTGCCGCTGATGTTGGTCATAATTTATGCACCTCAAAAGTTGTTTCATGTTGTCATAGGTTTGCTTCATATGGACTGCATGACCAACTGGAATTGATGGCAAAACATTGCCATTATGCAGTAAAACAGCTTTAAGACTCGTCTTCGATGAATCAATGAACAGTCTCCACTCATCTGGATCGTGAACGATGTTGAAGGCTGCCATCACACCATCCATGTTGTTGCAGGCTAAAAGATCACCTTCCATGAAGAAGAATGAGACAAGATCCTTTTGACGGTCACGGAACATGGAAACCCTAGCATCACCTGCCAGGAGATTCCGCTGCTGTAGTCTGGAGCCCAACAGCTCTGCCTTACTCTTGGGTAGTTCCAAATCCCTGACAAGGTCATTCAGTTCACCTTGTGTTATGAGGTGTAGTTCAGAGGAGGAGGATGGGAGAAAATGTGGGTCCTGTGACATTGATGGTTCAGGACCAGAAGTTTCATCCTCTTCCTTTTCCTCCTCTGACTCAAGTGAGAATGATTCTGGTGCATCAGGAACCGGCAGTCCTTCTCCGTGGGGTACTAGCTGTATAGCTGATGGAATGTTTGGATAATGCACAGTCCACGTTTTCTTCTTTGACACACCTTTCCCAACTGGAGGCACCATGCAGAAGTAACAATTGCTGGTATGATCTGTTGGCTCTCTCCAAATCATTGGCACTGCAAAAGGCATAGATTTTCTTTTCCTGTTCAACCACTGGCGAAGATTTGTTGCAAGTGTTGCAGCATATGTGTGGGGCCCACCTCTTGTCCTGATCTCCAATTTTGCAGCCAAAATAAAGGTGATAGGCTTTCTTAACCATAGTGGTTATACTGCGCTTTTGTGATGCAAAAGTCACTTGATCACAAACATAGCAGAAGTTATCGGCACTGTTCACACAAGTACGAGGCATCTCTGCTCACTTTGGCTAAACAGAAATGTGTCCCTTTGCAAAATCAAACACTGACAAATAAGAGAGCATGACACTGTATGATTTCTAGAGCTGATCTAGGGCAATTTGTTCAGCAGAGTGATGGAAGCTTCATTATGATTGCATCATCCATGACTTCTAGGAATAACATGATGCAATTCATATCATGTATGACGCAATACCAGCTTCAGATTGCATCATTCATTGTTTTGCCTAAAAAGCAAGTACTGTCCAAACCCAGTCATAGATTTATTCATAGATCTAGTCAAAGATGTATTTTAGTCATTTCTGGTTGAAATTGAGATCCCTTCCCTTTATAACTCACTTATCCTCCGCCATTCCCAAGTCAAGGGTCGTATATACTGACCCAATAGCATATCTTGAAAACTAGAGCCAATCAACAATTTTAAGCATCATTTTCGTTCTCAGTGACCCAGAATTAGTAAAGTTTGACTACATTTATTTCAGAAGAATTTTGGCTGTAGAACAGTGTTATTAACATAATCTCTGGGTCATCACTGCTCTGAACCAAACTGTCTGTGCATAATTATTCAAAAGCATTAGGAGCTTCTGGCCTATAAACTGAGCATTCCGAGTAGTAGTCAGAATGATGTATTGGAAAAGCTATTTTTATTTTTGCATCTGTTTTGGGGATGCATTTATTTACTTAAGATATATATATATAATTCTAATTGTAAATTGTCCCATGCAGATGCCTGGTCATGTGTACATATTACAGCACTTAAAAATGTTATAAAAAACAAATGGGACCAATAGCCAAACTTGTTTTAAAAAAAATACTGCTAGACCACCTCATAACACAGACTTCCACCACCACTCCCATTTCCCAAACACTCCTCTCAGGGAAAAATACCAGACAATAGGTGGAACCTTTCAGTATGACTCAAAAGCCAACAAATTTGGCGTGATTGGAATAGAAAGGGAAGAATACTGCAAAG
Organism: Trachemys scripta elegans; assembly: GCF_013100865.1. Taxonomy (NCBI): domain Eukaryota; kingdom Metazoa; phylum Chordata; order Testudines; family Emydidae; genus Trachemys; species Trachemys scripta. The sequence goes on along the minus strand of NC_048300.1, from coordinate 29,066,346 downwards.
TTTAAGACCCCTTACTGACTATGCCCAGTGAAAAGCCTTTCCTACTTAAATGGGGGGATGCTGTCTAAATTGCTTCCTTGAACTCAATTGGTACAATAGTAGAGATACAAGAAGCAATTTTCAGGTATTAAATATGTTAAGGCTGTATAGGTTAAAACAAATATCATAAATTCTTCTTGGAAACAAAGGAAGCTAGTGCAAACAATAGAGCACAGGTCTGATGTGCTGCCAGTGAGACAGACCACTGAGTTAGCAGGTAGCCTTATTCTGCACCAGCTGAATTTTCCAAAAAGTCTTAAGGAGCAGCCTCACACAGAGCACTCTAAGGTATTCAGATGACACATGCATGCATCACAATGTTAAATTCCACATCTGGAAGGAATGTAGACAATAAAAGACATGTTTTAGCCATTGATAATAGCTGAACATCCAGAGGCAGCTGAACATCCAAAAAGATTCAGCTGAGTAACAAAAGGGGGACAAACACCTTTAAAAGTGGAAAACAGACCACTTCCACTGTTGGGGAAACAAACTGCCAGTATCAGCATTCCCAATCTTCTCTTAGGAGATTGAAAACTAGACAGGACAAGACACTAGGAGACACTAGACTGGGAATGCTGACACTAGAAGACACTATCTTGGGAGGGAGCTGGACTCCGTGACTCTGCAGGTGGCTTTGAAAATTTCATTCTTAATTTCTCTATTAATCTTTTCACATACATCTCCTCCTTTCTGTGATTCTGAAGAAGCATGCATAGCTATTTAATTTGTATTCACAGCCATATTCTCTATAATGTGCAAATAAATTTCCAAAAAATCAAAGATAATGACCAACATAAGGGGAAAAATAAGGCTGAGATTCACTGCTTCAATATTCAATTGCATTTTCTGTCTGTATCTGCCTACATATTAGTATAATTTTTAAATCTCAAGTTCTGGAAGAGTTAAGAGGCAGAAAGCCCTGTTGTATGGCTGCAAGCCCAACAAAGATTTTCTTTGGGTAGCAAATCTGATTGCACAATTCATATTCTCCACAATTAAAGAATCCCTTTTTATTATTGTTGTATGGGCTGAAGGCATCTATTTTTAATCACTGGAAATTTAGAATTAACTTAAAATAAGCTTGTTTGTTAAATTTTGTAAATCTGTGTTCTTTTAAAAAGGACATTTGTTTTGACTGAAAAATATCAAAGCTTTCAGTGAAGACTGTGATCCCCACAGAAACCTTTGAGGGATTCCTGACTAAAAGAGAACCTCAGCTACCACACCATTCACTGAAACCTTTTACAGTAATTGGAAAGAATGAATGTCAGAACTGGGAAAAATGGATTTGAATGCCACCCACAGAGACAAGGGGCTGGTGGCCATTCCACCATGGTGGTTATTCTATTTCCTTGTCTCTGTGAGGTTTTTCTATGGGGTTTTCAATAAGTGGTTTAAAATGTGTAGGGCATTCTCCCAATGCAAAAATGTTAAACCATTTGTTTACACTGAGACTACTGATAGTATGGGCCGGATTCTTCAGAGTCATGTTTTATTCCCCCCCCCCCCCGCAAAAAAAAATCTGTGGACATGGGAGTAAAATACTACTACAACCAAATGTTCACAAAATTGTCACTGTGCCTCATTGGGTCACAGCTGAGAATACCAGATTCAGGACAAACTGCAGAGAAATAGGGCAAACTCACCCCCAAACTGGTGATTATTCTATCATAAGATATAATGAGCCAGTAACAAAAGTAAACTTCTGTCTCACCACACTGGTTAATAAGAAGTCAAAAATGCAGTCTCATTAGGCATTCCAGCCCTTGTTTCACCACCCAGACACTGGACTGTATGATGAGTGGTTACTGAAAACCAATTTAATCACATATAGGATTCTCTAGTCCCAAGAGATCAGTCACACAGCCAGGTCAATATATAACTCAGATCTTACCCAATAATCACGCTGTTGCCAATCCTTTAGTATCTAATATCTAAAGGTTTATTTACATGAGAAAAGAAAGAGGAGAGAGTTCAAATGTTCAAAGAAATCACATACAATCATGCAAAATTCTCGGATCCGGTTTGTAGTAGTGATGTTATGGACTGCTGGCTTGTCATGTCTCTGGTAACTTCCAAAAGATTGGTCCATCGTCAATATGCTCCCTTTAGTGTAAGTCCATAGTCCAGATATCAGAGCAGGAAAGAGGCAAAATGGAGATGCTTTCAGGTTTTTTATACCTTCTCCCATGTGGAGGGACTGCTCTCGGTTTTTGTGGAATATAACAGGCACAAGATGGTGCCCAGAGTCACATGAGCAAGTCATATCCCATTACCTGCTTTGATGATTCACAGGAGCAGTCATTACCCATATTCTGGCTAAGGAAGGCTCACCAGGCGGGGAGAAGCTTCTTCTGTGGCCCACTGTGAGAGTTAAGTGTTTTTTAACAGGCCATCAACTTGAATGGACCATTCACAATGTGTTGGCTAAACTGGATGTAAATTATTATGGGTGTTACCGCAGGAGCAAACACATTTGAAATACTGGTACATAGTCAATATTCATAACTTTAGATACAAAGATGATGCATGCATACAAACAAATAGGATAATCATATTTGATAGACTGTAACTTTTCCACATGACATGCTGTATACGTTTTGTTGCAATTGTCTAACAATGGCAATATTAATTATATAAATGGTCATGATTCAATCATACAGAATTGGGGGAGGGATAGCTCAGTGGTTTGAGCATTGGCCTGCTAAACCCAGGGTTGTGAGTTTAATCCTTGCAGGGGCCTCTTAGGGATCTAGGGCAAAATCAGTACTTGGTCCTGCTAGTGTAGGCAGGGGGCTGGACTCAATGACCTTTCAGGGTCTCTTCCAGCGCTAGGAGATAGGATATCTCAATTAATTAATTTATTTATTTAATCACAAATGGGTCTAATGGATTGCTGTATTGAGGGTGAGGAAGGAATTTCCCCTAAATCAGATTAGCAGTGACCTGAGGGATGTGTGCTGCCTTCTGCAGTGTGGAGCGCAGGTCACTTGCCAATATATCTCAACCATATCTCATCCTTGCCATTGCTGGGGCCTCAGGCATTGGTGCATCTCAGTCCCTCCTATTCTCTGTGTATGGCAAACAATAGCTTAGGGTTAGTCTACACTAGAATGGCTACATCAAGGCAGCTGGACTGATGCAGCTGCATTGCTGTATCATATCTGGTGAAGACACTCTATGCTAATGGGAGAGCTCTCCTGTTGGCATAATAAATCCACCTACATGAGAGCCTCTTCTACCGACATAGCACTGTCCTCACTGGTGTTTAGGAGTGTGTAACTTATGTCACTTGGGGGTCACTTATTCACACTCCTAAGTGACATAGTTATACTGACTTAAGTTCCTAGTGTAGAACAAACCTTAGCAACAGTAGCATTTTATATCCGTTTTACACAGGTGTGAATATACACACAAGATGCAAAGCACTGGAAAATCAGGCCCCAGAGCTGGGCTTTAACTAGGGTGGAATGAAGCTATGTGGGTATATGACACCACCGCCAACTCCCATGAATTCCCAGAACCTCAACTTTCAATTCTAAAACAAAACAAAACAAACAAAAACATCTCTAACCTGTATAATTAATCAGATAACTTTCAAGGGCTTTACCTAGAGCAGGGTTCATGACTCAGTTGTAACTTGAGTTAAATGATTGCTAATTAACTAAAATTGGTACATTTATGGAGTTTTTAGACTAGCACTTGCAAACAATTATTCCAGGATGCAAATGTTTGAGGTTCACACCCAGCTTAGCCCAACAGGGTTACAGTTACAAACACTACCTTAAAAAAGACAACATGTGACTTGAGTATCTCTAATGTAGTGATATTTATTTGAATCTGCATAAGGTCTGAATTGACAGCTGAGAGTTATTTGTCCCATTCATTGTAAGAAAGGGCATTTACTCAGAAGCTTAAAGATTGTAATTTTAATATTTCACATTAACAACTTCAATGCTGATCAAAACATATATAAGAAAGGAAAGGGTTCTACCACAAAGATCTGTTATAGAAAAAATAAATCTCATTTTGGTGGTACAGATTGGTATAGCTTGGGAGAGTACCACCACTAGAGCTGGTCAGAAATTGTCTGAATAGAACGTTTCTCTGTCAGAGAATGCTGCTTCATTGAAAGGAAAAAGTTCTGCTGTAATGCAAAGATTTCAGTTAATCTTTTAAAGGAAACTAGTCAGGTTTTTGATGGAAACCTGCCTGGTTTCCTGCCAGCTCATCCACCTGCCTGCTTCTTCAGCAGCTCACCTGGTGGGATACCGTGGAGCTGGACCTTCTAGGTTTCTAGATCCTCTGCAGCCACCTGGTGGATGGCTGCAGAGCCAGAGTTTCCAGTCTCCTGGAGAGCCTGGGAATCAAGGAAGCATATTTCATTTTAGAAACACTGAAACATTCCAGTAATGAGAGAGTTTCACTGTTCCCAAAACTTCATAGTTTGCTGCACTAATGAAATTTGCTTCCTGGACAGCTCCACTAATTTTTTTACCTGCTCAAGACTGGAAAAAGCTGAAGCACTCAATGTTTTTTTGCCTTGGTCTTGACAGACAAGGTCAGCTCACAGACTGCTGTACTGGGCAGCACAGTATAGGGAGGAGGTGAATAGCCCTCACTGGTGAAAGAACAGGTTAAGGACTATTTAGAAAACCTGGCCATGCACAAGTCCATGGGGCCGGATCTAATGTATCCGAGGGTGCTGAGGGAGATGGCTTATGTGGTTGCAGAGCCATTGGCCATTATCTTTGAAAACTCATGGCGATTGGGAGAGGTCCCGGACATTGGAAAAAGGCAAATATAGTGCCCATCTTTAAAAAAAGGAAGAAGGAGAATCCAGGGAACTACAGACCAGTCAGCCTCACCTCAGTCTCTGGAAAAATCATGGAGCAGGTCCTCAAGGAATCCATTTTGAAGCACTTGAAGGAGAGGAAGATGATAAGGAACAGTCAACATGGATTCACCAAGAGCAAGTCATGCCTGACCAACCTGATTGCCTTCTATGATGAGATAACTGGCTCTGTGGATATGGGGAAAGTGGTGGACGTGACATATCTTGACTTTAGCAAAGCTTTTGGTACAGTTTACCACAGTATTCTTGCCAGCAAGTTAAAAAAGTATGGATTGGATGAATGGACTATAAGGTGGATAGAAAGCTGGCTAGATTATCAGGCTCAAAAGGTAGTGATCAATAGCTCGATGTCTAGCTGGCAGCCAGTATCAAGAGGAGTGTCCCAGGGGTCGATCCTGGAGCCAGTTTGTTCAACATCTTCATTAATGATCTGGATGATGGGATGGATTGCACCCTCAGCAAGTTCTCAGATTACACTAAACTGGGGGGAGAGGTAGATAAGGTGGATGGTAGGGATAGGGTCCAGAGTGACCTAGACAAATTGGAGGATTGGGTCAAAAGAAATCTGATGAGGTTCAACAAGGACAAGTGCAGAGTCCTGCACTTAGGACGGAAGAATCCCATGCACTGCTACAGACTGGGGACCGACTGGCTAAACTGCAGTTCTGCAGAAAGGACCTGGGGATTACAGTGTTTGAGAAGCTGGATATGAGTCAAAAGTGTGCCCTTGTTGCCAAGAAGGCTAATGGCATATTGGGCTGCATTAGTAGGAACACTGCCAGCAGATTGAGGGAAGTGATTATTCCCCTCTATTCGGCACTGGTGAGGCCACATCTGGAGTATTGCATCCAGTTTTGGGCCCCCCGCTGCAGAAAGGATATGGACAAATTGGAGAGAGTCGAGCGGAGGGCAACAAAAATGATTAGGGGGCTGGGGCACATGATTTATGAGGCTAGGCTGAGGGAACAGGGCTTATTTAGTCTGCAGAAGAGAAGAATGAGGGGGGATTTGATAGCAGTCTTCAACTACCTGAAGTGGGGTTCCAAAGAAGATGGAGCTCAGCTGTTCTCAGTGGTGGCAGATGACAGAACAAGGAGCAATGGTCTCAAGTTGCTGAGGGGAAGGTCTAGGTTGGATATTAGAAAAAACTATTTCACTAAGAGGGGTGTTAAAAACTGGAATGGATTACCTAGGGAGGTAGTGAAATCTCCATCCTTTGAGGTTTTTAAGGCCCAGCTTGACAAAGCCCTGGCTGGGATGATTTAGTTGGGGTTGGTCCTGCTTTGAGTATGGGGTTGGACTAGATGACCTCTTGAGGTCTCTTCCAACCCTAATCTTCTATGATTTTATGACAGAGCCAAACCTAAGGAGCTAGGCAGAGCAAAAGTAAACAACTGCACACCTTACTGTGATTGAGTCCCCAAGTGAGTAGAGCTTGGCATGATGATATGCTACTTAGAGAACCATTTCTCTGCAAACTGTTAGACATTCACTGTAGCTTACATTGTGAAAAAACTGAGACTAGGTCTACACTACGGGGGGTGGGGGGGAGGTTGACCTAAGATACGCAACTTCAGCTACGTGAATAGTGTAGCTGAAGTTGCGTATTTTAGGTCGACTTACCTGGCTGTGAGGACGGCGGCGAGTCAGCCGCTGCCATTCCCCCTCGACTCCGCTTCCGCCTCTCACCACGGTGGATTTCCGGAGTTGACGGCAGAGCCATCGGGGATCGATTTTATCGCATCTACACTAGACGCGATAAATCGATCCCGAATAGATCGATCGCTACCCGCCGATCCGGCGGATAGTGAAGACGTGCCCTGACACCTACAGAGTATTGAGATGGTAGGCAGCCCTTATATTAATATATACCTGCGTAGTCCTGCTTCATGCAAAACATGCCTGTTTGCTGACAGAGTTATATTAATATAGTATATGAATTTTGAGAGAATTATAGTCTTGTTTCTAGTACTGAAGGATATGTGAAATAGATCTTTACCTAGATAGCTTAAGAGGGAACAATTGCCTCCTTCCCTTCCTCCCATGAAAGTATGTTTATTCTTATTAAACAGAAGGTTTCTGAATTTAAGATTTGTACATATTTTAACAATGTATGGAAGTGCAATCAGGCTTTTGTAAGTGTGTGAGTATAGATTTTTGCTTGTTACTAGTGTATGGCTTGAAAAGAAAGCTTAAAAAAGGAAACAGTTGCTGGAATTTCCAGGAAGAAAACCTCTCTCAGGAAAGCCCCTGTAAATTCCTACTGCCTTTAGTTAGAAAGCTAGGCATTAAATACAGACATGGAGGGAAGGAGTGAGAGAGCTTTCTGTAAAATTAGTTGAGTTTATATTGGCAGGAAGTTTTGATTCTTTTCCCTTTTAATCATGGGTAGCATTTTCTCATTATACTGCTCTATTTAAAGAGAATTATAATTGACTGACATTCAAAAATAATAGTGGCAAATACAGATTAGCTGCATGTATGTGTGGATAAGTACTTGAAAACTGAAGCACTTAGAAGAAGTAGATCAAAGCAGGGAATAACTGAGCCACCTAGTCATAAGTGATGAAGGAAAACCAAGTCATTTAATTTCCTCATTGTACAAAGAGGCTGAACAAAAATCCTCTGTTTTTTAGCTAAGCTGCCCCAGCCACTTTTAAGGCTATGGCTGTATTGCTGGGAGGAAATAGCAGAGTTTTCTGGTTAATCAGGACCTGGGGTTTTTAAATTGGGATGCTTTGCTGCTACCAGTGGCCAAGGAGATTATGGGTGGAAAGGAAAGATTCCTATTAACTGTGTGACTAAAGTGGCCTCTGTAATATGGGGAGCTATGCTAGGGTGGAGCAGTCTGCCCTTTGCCTCCTACCTGCAGGAAGCTTTTATACTTCTGTGCTGTGGAGGGGCAAAGTGTTGATTACCATGGTGGCTCACATGCTGACTGCTTTCTGACACACTCCAGTGGCACAAAGCAAGTGGAAAGACAGCTTAGCCAACTACCTAGATGTTTGCCTTCTGTAATGCCTATGTGGTGGAGAGGCAGTTATGTGTCTGTGTGACAACCCCCAGCTGGACAAGGAGTGATCCCAGAGAAAAAAAGAGGACATGTCCATGGCTTAACTGCCTTCCAGCTATCCCTCACAGCCAGAACAGCTGATTGGGGCTAGGGGTGGGTATAAGTTAGACCAGCCTTTCTGCTGCTCTAAAGTATGCCAGGAACCTGATTGGTCACTGGCTAGTCTCAGGATAGGAGTCAAGAAAGCATCATTAAACAACTGTTGCACCTACCCCATTTGAACTAGAGATTCTATTCCTTAATTTGTTTTGTTTTAAATAGACTATCCATTACATTTTTCTTTTTGTGGAAACAGGACTGGGTCCATAACATATATGTAATGCAGCAGTATCTGTGCTGTTTGTAATAGACTCTTGTAAGAATTTTGATTTAGTACTACATTCTGACTTTTCTTTCTTTTTTTTTTTAAAGCACTTATACAATATTAGTAAACTACATGTTAAATAGATTGAGAACTGGCTAACTGACAGATCTCAAAAAGTGTCATCAATGGGTAATCATCATCATATGAGGTGTTTTTCATATGAATCAGCCCAATGCTGTTGACTATTTTCTTTAGTGATCTAGAAGTAAATATAAATTTATGGATGACACAAAGATTGGAGGAGTGGTAAATAATGAGGACAGAGCAGTCATACAGAACAATCTAGATCACTTGGTTAATTGGAGCCAACCAAATGCGAAGTGATACATTTAAGAACAAGGAAATGCAAATGACAAAGATTTAGGGGTCTCAGTGGACAGGCGACTGAACATAAGCTCAAATTGTTGTGGAAAAACAGGCTAATGCAATGTTTGGATGTATAAACAGTAGAGTAATGAATGAGTAGGGAGATGATTTATGTCTGTATATGGGATTGGTGAGACTTTTACTAGAATATTGTGTCTCATTCTGGTGACCATATTTTTAAAAGAATGTTGAAAAGTTGGAGAGAATGCAGAAAAGAGACACAAGTGATTCAAGAGCTACAGAAAATGCCTCACTTTGAGATATCAATCTGTTTATTTTAACAAAAAAGGTGGGAAGGGTGCTCTTTAATCCAGTGAAGGAAGGCACAGGAATGAGTGGCTGGAAGCGGAAGCAGAAAAAATCATGTTGGAAATAAGGCACACATTTTTAATAGTGAGGGGGGATTAACCACTGGAACAAAGTACCAATGGAAGCAATGGATTCTCCATCTCTTCATGTTTTCAAGTCTGGATGCTTTTCTGGAAGATTTGCTTTAGTCAAACCCAAATTACAGGGTTCAATTATGGGGTAACTGGATGAAATATAAAGGTCTATGACATACAGGCCAGACTGGATAATCTAATGGTCCCTTCTAGCCTTAAACTAATGAAATCTATGAATGCTCGTTTTCCTCTTCTGTATACTGCAAATTATTTGGACAAAGGTAGTCTCCATACAGGAGGCTGAAATTATTACTGAGATTTTTAGTCCACATTTGAGGGCAAGTGAGACAATGGGGATCATGAGGAACTAAAGGACCTGGAGACAGTTTCACATGGATGAAATATTTTTGACACACACTTTGAGTCAGAAGGTGTGGTGGTGGCCAAATGGTTTGGGGACAGTGAAGTACATCTTGCTCACTGATGAAAAACATCCTAACTCTGGTCAATTAATGGTGAATTAATTACATTTGTGTAATGACTCTTTATGTTCATTCTAGTGCTAACTTTGCCTTTTTTTGACATGTTCATTTAAGATGTGATTTTTGTGTCGGGCTTTTTTGTAGGAATTGTTCTGTCCTCCATAATGAGTGTGTGCAGCAATGATTTAGGAGTAGCTATGAAATTAGTGTGAGGGAGACAGAATTTTTGTAGAAGACAAATTCAATGCCTAATTTCACAGCTCTGTGTGTGAATTGGTAGGGATATATACACTGTACAATATGGTGTCTATTTTATACATACAATGAAATAACAAAATGAAAAACTTTTTTATTTCTGAAACCAGTAAAGGTTCTTAAGTGGCAAACAGTATACTTGCCTATCAAAGCCCAAGCACTTAGAAGTAAGGAAATGACTAGCTAAGGACATTGTCAATCTTATACAGATAAGATGATAAACACATTATTCATATGCATAAAGAAATGCATTTATCATCATAACTCACCAGACTTAACTATGACTGGTTGATGTTGCTAGTTTTTTTTTAAGTAGAACTGCAGTGTTTGATTTCAAAATCTAAAATATTAAAGGGCTGAGAGGTGGGAAATATCAGGTAACACATTTATCAATTTAGAGTGGAAATGTTTTGGTAAAGTATTCATTGCTATTTTTTAAGAATGGTCTGCCCTTATGATCAGAGACCTGAACAATCCACATAGAATCATAGAAGATTAGGGCTGGAAGAGAGCTCAGGAGGTCACGTAGTCCAACCCACTGCTTAAAGCAGGACCAACCGCAACTAAATCATCCCAGCCAGGGCTTTGTCAAGCCAGGCTTTAAAAACCTCTAAGGACAGAGATTCCACCACTCCCTACCGTAGGTAATCCATTCCAGTGCTTCACCACGCGCCTAGTGAAATAGATTTTCCTAATATCCAACCTAAACCTCCCCCACTGCAACTTGAGATCACTGCTCCTTGTTCTGTCATGTGGCATCACTAGAAACTCCTTTTTGGGACCCCCCACCCCCTTCAGGTAGTTGAAGGCTGCTATCAAATCCCCCCTCACTCTTCTCTTCTGCAGACTAAATAAACCCAGTTCCCTCAGCCTCTCCTCATAAGTCATGTGCCCCAGCCCCCATTTTATCTTTTCTGCCACACATTGTGTGTAATTTTATACATACATTGGATTGGCCTGAAAATTATACATATAGATTACATATATAGTTTTAATAAGAAAAGATATTGCTTTATCATCAAATTATGTGTGTAGACTTGCATTTAAGACTAATGTGTATATGTACATTATCTTTTCCAAAGGTTTTTGTTCTTTGTATTTTGACATTACTGATAAAAATAAATTTTGGTTTTTTAATCAGATTTAAGATGTAATTAAATGAGGTTTTTGGTTTGTATGTATTTGTTTTTTGGCACGGGGGTGGGTGGGGAGACACGAATTCAGCCTTGTTATCGTAAAGCAGCTGCCATCTTATCTACAGAGTGGTTATCTCCTCTCCATAGCAAAACACACACCTGCAGAGCCAAGACTGGTACCCTCTACTTCTTGATCCAGTTGTAGGAATATTGTTATGTTCCTTTTAAGACACAACTAGCTAGTCAAAGGCAGCATGCACTTTCAAATACAGAGACCTATGTTTTCAAAAGAAGTCACTAATTTTTAGGTGCCCAGTTTGATATACTTTGGGCCTGATTTTCAGAAGTATTAAGCAACCATAGCTCCCACTGAAATCAATGGGAAATGTATCTAATGGATACCTCTGAAAATCAGACTCAAGTTGGGATGTGTAAAAATGAAGGCACACAAAATCAGGTGCTTCTCTCAGACTTTTAGCCATAGTGCCAAATCCTGCTCCTACTGAAGCCAATGATTAAAAACTCTTGTTGACTTCAGTGGGAAAAGACTAGGTCCATAACTTTTATTAAGAATAAGGATGGATGCTGAACTATTTACAGCAGAAATTTTCTGTGACTTTAACTGTAATATAGATTTATGAAAAATAGCTGGCACCCAAATTTACAGAGATTTAATTATATGGAAAGCTTAGTGGTGATATGACGATTTTGAACACAAGTGGTACAAGAACCATGTAATTTTCAGGCCAATACAATTTATGTATAACATTACTCACAATGTATGGTAGAAAAGATAAAATGAGAGCTCATCGTCAGGTTTGCTTAGGTCTTGGATCATAAAGGCAAACCATAGCAGAGCCCAGGCTAGAAATATATCCTCTCAAGGGAAGGGGGTTGGAATAATAGATGACACCGGAGCAGTGTGACTCTGGGTATGATACAGTAGCCATGAAAGTCCTTCCATTGACTTTAGTGGGTTTGGATCAGTCCTTCAGTACTTTGCTGAACTGGTGCTCTAATAAATTATTTGGGGGTTAAGCATGTGCTTAAGTGCTTTGCTAAATAGGGGCTAAGAACCTTGAGTTATATTTGAACGTTTGTGAATGTGCATGCTTTACTTACATTAGAATGTATATAAATATGGATGTTTATAGTGATACTGAAGGGGACTTACCACTTGCCAAGTTTTATGAAGCTGTTTAAAGTTGGCCTTTTGGATTCTTTTCTTTACAAATACTTACTTTAACAATGAAAATGCTGATACCAGCAAAGTGCTATTATAGTAGACATTTACTACTATAACCACAATTAAAATCCTCAGTACTAAGGCATTCAGGCATTAGAGTATCATGTTGTTCGAATGCTTTTGCCAGAGTGACTGGTGTGTGTGTGTGTGTGTGTGTGTGTGTGTAGGGGAGGGGGGAGGGAACAGAGGTTGTTTTCTTTTTTTAGGTGACTTTTGTTTTGAGTTCTCATTAGTGCTGGTCATTCTATATTCAGTACTTTCCGACTGATTTTTTTTTCTCACCTAATTTTAAGATGCTTTCTGTTGTGTAAAAGAGGGCACCAAGCTGTGTGCACAGTGAAAGAAAAGGAATGCCTACTGTGATTTAGAAAGCATGCTTATGTTCTCTGCTTATATTTTAGCATATGTGAGATACCAACATAAGGTGGCATGTAAAGTTTTTAATGAGAAGTATCAACCTACTATATTGTCTCTTTGGAAGATATATAAGTTTAATTCAGCCTTGCAAAATATTATCAGCCCAGATACAGAATTTACTTGCCAGCCCCTACCATCATGATGAAAAATTCATTGCTACACATGCCTGACCAAAAAGGACTGGATTCACGTAAGTGGATGACTAAAATTCTGCTTGGCTGGTTCTGTTACAGAACAGCTACTGAATGGCGACAGGATCCATGAATCAGATTAAAAAGACAGGAAGACCACAGCTTTATTATTCATAATGCATAGCTTAGCTCTTGGGGAAAAAATGTGTGTATGCTAGGTAAACCACGTTCGTTTACAGCTCAGCCACTGTCTGGCTGCTAGAGTCCACTCTGTATCAGAGAGGTTCTTGGCCGACATGCACTGGCAAACATGCAGTATCTTAAAGAGCATAGCAAAGTATCTGAATTCCTTAGACCCCCAAAAGCAGACTGCAGCACTTACATAGAATGAGTTAAGATTAACTCTTGAGATTGTTAAAATTCGAAGGACTAAGGCAATTTGTTACTTATGCAAGAACTTAATAAATTATTTTCAGCTTGAAGTCCTGGTCTCGCAGGTAAACTAAAAGTTGCACTGTTTGTGGCTTTTAATGAATTCCACCAATTAAGAAGAAAACAGAAAGATATTAATCTGTTTTTTCTTGAATATTGTTTTAACATCTACATTCCCTAAAATGGCCACTGCGCCATGAATAAAATTCTGTAATTTTTTTAAAAGAAAAAAAAAAGGAATAATAAGGCTCTTAAAAATCAAAGCTATTAACCCTCAATGAAAACTGCCATTAGCACTTTCACACCAGACTGCAAGCCATTGAATTCAGTGACTGTTCTTTTGACTAAGCAGTGTCAATCTGTCAACTTCCTAGGGATTATGTTTTGAAAGCGTGGACAAATTCAATAAGAGCGGTTGATTCTATTCCAAAATGGCAGACTGAAATGCCCTAAACAAGGGTTTTAATCCCATTAGCTATGAGGGGGAATGCTCCACATGTAGCTCCGAAGATGCACATATTCACTCTCAAGAATTCACTTTTCTTCACTCACCCTCTAGGACTTCACAGACATCCCTAAATTTCTGGGACAGCCTACAAGTCTAAAATGATCTTTTATTCCCCACGTTTTATCAAATCCTTGGCATATCTTCCATGACTGGCAAGAAGGGTACCAACTGGGACCATGCCTCTTTATGCTATGGAATCCATTAGGACTTTGATTAAGAACATCAAATCCTTTCACATAGCTCACCAAACAGCTGTCAGATGGTAATGACTGTGGGTATTACCTACATGAACCATAATCAAACCAATAACCTAGAGATGAAAAGCTCCATATCCCATTGATTGCCTGGTCAGTGATGTGCTGCCAAGATCATCCTCAAAATATTTCACTTCACTTGGCAATATATGCAGCATTCCCTGGGATGAAATACCCTTCATTCCCTCAAGTCCCCACCAAAATCCTCTATCTCATACCTTTACCTTCCCCACACCCCTTCAAAATCCAAACCTTGTCAATTCTCCTCTCCCATATCAATCAGTGAGGTAATGAGTGGTTCTTTTTTGGGTTATTTGGAGTGTATCCCTGTCTGCTGGTTTTGGGGGAACAGAACTCCATGAGTCTTCCCAGAACCAACTCATCACACCTATGCTAGGACTGGGCTGGTAGCCTGTGGTGAGAGGTAAGATGCAGTGAGTACAGGACTCTTATGTTACCCAGAGAGTAGTGGGCTGGCCTCAAATTCACTCTTCCTCATGCTTACAGTGGTTGCAAGTACTATGTGAACATTAAAATAAAACAAGCAAAATGACTCTCTTAGAACCAAGAGCTTTCTCATTTTGATTAATGTCCCATCGGCAGCTCTGATTTCATGTTCGAATTGTCTTTTAGCATTTTGTCTGTTTTTGTATCCGATCCTTTTTTTTTTTTTTTGTAAGACAAAAAATCTCAGTGTGGCTTATAACTCCAGTCTGAGGAAGTTTACTGAGGTACTTCAGTATGTAAAGAAAAACCAGAACTGCAGTCACTTGCTGAGGCATTTCAGCTTGAAAGACTGTAGGGATTAATCCTGCATTCCCTTATCGCCCAAAATTCCCTGTAGATGAGTCACATAGAATGTAAAGAGAGTGAACTATGAGATGTGGGGAAAAAAGGAATTGTGAAGACAGAGAAAAACTATTGGACAAAGTGAGTATTCACCCACGAAAGCTTATGCTCCAATACATCTGTTAGTCTATAAGGTGCCACAGGACTCTTTGTTGCTGTTTTTAAATTGTTCTCCTTCTATCAAACTGATAGTTAGTGCGCCAAATTCTCCTTTCTTACATACACTGATGCAGCTCATCACTGATTTCAACAGGGTTGTAGTGGTATAAATGAGAGGAGAATATGAGCCAGTGTCAAAATATAAAGATCACTGGAAAAAAATTGTGTGGGAACAATAGGTCTCTTCTTGATAGACAGTATGTATTCAGGGTTTCAGTGAAGATACCCATTCAGGGTGAAGAAAACTGAAGACTTGATTGTTATTTGTAGGTAAAATTAAAATAGTATGTTTATTTATGAAAATCAGAACCTCTAAAATGCTATGCTTTAGAAATAGAAACGTTTCTTTTTGCAGGGGTAAAGATGGCACCAAGAGGTGGGGCCACATTAAGAAGGCTGTTCCCTTGGCCTCTCAAGGATTGGAGAGCTCACAAGACTCTAATGATGTCATTTAAAATATAGTAAATCCCATCAGATATCTGACTTTTTAGATGTTATTTTGTCTTGAAGTTTTGGAGTCCAAAAATGTGTAGAGAATATAGGTTCTTAAGTTCATAATCTGCCTCATTCCAGAGAGGAAATGGAAATACTATATGTAGGCTGTGCTGAACGTGTTTATAGTTCACTAGTTTCACTCTTACTTTCTTCTTGATTTTTACTTTCAGCTATTTTGGAATTGCTTTTCTTTCTATGCTACCAGGGCACCTGCACTACATTAGAGGTATTCTTATATTTTGAATGATACACTCTAGAGCTTCTTTTCTCTTTCCTTCCCCCCTCCTCTCTCTTTTACTGGCCAGGTATAGAGTAAAGTGATCAATGTCATGAAATATCTTGTTTGGGGAAAGAGGGAAATCAGCTTAGTTGACTTTACAAGCAGTTGCTTCAGGGCAAGCTACAATTACGTTGTTTTTTTAAAAAAACTGCTCCTTCTTTGCTCAGTCTCTCCTCATACACCAAACCTTCTAGGACATTTTTTGCTTGACAGGGATGCTTATAGAAGACTGGCACTGAGAAGTTTTGGTCTGTATTCTGTGTAATTTGAGTCCTGTTGCATCCGGTTCTTCAGTCTTTCTAGAAGGTACATCAGGAGGAATTCCACTGAAATCAATAGAATTGTACCAATGTAAAACTGGTATAAGTGAGTGAAGTATTGGACTCTTGTGTGTTGTGTAGTTTTCAGAAATCTTTTGTAGAGGGTGCAACTACTGGAGATTTTAGAAAAGGAATTTATGCTATGATAGGTATACTCGAGTACTTTCATTGTATGACGGAGCTAACACTGGTAGCCATCTCCTCACTAAGCTTACTAATGGTGCTGTGAGAAGGGCTACTGATAAGGTCTTAGTGGCATTCTTTTATCAGGAAGTTCTTGAGAGGTGGTGTGGAGCTTCAAGCATGGAGCTTCAGCATTTCTTCGCGTGTACATATAACATAGATTGTATCTGCCTGATAAGAAAATTATATGTTGTGATTTCCCCTTTGTTCAGTTTTCTTCCCTAACTAAGGACTCTAGCATGAAATGCAACCATCTGCAGAGAGCCTATACAGCACCCAAGTCCCACTTAAGCCCTATTTTGATGGTGTAGCCTCATGTGGGTCCTCTGTTAGGGTGACTTTCACCTTCAGCAAAACACGAGATAAGAGGAAAATAATAAGGGAGGCCAAATTCTGTACTCAGCTATGTGGCTATGCCTGCAAATCCTATTGTTTTCAAAGACAATTGCATGTGGACTGTCACTTAGAGACCACAGCAATTAGTGCTGCCTCATACCTAGATAATAGAGCTGGTCACTATTTTTCAGATGAGATTTTTGATTTTGATAAACCCACACTTTCAAATAGGAGAAACAACTCAATTTCAACAACTTTTTTTCAATTTTCCAATCAGAGAAACTGAAATAAAAAATCATCTTGAATTCACACTGACATGTCGAATCACTTCAGTGGACAATGTCAACATTTTCTATTTCTATTCAAATTAGAAACTTTTTGGAATTTCTTTTTGCACAAACTTTTCATAGTTTTACTGTTTCACTCCAATTTGGAAGGAAAGGTAATTGTAAAATGTTGAAATTTCCAGTGAACAGAAAATTAATTTTTTGAACAGCTGAAATTACAATTTTATAGAAGTTTGGCCCCAATGCGTTTCTTTTGGCAATTACAATTAGTAGTGCTTGCTTGCCCCACTCATATGTTTCAACTCTCATTTAAGATATTTAACATAAATTATAGTTAAATAAACTTTGCCTCCCATTCTTCAACCCCCCCATACCCACCCTCAACACACATATATACCTCCTCAATTGCTTGTCATCTGCATTGTTCTTTGAGCAGCTGTTTTCAAGCCTGTAAAATAAATCCTATGAGAGCACTTCTGTCAATGCATTATCCACCCTGGATTATTTGCTTGCTCCTTTCACTATTAATTCATGAGACTGTTTCCCCCTGCTTTGTACGGAAATATTAACATATAATTAAGATACAAATCCAAATGTGAGCACATAATAACAGGAAAGCCATTTGAGGGAAACAAAATTGCAGCAGTGACAAGTTCCAGAAGAGGGCTGCAGCTGAAGATTAATTGGTGAGCACTCATACTGACAACAGATAACTTGTATGTATTACATCCACAGAGGGAGTGAAAGAGCTGGAGTCAGACTAACCACATAATTGAGGGAGACTGCTTTTGCCTAAAGTATTCCTAAGTCTGCTTAACCCTATATTTGAAATTATTCCTTTTGTTAAATATTAGGCCAGTCACAATTGGTGTAAATCAGAATAGCTCCACTGACATAAAGGACACTGCAAAAGTTGACAATTGCTCAGGATCTGGGTCTCATATGTCAGTTCTAGGGTCCACCAGTAGTTAGGACACAAGGAAAATTGTGTAAAGGTCAAGCTACTGGATCAGCAAAAGAGCTAATGGCATTGTGAATTTGTTTGTCATTTACCATTAAAATCTTATGAGGCATACAACCAATGAAGGCAACATCCCATGGGTGTGATTTCAGGTGCTGTGGGTTTTTTTAATTCATAGAATCATAGATGATTTGGGTTGGAAGAGACGCTAGGACGTCATCTAGTCCAACCCCCTGCTCAAAGCAGGACCAAACCCAACTAAATCATCCCAGACAGGGCTTTGTCAAGCCAGGCTTTAAAAACCTCTAAGGATGGAGATTCCACCACCTCCCTAGGCAACTCATTCCACTGCTTCACCACCCTCCTAGTGAAATAGTGTTTCCTAATATCCAACCTAGACCTCCTCCACGCAACTTGAGACTGTTGCTGCTTGTTCTGTCATCTGGCACCACTGAGAACAGCTGAGCTCCATCCTCTTTGGAACCCCCCTTTAAGTAGTTGAAGGCTGCTATCAAATCCTCTCTCATTCTCTCACTCTTCTCTTCTGCAGACTAAACAAGCCCAGTTCCCTCAGCCTCTCCTCGTAAGTCATGTGCCCAGACCCTGATCATTTTCGTTGCCCTCCTTTGGACTCTCTCCAATTTGTCCACATCCTTTCTGTAGTGGGGGAACCAAAACTGGATGTAGTACTCCAGATGTTGTCTCACCAGTGCTGGCAATGCTCCTACTAATGCAGTCCAATATGCGGTTAGTCTTCTTGGCAACAAGGGCACACTGTTGACTCACATCTTTACATTTGTTATGAAAATTGTATCTATTGTTAGTGAGACGAAGCAGAGAACAGAATTTTAGTTTTACCAAAAATTGTTTGATGTTGGTACAAAACAAAGGATTTCCAAGCAGAGATGTTAAACTGTGGGAGATGTCCTTTGACAAAAACAGCTGATTTGCCATAAGGAGGGGGGAGCTCACAAAGGGAGAATTTCATCAATTGTAGGTAGTAGGAAAAGGAAACCTCATGAGGATAATTTTAAGTAATGAGTCTGCCAACAGCTGCATATTAGCTTGAGTTGATACTGCAGTGAAATGGGGATCCATGCAAAGTTAATTATACTGAGAATAGCATGGGAATGAAGAGCACAATTATCGTGATTTCTATGAGTAGATTATCAATAAATGGAGCTATAAAGATGTAGTTAGGGTCTAAAATATTCACATTCCTGTGACAAAGAAACTGTCATTTTTATCACACACACTGATGTATGGAGATAAATTGCCTGTCACTTACACTGCTTAAACTTTGCATTGTATGCATATTAAGTTGTGTGGAAGCCCACATTTAGTCTGTCTGCTTCTTCTAGGTGATGCCTCTTATTCATAATGCTGTTGTCTTGCATGTTTTGAATTCATTATGTGACTATGAAGTTGAGTTGTTCAATGGCACAGTATAAGGGATGGAATAAAGGGGCACTGACTGAGCCCTTTTGGGGAGGTGAAAATCACCTGTTCTTCGAGAGCAATTCAAACACAATTATCCCAGTTCTCGAGAGCCTGCCCTTGACTTTTCAGAACAATGTTTGCAATGTAAATACAATCCCATCTCCTTAGGCTGGCATCAAATACAGAATACAAAACCAACAAAAAAGTATTAAGGCGTTTGTTTGATAAACCAGTAGTAACTCAGTAGACATGACTTGGCAAAAATAAATGACAAAATATCTGTCAAATAACCAAGTCTTGCTTAAATTACAACCAAGTCAGACAGGTGCAGAGATATGATCCACATACTGAAGTAATTGACATCAGATAAAGGTATTGGTATTCTGTTCTATACAGGCAATTCAGTTAGATTATAATACTCATGTAGGTCTCATTTTGCTAAGGAACACAGTAACACAAATAACTGGCATCTAACTCTTTTGTGAGATGAATATATTTTATGTGCACTATTATATATTTTATGTCCAGTCATTCATGCTGAAACCTTGTGAATAAATATAAAGTCTCGCTAGATAATTCTTAATACAGAGCTAATGTGTAAAAATGAATAGAGTTAGTCATTTGAGAGTGCTAAACCCTGATGCATCCGTACATGGCAGTAGGACATATGAATCCCCTTAATTCTGTACAACTGCCTAGCAACTTTGAAACCAACTCTGACAGTCCAATGCCAAAGATGGATAACCTGTCCCCATTGTACTACCTCTGTCCACACCCACTAATCTAGAGGTCAGATCCATTTTGCTACTAGGAGGAAGGGAGGAAAAAAGACAGAGCTCCTGCAAATATACTTCATAAGAAGACAACCCTTGGATCTTCTCTCTCTTCTATGGAAGGATTAGTAGGGATTGGGAGTGGTTGCTAGGGAACTCTGTTCCTTAAGCCTCCAATGAGTGGTGAGGTCTGGATTTGCACCATTGGTTTTGGTTCACAACTGCTAGCTGGGAGATGATTCTCATGGGCTACACGTCCCATTTAGTCTTCCTGATTGAACACATGCACAATGCTTCCCTTCTGTTTTCCACATAGTGAGACAGAATGGTGGTTGACATTTTTGAAGCCTAATTTTCAATAGCATACCAGCTGTGCCAAAACAGCTTTGTTGCTTTTCTACAAAGAACAGAGACTTAAGATGGCAGAAATCATTCCATGATTGTGTGGTAGGCTGCTATGATGGACTAGTCTTTCAAAGCAAAGAGACACACAGAACACCAATCAACTATGTAGGCTGTGGAGAGAGGTTTGATTGCCAGGTTGGTGCTTACATCCAGAGTTGCGGAGTGTTCCCAACTCCATTTGCCTGCAATGGGAGCTCTGGTGTTCACCACCTGAAAATCAGACCCCAGGTACTGTATCAACTTTTGAGAGGTACTTCTGCTTGACTCCTATCCAGCAATCTTCATCAGAGCCCAGCCGGGCCATGCATACCAGACATTCCTCCCCTCAGAATAGCCAGGGCCTGATTTTTGTTCACAGTGAAATAATTGTCTCAACAGAGAACTGTGTTAATAAACCCTGTCCTTTCTTTCCTCTTAAAGTACATTGGAATGTGTGGGTTTCCTTTCCTGCTATAGACCAGTTACCTGCAGGTATACTTACTGTATGTCCTATGTAGTGAAATAACAATGTTCACGTGAAACTGCTGATCTTCTCATCCACCCTTAACCACCTCCATCTTCAAAATGCATTCATATTCAACTAGTATCAAGTTAGACATTGTCAGTTCAGACTGAATATTGTGTTCATTTTCTGTTTTGTTATTTTGCAGAATTATATTTTAAAAAAAAATAGCATTGGCTTTAAGAAGCCTTCATTCAACAGGCCCTTTTCAGCCATCATCTTTAGTCATCCTTTCTGAACTAATGGAAAATATGTAATGGTTTAAAAGTAATAAGCAATAGTCTTTATGCTAATATTGACTGTTTGGACACCACCAATTCTCAGTACTTGTGTTCCTTTCAGAGTTCTAGCTACCTAGCGAATGTGAAACCAGCTCTGTGATATTCTGATGGAGAAGATGTATCACTTCAGTACTGTGCTACTATAGTTAAGCGGGCAATATAAATGAAATTGCTGCACTACAAATAACCGTTAAAGTCTAAGATGTTAAATTCTGATTCTGTATCCTGCATCACAATATAAGCAAAGAACCACAAACCTCTGCATATATCAAATATACTTCCTTGTTTCTTTACGAAAAAAATTGTCAGGACAGGTCTAGATAGGGAAAGCCTGCTTATAGAAATGGCATATCTCATATGTTCAGTATCAGTCAGGTCTCTTTCAGTATTCTAATCTCATAATTTTCAGGTGATAGATAGATAGAGACTAATATATGAATTGTATGGTCAGAATAAAATCTCTGAAGATGTAAATATGAGTTCCATTTGGATAAGCATCTGAAGTACAGATGATCTGTGTATTTATATGACCCTATGTAGGAGGCTACATCACTACTCTTGTGAGTTCCACAACAGTCATTGTTTCCTCAGATATTTCTTTGCAGGAGATAGTGATAGGGTTCATTTGATCTGGCAGTTTATCTTTTAGGTGCAGCTACATTTGTTAATACTCTGAGTTATCCCTACCGATGACAGCTCAGAATGAGATGCACACTTCTGATAGGGAACCTATCTGTGAGACCGTGAGAGGGAAGGTGCCATGTTGAGACTAAGGATATTTGGATTCAATTCCCAGCTCTGCCACAGATTGAGACTTTGGGCAAGTAATGTAATTTTTCTATTTCTCATTTCCCCAATTGCAACTGAGAAGGATACTTCTTTACATCACAGGGGGTTAATATAAATGAATTGATGTTTTGTGAGATGATCTGGTACTATGGAGATATTTGCCATAAAAAAAAGCTTAACACTTTGTCTCTGTGCTCTGGATTTAACAACAGGCCTCTTCCAAGATTGTCCAAATTAGTGAAATTACAGTTCTAGTTTGATGTGCCTGATCATGGGTGAATTTCCATTTCTTAGCAAATTTAGTTAGTAACCAAAGCCACTCTGTTCAAACTTTGACAGTTGAGAACTAAATCCTTATTATAGTTCAGAGTAAAAGTTGTCCCCACATATCCATATCAATAATTTAACACATGTTAAAATATTTGCAATCCAATAAGCTTTATAGAAATATGTTCTTTGATTATTTTTGTGATATCTGTAATACACCATTATGGCTTGAGCAGAGGGATACATTCATTTCCTGACACATCAGGAAAACATCCACTCACACTGAAGGCTTCCACCTAATCCTAACTCAGTATTTGGAAGATTATTCTGATTTTTGTCAAAGCAATTCTAATAGTACTTGTAATATTCAAAGGTCCTGAAATCATTTTGATGACCTGTGCAGTGTAGTCATATTGCAGTGTGATATTGTGATAGTGTGGTGTCTTGATGCAACATTTTACACTGGATTACTGTTTTAACACAAGTAGGCAGTGATCACACAACCTCCCTTAACTTTGTGGCTTGATGATACATTAGAATGATGAGCCAGCTGGGTGAATATTACAAAAAAAGTATTCATAGAGTTTAAGGCCAAATGGGGCCACTAGATCATCTAGTCTGACCTCCTGTATATCACAGGCCACCAACATCACCCAGCATCTGCACATTAAACCCAACAACTGAGATAAGACCAAAGTATTACAGTGCACCAGAGATTAGACCAGTGGTGGGCAACCTGTGGCCCATCAGGGTGATCTGCTGGTGGGCCACCATACCATTTGTTTACATTTGCACGGCCACCCGCAGCTCCTAGTGGCTGAGATTCGCTGTTCCCAGCCAATGGCGCTGCTTCACGCAGCGACCATTGGCCAGAAACAGTGAACCTCAGCCACTGGGAGCTGCAGACGGCCATGCAAATGTAAACAAACGGTCTGGTGGCCTGCCAGCAGATTACCTTGACAGGCCATGTATGGCCCGTGGGCCACAGATTGCCTTCCACTGGATTAGACTATAATGTGCCACAGGCAGAGAATAGGAGGTACTGAGGTGTACCAGTGCCCACAATGGCAGGGAAACGATTATGCAAGATATACTCAGATGATACTGGTAAGTGCCCTGCACCCCTGTACTGCAAAGGAAAATGAAATCCGCCCAAGTTCATTGCCAATCTGACCTAGGGGAAAATTCATTCCCAACCCAGCACTGGGCAATCATTTAGACCCTGAGCATGTGAGCAAGAATCAGCCAAGCACCTGAGAGAGAGAATGCTTGATACCACCTGGGAGTCCTGACCTTCCCTGTCCAATGTCTCATCTGTTGGTCCTGCTTTGAGCAGGGGGTTGGACTAGATGACCTCCTGAGGTCTCTTCCAATCCTAATCTTCTATGATTCTATTATATCTCCAGTTTTGGCCACCCCTGATGTTTCAGTGAAAGGAGATAAAGATGCACCCCTTCCAGAACACAGGAAACTAATTAAAAGCCATATATTTGCTCTGTCAGTATTTATGATCAAGGACACTGGAACCTTTGTAGAAGAGGGGGTACTGGTGCTAGAACTGGAGGGACCCAGGGGGCCATGCTTCCCCCCACTTTTTAACACGGGTGTAGTTTGGGGGGAAAGGAGTGGTGTTGCCCCTCCAAACTGTAAGCCTCGGGCAGGCGCAGAGTGGTGCCGGCAGGGGCTGCACTTCATGGTGGGGAGCTGATAAAGGTGATCAGCTCCCCTGTTGCAAAGCATGCCCCTGCTTGCACCATTCCACTTCTGCCCGAGGCTTGCAGTTGCGGGGGACAATGCCGCTCCCTCCCCCTAAACTACACCCATGTTAAAAAGTGGGGGGCATGGCCATAGACCTCTGGTCCCCCCAAGTTCTGGCACCATTGTTTGTGACTCTGATTTATTTTCTGCAAACTTTGTTTTCCTTAGAATGGGTGATCACAAAAATTACACCAATCCATGTGCTGTGTTCAATTGGCCATTTTGATACCTCCTCTTGTTCACCAGTCTGTCATGCCATTAAGGAAGGAAAAACACTATCATCAGACTTAGCTGACTAGTCATGACAGATAGTCGGTCTTGACATCTTTGAGACAAATAGCTGGCAAACAACCCAGAAGCTGAAATACGTTAATGTAGATGTGGATCTGACAATTCTGAATAAGCAACAAATTCATAATCAGTCTCTTCAAATGTAATTTGAAAACAGAAAATAGTGATAAATTAATGCTACGTATAGGTCATCTAACTGTAGTCTTGAAGAAGCTACATGACATGATGCAGATTTAGAAAGAGAGCTTCCTTATTTGTGACACAACACAAAGAATGCACCTTAGAATGGTCTCTTCTACAGTAGGGTAGCTGCAACCACACCACTGAATTAAGAAGTGTAATTTTTTTCTTCATGTATCTTCATCTAACATTATCTCTTGTTTGAGATTACAGGTTTGGTTGATAAAGTACTGGTGTTGATGTAATATACTTGGAATAGAATGATGTCAGATTGGAGGAAGGTCTTAAGTGAGGGTTCCACAGGGATCTGTCCGATGTTATTTAACCTCTTTATTAATGACCTGGATTAGAGAACATACTAATCCAATTTGCAGATGACACAAAGCTGCCAACATTTTAGTGAATAGAGCTAAAATTCAGAGGGATCTTGATAAATTGGAGAACTGGTCTGTAGATAACAAAATAAAATTCAGCAAAGACAAATGTAAGGTGCTACACTGAGGGAAGAAAAAACAAACGCAGAATGGGGAATAACTGGCTTGGCAGGGACACTGCTGAAAAGACTCTGAAAGTTATGGTGGATCACTACCTCAATATGAGTCAGCAATGTGATGCTGTTGCCAAAAAAGCAACTGCAATTTTAGGTTGCATTAACAGAGACATAGCATGCAAGTCATATACCACTCTACTCATCATTGGTTAGGCCTCAGCTGAAATACTGTGTCCGGTTTTGGTCACCAATGTATAGAAAGTATGTAGAGAAACTGGAAACGATCCAGAGGCAATTATCAAAGATGATCAAAGGGATGGAATGCAAGCCATATGAGCAAAGGGTGAAGGAACTGAGTATATTTAGTTTGGAAAAGAGGAGACTAAGTGGGGGACATGATAGCAGTCTTCAAATACTTAAAAGGCTGCCATAAAAAAGATGGAGAAAAATTATTCTTTCTTGCCACAGAGGGCAGGACAGGATGCAATTGGTTCAAACTACAGCATAGCAGATTTAGATTAAATCTCAGGAGAAACTTCCTAACTGTAGGAACAGGAACTGACTGCGTAGGGAGGTTGTGTAAGCTCCTTCACTGGAAGATTTCAAAAGGAGGCTGGATAGCTTTTTGTCTTGGATGGTTTAAAAACAACAAATCTGCATCTTGGCAGGGGGTTAGACTACATGACCCTTGTGGTCCCTTCTAACCCTATGACTCTATTTAGACTTCTGTAAGGCACTTGACTTCATAGAATGCAACATTTTGATTAAGAAATTAGAATGATACAAAATCAATATTGTAATTGTAGATGGGGAATCATTAACAAGTGTATTTCTATTGGAGTCCTGCAGGAGTCAGTTCTTAGTCCTATGTTAATTAAAATTTTTATCAGTGACCTGGAAGAAAACATAAAATCATCTCTGATAAAAATTTGCAGATAACACAAAAATTAGGGGAGTGGTTAATACAGATCACTGGGTTGCTTGTTAAACTGGGCACAAGCGAACAATATGCATTTCAATATGGCCAAATGTAAGATTATCCATATGGAAATAAAGAATGTAGGCAATACTTACAGGATGGTGTACTCTAGCCAGGGAAGGAGACATCCTTAAAAAGACTTGGACATTGTGGTGGATAAGCCACTGAACATGAGCTTCCAGTGTGATGTTATGGCCACAAACATTAGTGCGATCCTCAGATAAATAAATGGGAGAATATTGAGTTGGATAGAGAGGTTATATTATTCCTGTATTTGGCACTGGTGCAATTGCTGTTGGAATTATGCATTCAGTTCTGCTATCCACAATTCAAGAAGGATGTTGATTAATTGGAGATGGTTAACAGAAGAGCCATGAGAATGATTCAAGGATTCGAAAATATGCCTTATAGGGACAATCAAGCTCAGTCTCTCTAGCTTATCAAAGAGAGGGCTGAAGGATGATTTGATCAATCTAGATGTACCCATGTGAGGAACAGGAATTTAATAGCGGGCTCTTCAGTCTTATAGACCAAGATATAACAAGATCCACTAGCTGGAAATTGATGCTAGTCAAATTCAGACTGAGAATAAGGCAGTGATTTTTAACAGTGAAGGTAATTAATCATTGGAACAATTTACCAAGGACTGTAGTGGATTCTTTAAATCAAGATTGGAATTTTTTTTTCTAAAAATATGCTTTAGGTCAAACAGGAATTAATTTAGTCAAGTCCTATGGCCTGTGTTATGCAGGAATGCGGACTAGATGATGATATTCCCTTCTGACCTTAGAATCTACTAATCTCTCTCTATAAGGTGCATTAAATCTCATGACTTTCTCATATCTTTCTTTGGCCTTTTGCCTTCTAAGTTTTTTGTATTTAAATTTTTTGTTTTAATCTTGCTGATGGGGTTACAGTAAGTTTCTCTGTCTATTGTATGAATTTGCGGTGAGTGATGTGGAAAAATACTTTTTTGGTCACTGAATTACCATTTGAATTTTATTTTGGGGATGTTTAAGTGATAGCATTGCTTATTTTAATTAAGACTTGAGGCAATTGCCTATGAGTTAAGACTATCAATAAGTGATGAACTGCATTCTGAAGTGCAACTTAATTTGTGTGTATTTTGGAATTTTGCTACTGCTCTAACTGCATGAAAACTGAGCTGCATTCCACACCCCCAGAAAACTTGTATTTCGTTGGTTATATAATTCCATTAGCACCTTTGACATCTCAGTCTTTAAGCTGTTAATAGAAACGCTGCTGTGCTGAAGTAAAATTCCATTGGGTGAAAGACATACTTTCTTTTGAAAAGTCTGCATATCTGAAATGCATAACTTTCTGTAGTGATCAGAGGTTTTTGCTGCTTAGCACATAGGTAGTTTTTATGGTAGAATTTAGAAAAGCACTAAGCTATTGATTTGATTGTCTTAATATTTGTCTCTAGGTCTGTTTGTTTAGGATTTAAAGATAATTTACATGAAAAACAAAAGAGCTTGGAATATTTTATAAGATGCAGTTCCATTATTTAAAAGGCAGCAGTTTAGGGGACTATTGCTTATTATTTGTATTATACTAACACTTCAGTGCCGCAGTCATGGCCTCATTGTCCTAGGTGCTGTACAAATACAGAACAAAATGACTGTCCCTGACACGATATTTTCAATAACACTGTATGTGTTTCATTTCAGTATGTCAAAGTGTAGTGTGCAGCTTTTGTGGGGGGGGGAGAGGGAATAGTGTTACCTTTTTGAAGATACATCATCAAGGGTAAGCTTTGTACCTTTGAAACATCAGAATGAGATGGTACTCATGCAGATGTTCAAAATATGATCTCCTTTGCATAGTCTCTTCACCCTCAGTGGAACTCGAACTCAAATCAAATGCTGCCCTATGTACTGAAGTCTTGCTCACCTGCTTGCTGAGACTTGGATGCCACTCACAGTAGATTGTGAGGGGAGGGAGGGAAAATCTGGGACAGAGGTTGGCACAATTGATTAAAAGAGCTTTAAACTAGGATTTTGGGGGACACGGTTGAGAGATGCTTATATAATCTCCACGCCTGATTCTAACATTGAGCGGGAGGAAAATGAAATAGGAGAGCAATGAAGAAAGGAGCAACAGAGGTAGGAGAATGGACATCAAGAGGAAAGATAGTGCCAGTATAATGACACTAATAGTCAGGAAGATGATACTGGCAATAGAATGACTGTAACTAATCAGGTGAGGAATCTTGGTAGAGCCAAGCAGAAACAATGAAGATGTCTATGCACCAATGCAAGGAGCCCGGGAAACAAAATGGAGGAACTAGAATTACTGGTGCAAGAAGTGAAACCAGATATTATTGAGATAACAGAAACATGGTGAATAGTAGTCATGAATGAAGCACAGATATTGAAGGGTATGTGTTGTTCAGGAAAGACAAATAAAGGTAAAGGTGGTAGAGTAGCATTGTTTCTTAATGATGAGATAGACTGTACAAAAATGGAAATGAAAGAATGTATCAAAAATTCTGTTTGGGTCAAAATCATTTTGGGGGAGAAAGCTAACAGAGGCTCCCCTGGGATAGTGCTTGGGGTTTGCGACAGACACACAGGATCTCATTTGGATATTGATAGAGACCTTTCTAATATGTTTAATTAAATAAATATTACTGGAAATTGTGTGATTATGGGAGACTTTAATTTCCCAGATATAGATTGAAGGACAAGTGCTACTAATAATGGTAGGGCCCAGATTTTCCTGGATTTCTTCACCAAATAGTCACTGAACATAAAAGAGGTGATGCCATTTTAGATTTGGTTTTGGTAAGTAGAGAGGACCTCAAAGAAGACCTGATTGTAGTGAGCAACAGAGGGTCCTGTGGCATCTTTGAGACTAACAGAAGTATTGGGAGCATAAGCTTTCGTGGGTAAGAACCTCACTTCTTCAGATGCAAGTGGACAGCCTTGGTTCAAGTGATAATGAGCTAATTCAGTTTAAACTAAATGGAAGGAAAAACAAATATAGATCTGCAATTAGGTTCCTTGATTTCAAAAGGGCAAACTTTAAAAAATTAAGGCAAGTAGTTAAGGAAGTGGACTGGACTGAAGAATTCAAAGATCTGAATGTGGAGGAGGCTTGGGACTACTTTAAGTTGAAGTTCCAGAAGCTATCTGAAGCCTGCATCCCAAGCAAGGGGAATAACCATACTGGATGAGCAAGCATCTCAAACAGGTTGTTAAGTAGAAGCAGAAAGCCAACAAGGAATGGAATATTAGAAGTATCAGCAAGAAGAGCTACCCGTTGGAGGTCAAGAAGTGAAGGGGGGGGGGTGAAAACTGCCAAAAGCCTAGCAGAGTTGGAATTTGCAAAGGAAATTAAAACAAATACTAAAAGGTTCTGCAGCCATATCAATAAAAAGAAAACAAGGCAAGAAGTGGGACTGGTAAGCTTGGCCCAATACCTGAATGTATACTTTGTCTCAGTTTTTAATAAAGGTAATGAAGAATTTAGGTGTAGTGGCAGGATGGCTAATGGAAACAAGGACACTGAAGTAGAACATACCACATCCGAACTGGAAGTCAAATGTAAACAGCTTAATATGACCAAATCAGGGGGCCTGGGTAATCTCCATCCAAGAATATTAAAAGAACTGGCACATGACATTGCAGGTCCAGTAGCAAGGATTTTTGATGACTCCATAATCTTGGGGCTCATACCCTATGACTGGAGAATTACTAATATGCTACCTATTTTTAAGAAAGGCAAAACAAGTGATCTGGGAAACTACAGGCACATTAATTTGACTTTAATTGCATGTAATGTATTGGAACACATTTTGAAAGAGAAAGTAGTTAAGGGCATAGAGCTAAATGGTAATTGAGATAAAGTACAACATGGTTTTACCCAAGGTAGATTGTGCCAAACCAACCTGATTTCTTTCTTCGAGAAGATACTGATTTTTTTAGACAAAGGAAATGCAGAAGACCTAATATATCTGGATTTCAGTAAGCCATTTGATAGAGTTCCACATGGGAAATTATTAGTTAAATTGGAAAAGATGGGGATTAATATGAGAAATGAAAGATAGATAAGGAATTGGTTAAAGGAGAGACTACCAAAGACATGCTGAAAGGTGGACTGTCAGGTTGGAGGGACATTTCTAGTGGAGTTCCTCAAGGATTGATCTTGGGACCTATCTTATTTAACATTTTAATTCATGACTTTGGCACAAAAAGTGAGAGTGTGCTAATAAAATTTGGATGACACAAAATTGGGAGGTATTGCTAATACGGAGGAGGACCAGATTATCATACAAGAAAATCTGGATGACCTTGAAAATTGGAATAATAAAAATGGGATGAAATTAATAGTTCAAAGTGCAAGGTCATGTACTTAGGAACTAACATCTCATTTGGAAGTGACAGAGGAGGAGAAAGACCTGGGTGTATTGGTTGATCACATAATGACTATGAGCTGCCAATGTGATGTAGCCTTGAAAAAGGCTACTACAATCCTAGGATGCCTCAGGGGAGGTATTTCCAGTAGAGGTAGGGAAGTGTTACTGCCATGGGGATTGGTCCTGCTTTGAGCAGGGGGTTGGACTAGATGACCTCCTGAGGTCCCTTCCAACCCTGATATTCTATGATTATACAAGGCACTGGTGAGACCTCTTCTGGAATACTATATGTATTTCTGGACTACCGTGTTTAAGAAAGATGAATTCAAGCTGGGACAGATGCAGAGAAGGGCTACTAGGATGATAAGAGGAACGGAAAATCTACCTTACGAGAGGAGACTCAAGGAGATTGGCTTGTTTAGTGTAACTGTATGAAGGCTGAGGGAAGATATGGTTGCTTTCTATTAGGGCTGTTGATTAATCACAGTTAACTCACGTGATTAACTCAAAAAAATTAATGGCGATTAATAGCAGTTTTAATTGCACTGTTAAACCATAAAATACCAATTGAAATTCATTAAATATTTTTGGATGTTTTTCAACATTTTGAAATATATTTATTGCAATTACAACACAGAATACAAAGTGTACAGCACTCACCTTATATTTTTTTTATTACAAATATTTGCACTGTAAAAATGATAACCAAAAGAAATAGTATTTTTCAGTTTACCTCATACAAGTACTGTAGTGCAATCTCTTTATTGTAAAAGTGCAACTTACAAATGTAGGAAAAAACATTTGTTACATAACGGCACTGAAAAACAAAACAGTGTAAAACATTATAGCCTATAAGTCCACTCAGTCCTACTTCTTGTTCAGCCAAATCGCTAAGACAAAAAAGTTTCTTTACATTTATGGGAGATAATGCTGCCCACTTCTTATTTATAATGTCACCAACAAGTGAGAACAGGCATTCGCATGGGACTTTTGTAGATTTTTGTAGACATTGCAAGATATTTATGTGCCAGATATGCTAAACATTCATATGCCCCTTCATACTTTGGCCTCCATTCCAGAGGACATGCTTCCATGCTGATGACGCTTGTTAAAAAAATAATGCATTAATTAAATTTGTGACTCAACTCCTTGTGGGGAATTGTATGTCTCCTGTTCTATTTTACCTGCATTCTGCCATATATTTCATGTTGTAACAACACTACAATTCAGAAACTGGAAAACCCAAACCACCAAAAAAGAAAATCAACCTTCTGCTGGTGGCATCTGACTCAGATGATGAAAATGAACATGCATCGGTACACACTGCTTTGGACTGTTATCAAGCAGAATGCATCATCAGCATGGATGCATGTTCTCTGGAATTGGTGGTTGAAGCATGAAGGGACATATGAATCTTTAGTACACCTAGCATGTAAATATCTTGTGATGCCAGCTACAACAGTGCCATGTGAATGCCTGTTCTCATTTTCAGGTGACATTATAAATAAGAAGCGGGCAGCATTATCTCCTGCAAATGTAAAGACTGTGAGGGATTGGCTGAACAAGAAGTGGGACAGAGTGGAAATGTAGGCTCTAAAGTTTTACATTGTTTTATTTTTGAATGCAGCTATTTTTTTGTACATAATTCTACATTTGTAAGTTCAACTTTCATGATAAAGAGATTGCACTACGGTACTTGTATTAGGCGAATTGATAAATACTATTTGTTTTTATAGTGCAAATATGTGCAATAAAAACAAATACAAAGGACACTGTACACTTTGTATTTTGTGTAATTGAAATCAATATACCTGAACATGTACAAAACATCCAAAAATATTAAAATTAATGGTATTCTATTATTAACATTGTGCTTAATCGTGCGATTAATCATGATTAATTTTTTCATCATGCGATTAATCATGATAATTTTTTTTAGATTCTTGACAGCCCTACTTTCTATAAATACACCAGAGGGATAAATGCCAGAGAGGGAGACAAGTTATTTACATTAAGCGCCAGTGTTGACACAAGAACAAATGGATATAAACTGGCCATCAGCAAGTTTAGGTTTGAAGTTAG
The DNA here is from genome assembly GCF_013100865.1 of Trachemys scripta elegans. Classification (NCBI taxonomy): domain Eukaryota; kingdom Metazoa; phylum Chordata; order Testudines; family Emydidae; genus Trachemys; species Trachemys scripta. The sequence continues at coordinate 29,033,914 of NC_048300.1, read as the reverse complement.
ATGAAGGTTTCTAACCATCAGAGGAGTAAAGTTCTGGAACAGCCTTCCAAAGGGAGCAGTGGAGGCAAGAAACCTAACCGGCTTCAAGGCTGAGCTTGACAAGTTTATGGAGGTCATGTTATGAGATTGCCTACAATGGCATGTGGCCCATCTGTAACTGCTAGTAGCAAAAATTCCCAGTGGCTGGAGATCAAGCACTAGATGGGGAGGGCTCTGAGTTACTACAGACCATTTTCCAAGGTGTGTGTCTCTTGAGTCTTGCTGACATGCTCAGAATTAATCTGATTGCCATATTTGGGGTCAGGAAGGAATTTACCCCCAGATCAGCTAGGCAGAGACCTGGGTTTTTTTCACCTTCCTCTGCAGCATGAGGATGCGTCACTTGCTGGTTTAAATTAGAGTCAATTGTGGATTCTCTGTAATGTGCATTCTTTTACATCATGATTTGAGGACTCCAGTCAGAGGTTATGGGTCTATTATACAAAGAGATGGGTGAGGTTCTGAGGCCTGCAATATGCAGGAGGTCAAACTAGATAATCGTGATGGTCCCTTCTGGCCTTAAAGTCTGAATCTATTCCTTTCCTTTCTTTGAATACTTTAACAAACTGGCCATTGGTTAACACTGACAACTAACAATGCTAATTTCAGTGCCAGAATTAACACCCCATTGAAAGCAGAGCTATTGTTTCAGGCTGTCTTCAAACTCAGGCAGAGATCACAATACTGGCTATACTCCAGTATATTTTAAAGGTTTACTTCACATCTATAAGGGATAGAGAATTTTGTATTAAAATCTTAGATTGTGAAACTCAAGATTGCAGCCACCTGGAAAGGATACAGGCTCACCAAGTCGCCCCAAGTCATCTCAATTTGAATTGAATTAGGAGGGAATCTCCCACTATCACAACAAAATCTTTTGGGATGGGAAATGAAACATATTGTGGTTCTCTTCAGTGTACTGTGAATATTTCCTGGGAGGAGCAGGGGGGATAGCCGGGGGAAGCTTGCCTCCCACAATTCTCCAGTGGAAGATGCGGGTGGTTCAGTGTCCAGCTACCCCAGATCTATATGAATCTCAACTCACTGGCTGCACTGTTACTGTAACCATGCTGGGAAGTACTCCTTATCCTGGAATATTATTTAAAGGTACATTCCATGGTCTAGAGGGGAGCCATGGAAAATTTAACGCAATCTTGGGATATGTTCATTTTTCTGTGGATTCCCCATTGCTTGGCATGCAGGGAGAAAAATGAGTACTATAGTAAACCAGTCTCTCCTAGCCTCACCACTTCCCTGTGCATGGATTCTTGTGCCCTCAGAGGGTTCTCCTTAGGTTTGGACGGACAGTGCCATAGAGGCAGCAACCCCATCCCTCTCCACGTGATGTGAGGAGATATGTTTGAAGGGGACATGAATCCTCCCACACAAGGTTCCTGTCTGGACAATTTCCCACACACTCATGCCTTCCTTTGCATTTTTCTTAGTAGTTGTAATAGTTATTCAGGCTGTCAGCAAATGTGTGAGTGACTATTTCACTTACGATTTTTCTTCTTTGTTGAACTTAAAGTGTAGCTAGCTAATTGGATAACAGTGGCCATAAATATTCAGCAAAGTTAGATCCATACTATAAAGTGCCTTGTGTTAATTTGAATACAAATGCCAATCGCAAAACAAGAGGGGAGTCCTTAAATACCAAGAAAACATTTAGAGAGAAAAAATTAAGATAGTTCTTTTAAATAAAAAACAATAATTTTGATGTGGGATTGGCAGTGCCTAGGGTCGGTAAGAATTTAATATTTATAAGATATAAAAATATAGTTAGTCAAAGCATTTTAAAGCTATGTGATAAAAGCAGGTACATATACATAAAGATTATTAAATAATAAAAGATAGGTTTTAGGATTTTTCTTTTTTTAATTTGATTTTGTTTGTTTTTAAAATAAGGTTTCAAATCAACGCTGCTACTATAAATTTGTTTAGTGATACCCTACTGTGTATTGAGTTTGATTTACTCTTGGGTATAAACTGACTGAAACAGGTTTTTGCAGTGAGATTCATCGGTTTTCTGAGGTTTCTGAACACAATAATTCTATCGTAATATTAAAGGATCTTGAGAAAACTTTGCAAACAAAATCTGCAAAATCAAAACATAAGTAATGGACTAAATTCTGATCCCAGAGACTGTGATTTACACCAATTGAAACCAAAATTTGACTCAACATCTCTAAATAAATCACTTTCACAATAGCCAAAATTCAGTTGACAGAAAGTATGAAAGTTTAATCTTTGAGAGTCTTTATTCGTTTGAGAACCTTGTTCTGGTGGGTGCTAAGCCCTGAAGTTTTAGGAACTGTCCTCCTTCAACACTTGCACAGATCAGTTTTGGCTACAAAAATTAAAATGCTTCCTAATCCAGGGATGCAAGGAACCACTTTGGTCATTAGTGTAAAACACTATATTAATAGCATTGTTCATCTTTGATTTTTAGGGACCCTTTTGCTGATGGGGCTGGGAATGACCATTTACAGTCCCCTCACCGTTTTTTGATTCTCTTTCATTTCTGTGTTATATTGACATTCCTAAATTATGAGAATAAAATGTGTATTATACTGTCTCATATCTGTGTGTGTACTCACAGTTTCAATGGTTATGCAAACTGCAGCATAAAATCTATGAGTATGAGTCCATAAATCCTTATTTATGTGAGTACTGCTAATGCAAACAGTGCTGTAGGACTTTATTAGGACTACTCAAATGAATAACTGTTTGTAGAATCTAGCCTAAGAACTTATCTTCGAAGTATATGGTTAACAAAGATAATGAACTTATGAGATGAAAGATATATTGGCCTTATTCTTGTCTGATTTTTCTATACACAGAGCAGCCATATACTTTCAGTCTCAGTTCCTTTTTGTATTAAGAAAACAGCCAGGAAGAAAAGTAAGTCTGCATAAGTGAATATGGTGTGTACAACCTCTCTGTATAGTCTTCAACAACTCTGAAGACAAGAAGGTTGTGTCTTCTGCAAAGTTCTAAGCAATTTAAAGATGCAGTACACACAAAAAGAAAGGCATCACAGTTTCATAGCTATTTACATCACTGATAGGGCTCTGTCTCACTTTTTGTAGTTTGCAAAAAGGCTTGCAGTCTTCAGACTGGTTTTCATGGGCTCTCCATTCCCAACTGGCATCTCATTTTAATCTTTGGAGACAGCAATGGATTGGAGGAGAGTAGGAAGTTGGGTGGGGGATGGGAGACAAAACCCAGCTAAGATGTAAGTGAGGAGTGAAGCTCTGAAGAAGAAGTAATTTGGATTCCATGCAAATAACATAGGGAAGTCAAAAGAAGATTCAAGAGAGTAAGAAATGTGGTAAGAGCACTCAGATGTTTAATTTGTGTTTTATAGGTGCTGCACGGATATTTATAACATAGATACATGGCACATGCTTTCTTCTTCCTCCGCACAAACGTATACACTGAAATGTTTGACAATCTCATGTCAGTTGTGCTACACAGTGAAGTTTTTCATCTAATTATATGGAAATTCATAGTAAATTTCTGGTCATTACTATATTTTTTTTCAATGGATGCCATAGCCTAAGATCTAGGTGACCATATGAGCATTTGGCTGTTTGCATCCTTTCTTTACAGCATGTAAAGTTGTGCAGTTATGCTGATGGCTTTTAATAATTATTTTAATTCTGGGATGTTAATTTACAAGAAGGATTACATTTAATTATTTTTAAGTTTTAATTTTGAATGATAATACCTATATTTCCCCCAGAGAAATTTAACATCCTGAAAGTAAATGTCATCCGCTAGCATGTCAATTACAATAATTATTTGAAACATTTACATTTTCTTTTTTGAGACACAGGCTTAATTTACTCTGATGGAAGTTACTTTATCTTTAGAACAAGATCAAACCCTCATGTAAAATATCATTGGTTTCACAGTGAAATATCATGAAAGTTATCACAAAGAAACTTTAGAAACAATAAACATATTGTTGCTATGAAAATGGCAAAAGGAAAATGTTTAAGTACTGATTTAAAGAAAGATGGCCAAATTGGCTGCAATTTGATTGACATAACTAACACACAAGAGCAAGTAATTCTTGCAAGGTTTAACCTTAGGGTGGAGTCTGCCCCACTCCATGGCCCACTACACAGTTTTCTGTATTGTAGAGACCATGTCCCTCAATCATCAATACAAACATATACATGGCCAAATTGTCACACTACATCTATGCTTGGAGATAGAGGTGAAATTCCCAGCTCACACAGACACATTTGTGCTAGCTCTCATTGAGTTACCATGCCAGAAAGTATAGTGTAGCTGCAGCAACACTAGCAGTGGCTAGTGGTGACATGGACTAGCTGCCCTGACTATGTACCCAGGTGGTCTGTACTTCGGGCAGCTAGCTGAGAGACACCTAGGGGGAAAGAAAAGAGGACAAGGAAACATGTGAACAATCATAGAATCATAGACGATTAGGGTTGACCTCAGGAGGTCATCTAGTCCAACACCCTGATCAAAGCAGGGCCAACACCAACTAAATCATCCCAGCCAGGGCTTTGTCAAGCCAGGCCTTAAAAATCTCTGAAGATGGAGATTCCACCACCTCCCTAGGTTACCCATTCCAGTGCTTCACCACCCTCCTAGTGAAATAGTGTTTCCTAATATCCAACCTAGACCACCCTCACTGCAACTTGAGACCATTGCTTCCTGTTCTGTCATCTGCCACGACTGAGAACAGCTGAGCTCCATCCTCTTTGGAATCCCCCTTCAGGTAGTTGAAGGCTGTTATCAAATCCCCCCTCACTCTTCTCTTCTGCAGACTAAACAAGCCCAGTTCCCTCTGCCTCTCCTCGTAAGTCATGTGCCCCAGCCCCCTGGTCATTTTCATTGCCCTCTGCTGGACTCTCTCCAATTTGTCCATATCCTTTTTGTAGTGGGGGGCCCAAAACTGGATACAATACTCCAGATGTGGCCTCAACAGTGCCAAATAGAGGGGAATAATCATTTCCCTCAATCTGCTGGCAATGCTCCTACTAATGCAGCCCAATATGCGGTTAGCCTTCTTGGCAACAAGGGCACACCGTTGACTCATATCCAGCTTCTCAACCACTGTAATCCCCAGGTTCTTTTCTGCAGAATTGCTGCTTAGCCAGTTGGTCCCCAGCCTGTAGCAGTGCATGGGATTCTTCCGTCCTAAGTGCAGGAGTCTGCACTTGTCCTTGTTGAACCTCATCAGATTTATTTTGTCCCAATCCTCCAGTTTGTCTAGGTCACTCTGGGCCGTATCCATACCCTCCAGTGTATCTACCTCTCCCCCCAGCTTAGTGTCATCTGAGAACTTGCTGAGGGTGCAATCCATCCCATCATCCAGATAATTAATAAAGATGTTGAACAGCCAAGATGGGGAACTCAGAGCTACTCATCTTGTTTTGTTTGGAGTTTACTGCTTTGGAGTTTGCGGCAAGTAGTATGCCTTTGTTAAATGAGGACCTGGATATTTTTCAGATCTCCAAATATGAGGATCCAGTAGGCTCCTTCAGTTTCTGCTCCACCCTGGTCCTCCCCTTGACTTCATTGGGAGCAGGATCAAGTTGTAAGTGGGGGAGAGACCATTATGTTGGCTACATAAATTAGTTATGCAATTTTAGTTTGTGGGAAATAAGAGCAGGAGAATAACCTTAAAATATTAAATAACAGAAGAATAAAAATTGGTCACAAAAAAAAAGTACATCCAACAAGCTGACAGCCTACAAAATACTGTGGGGAACGATGACGATACCTATATGCGCACCTTAGATCTAGATGAATGTGTTTTCAAAGTGGTGAAAGATTCTGTCTTGATTTATTTATAGTAGATAGCAAATGATGGAATTCTTATTGAAATTTTTGTATATTTAAAAGTTCTTATGTAGGTATTGAATTAAATTAGTGATTAACAATGAACAGGTACTAAATATAGAAGCACTATTCATGGTTCCATAGTTTAAAACTGAATTAAATTTTGCATTGAAAGTAAGGATTCAAACACTTGAAGTATGAAGAATATAGTGCATGCTGCCCCAAACTGCAGCACGGACTCTTTGAGTTCAGAATGTATTTCCTACTACTTTAAAAGTAGATCTGTTATATTTTTTAATTGAGTCCTTTAAAGAAATTTAGCATACTGTAAGACTTCTTTTTTGTGTGTCCCCTGAATTATCTTAATAACGGAAACCCTTGAATTTTCCCATTGAGCTAAAACTAACTAAAATCTACTAACTTGGCTACATTTGAAGAAAAAATTAAGATTACATGTTTTTCCCCATTACTCTTTGTAACTGAAACAGAGGAGCAGCATAGAATTTCACCTCTGAATTCAAAGCTTGACCTTTCTAGGCTCAGGCTCTCTTAGCCTATGGAGAAAAGCGAATTCTAGAGAGATATGGGCCCTACACAGAGAACACTTTACCACTAGCCTTTTTATCTACAAATCTAGGGAGAATTTTCCAGCTGCTCTCAACTCAACAGGGCCATATACAAAGAAACAGAAGTGTATCCAGGTCCCATACTATAAAGGCCTTTATAGATCAAAACCATCACCTTGAATTGCTCCCAGAAATAAACTGAAAGAAAGTGCAGTGTGTGGAATATAGGTGTAATGTGCTCCATGCACAAAATGTATCTGAGTGAGCAGACAGTCACACCATGCATTAGCTTAAGTTTACGATTGACATGTGTTTACAAACACATTTCCAATATATTCTTCTACCGCTAATATGTAATATTGTATATAAATTAAATTAGTATATTAAAATCTCAAAGATGAAACTGAAGTTTGGTGTATATCAGCCAAAACATTCTTTCCAGGGAAAACATTAATTTCAAATGTGAAAATCAACAATACTGTGGTGACATTTCAAAATAAGTCTTTAACAGAGTTTGCTTTCTCTAATGTTTCTGGAGTTTTGTAGCTGGAGGGTTATATTTATTGCTTTTAACAGTAACTCCATTTGGTGCTGTTGCTATCAAGATACATTTCCCAAAAGCACATAATAAGCATAAGCCAAGTATCAGAGGGGTGGCCATATTAGTCTGCATCCACAAAAACAAGAGGAATCAGGTGGTACCTTAAAGAATAACAGATTTATTTGGGCATAAGCTTTCATGGGTAAAAAATCCACTTCTTCATGTCTCCATGCATCTGAAGAAGTGGTTTTTTTACCCACAATAGCTTATGCTCAAATCTATTAGTCTTTAAGGTGCCACCGGACTCCTCGTTGTTAATAAGCATAAGTTATCTCCTGTTTAAGAATTTCTGTTGTTAATTTAATCTATTTATTTTTGTTTATCCACATCTAATATAATGAATCCCTATCAAGTGATATCCATGATTAGATTGCAATCCAACAAGGAAACAGTACCTGCATGTAAACAGTTGGTGTTTAAAATTAGTGAAGCAGCAATAAGAGAACACTGCTGTACTTGCAGTAACATGACGTGAATGTTTAAAACTGACAATGGGTGTCAGCATCACTTCATTTGCACTCAGTGCTGAAAATACTGTAGCTGCAAGTATAAACCATGATTCAGAAACTGTGGGTGAGTCCAGCTACATAGTTCAGCAACAGTTTGTGAAAATGCATAATGTAATCTGATCCTGTGTATGCTTGCAAAACCCTTTTAAGCGCTAAGTCATCTGTGCACTATGCCAAGAAGAGGTAAAAAAAAATGAAGATGCAACCTTAAACCCCAATCTGCAAAGATTTACTCATGTTTATACACTGTGAATAATCCCACTGAATTCTTTGCAAGATTAGATCCTTAGGTACCTTGTACTATAATTCTGCTTTTTTAAAATTAAATATTTCATTGTATTTATACTTACAAAGATCTTGGATACTTTCTCTAGTAACAATAACCTGTAATTACTGCATATAATAGCTATCCACTGAAGTTATGTATTATCTGCAGGGTACTGCACAAATATGTTAGCTTCACTTAAATAAAATAGACTGGTATCATTTTTGTGGGAGATTCACTGAATTGTGAAAATATTGTATCTACATCAGTTGTGACGTTGCAGTAGGTTATTTAAAATATAAAATTCAAATTTGCTGCCATCCTATTCCTGGTTCATTTATTAATTGGTTTCTCAGCAGCAGAAATAAATTAAAGTGTGGGCAGCTGGGATGTTTTTACAGGATCATGTCTATAATGGAACAAGAACCTCTACCGGTTTTATGAAATCTTTTACTTTTAGGTAATCTTTAACCTGCTGCCAGTCCCTTATTCTGGAATTAACGTGAACCTTATCACTCAGTACATATTTTTAACAAAATCTGTATGCTAATTATAGCTCATTACTGTAATCAATGAAGATTATGGTCCAGGTTAATTTATGAGGTGCCGAGATAAACTGTTCATCATCAAATACATTTTTCTTAACTAACTCACCAAGCTGTGCATGTATCTGCACAAACATTGAGAGGAGAATAGTACCCTGGGTTGATGAAGCTACGAGTTACACCTGTATATCAAGGAGAGAACAGACACCATAGTGTCTGAGAGGACCATCTGTGGTACCAAAACACAGCAGTGCAGTCAAATAATTAAGTTTCATCTTCAAGTTCCCTTGCATTTTAGTGTACCTCTTGGATTCAAAGTATATATTATTAACTTCTTTACATTAGCAATTCATAATGAGATTTAAGACACAAATAAGGCTAGGCGCCCAACTCTCAGGCTATGTCTTCACTTCAGAAACAGCTCAAGTTATCTGCATTTGAGTTAACGCCTGTCAACTTAGGCCAGCTCAAGTGAGAGTGGCCACATTGCAAAATAACACTTCAGCTGCATAGATCAATTGTATTAGCACACAGATTGATAGTGTTAGCAGCTGACAAGTTGTGCTACCCTGAGTTTTAACCTGGCAAACCAACAAACTCAAGTTAATAGGACCATCACACTCAAATTCAGGGGGTTTGAGTTTGGATGGGACTTGATTAAGGGATTGTCTACATTTGAAACATTAAAGCAGCACAGCTGCAGCACTGCAGTGTAGGCACTACCTGCACTGACAGAGGAGTTGTCCTGTTGACTAAGGTAGTCCACCTCCCTGAAAGGCAGTAGCGAGGTTGACAGAACTCTCTCCACACGGGGACTTAGGTTGGCTTAACAACATCGCTTTTTCCACACTGCTGAACTATGTAGGTGGGGCAACTTAACTTTTTAGTGTAGACCAAGCCTTAGTGGCAATACTTCAGTTATAAAGACAAGCTCTAAATGACTTTCAATGGCAGTGGAGCGCCTAAGTGCCCTTTTTGCCTTTGAAAACTTACCGCATAAGTATCTTTGACACTTCATCATAGTGGACCTGGTTTTTCACTCACATTTGTGTAATTCAAAAGGAATTCCACTGAAGTCAATAGAGCTGCATCAGCTTTTCATTTATGTGAGTGGAGAATCTGGCCCTGTTATTTCAAAGGAGCTGTAACTCTTACCTTGTTTTCTTTTGAGTAGTTATAAATGTTTAGTTCACTGTAAGATGAAACCGTAATTGTTTCATTAGAGTCATTTCTCACCACCCTATCTAGGCCTACTTGCTAAATGTACATTTGCATTATTGGCCCTGATTTGTATGAGTTTATGCTTGTGTACTGACACTGATTTGTAACAGCCATTTCTGATGTTTAAGAACATGAAAAATAATCTAAGCTCTCCCAATTCTGAGGTTTTGTAATATTTTTACTTCTGTAACTGTATTGGCTGAACTGGTTTGAGTCAACTCAGGTACTAAAAAATAATTTCCAAACTGATATATGGGAGGTTTCAGCCCGAGAAGTAACTTTTACTGCCAAATTGTGAACCCTTAAAATAGGGGCTTCTAATTGAAATGCAAACAGATCCTTAACCATAGTGGTGCTATTGGGTGCTAAAATTATGCTAAGTAAATTGTGTAATGTAATAACTTTGGTGGTATGACTTAAAGCCCAAGTTAACAAGGTTGCTAATTATCTGAAAGGATACAGTGAACACATTAACCCTTTTTTCATGTTCTCAAATAAATTCATTGACCAGATATGTAGTAGTTTTTTTTTTTTACTTCATGCTGCATATCAAAATTTGACTAGCTTTTGAAGTTTCTGCCACTAAGGAGTCTTGAAATATTAATTGCACCTTGTGATAGCTCACACCAATACCAAATGCATGCAATCTGTAGGTCATAGAGTTCTAATGTGGTAATATATTGAGGTTGCAGCAACAGAAAGATGTTTAATATATGCAGTGTTTCAAATTGATAAGTTATGACTCTTTCCTGTAGATAAAACTGGATGAAGCAAGTAAGCAGCAAGGTCTTCCACAAATCCAGCACATGAATAATTTCTGAAGTGGCTTTAGCTATATTTAACAGATTGGAACAATCACATGGAAATCCTTAATAAACACAAGTGTATTTTTTCATGTTTCATATTATTTATATTACAGTAGCACTTAGAAGCCCCAACTTCATTGTGCTAGGCGTTGTACAAATAGGTGGTAAGAGAATTTCTGTTTTAAAAAGATTATGACAGAGTAGAGAAAACCTGAGTCGCTGAGAGAGAGTGACTTGCCCAAAGTCACGTAATAGGTCGGGGCAGCAGTGGACATAAAACCAAGGTCTCCTGACTCCCTGTCCAGAGTTCAGCAGTCTTCAAGAGGAGAAACTGACAGAACCCCACATCAGAAATCCCATAGCCTTGTGGTTAGACCTCTCCCCTGAAAAGTGATAGAGTCTTGTTCAAATCCCTTCCCTTGAGTGCAGGAGGTACTTGAATTGGGGGCTTCCCACATCACAGATAAGGACCTAATCACTGGTTTAAAAGTTGTAAGGAAGCTTCTCAGCTGTTTTACATGAACTCACCTGAGGGGTGAATCTGGTAGGTGGCCTCTGAGTATGCCTACCAGATTGGGCCCAAACACAGCTTAGGGACCTTTTTACTGCAAAAACTTAGACATTGGGTGAGTTTAGGCACATAGATTCCCACAACTTGGTGGGAGTTTTGTGAATCATAGTGAAGCCTAAAACTGGAGTTTAGATATCTAAATACTTTTGTGAATCTTGGCCTGCGGTCATACAGGAGATCTGTGACAGAGCAGGGAAGTGAACCTAGGCATCCTAAATCCCAGGCTAATGCCTTAATTACTGGGCCAGCCTTTTTCTGACATAGCGTACATCCTGGAATCAGAACTGTAGCAGAAGTAGTGCATTTTTGCTGCACCAGGGGGATGAGGGGCTTGTAGCCCACACAACAGTTACATATTGATGACATCTCATGGAATATACTTCCAAAGGGAGATATGAAGTCAACCTCTATATAATAAATGTTTGGAAGAAACTTCCCCTTTTGATGGTTATACCATGATTGTACACTGTTTCTTTCACTTTTTTTTTTTTTATGAAGCATCTGGTGCTAGCCACTATCAGACAGGATACTGGAGTAGATGGACCTATGTCCTATGGTACAGTACTGAAGGTCTTTCTGCAATACCACAGGTCTGCTCTGTCTTCTCAGGCTTATGGTTCAGACTGGGGAGAAGTGAGGGCAGGGTCAGTGGTTCCACACTGTGCAGATCCATGAGCCTTTCTTTGTCTATGTATTACTGCAGCCCTGTAGATGCACTAATAGCCGCAGTGTGCTGTGCTGCCGCTCCACAATCGGGAGAATATTTTTGTTCCCCCAACTCTGCAGAGCAATCCTGCACCAAATCCTTGTGCTGGTACTTTGCATGGGAAAAAAGCATTAGAACCACGATGCATAGACTGACATAACTGCAAGTCGCTCAGCTGACTGGTCTGAGCTGAATTTTAATTTAAATCCCGCAATCCTTACTTGAACAAAATACCCTTTGGCTTTCTGAATGCAGGCTACAGGTTTAAGTGCTTAGTTTTGTCTTTTAACTGTTTGTCTGCTTATATATAAAGTGTTTGTACAGACATAGCAGTACTGTGCTATTTAGCAACCTAAACTGAACCGGGAGTGGATAGTAATGACAGAGAAACACATCCAAAACACACCATGCAATCTTTTCCTGGCAGTTGCAAGCACACCTGACATACCTGACTTTTCCCATACTTTGGCAACTCTTGTGTAGTTGTCATGCCAATAAAGTCTCATTTAATTGAAATTGCATGTGGTCTAAATTTGTCACAAATTTAAAGCAACCTCTGCTAAACTTAAAACACAAATTAGTCTGGTTATAACATACCGTATATACTCATGAATAAGCTGAATTTTTTTAGTAAAAAAGGGAAGCACCAGAGAAGGAGGTCAGCTTATGAACGGGTATAGCGAGGGAGAGGTGGGACACAGCCCCTCCCCCCAACAAAGGGAGCAAGGAGAGGCAGCACAGAAAGCAGAGCCAGAAGGAAAGAGACAAGGACAGAGTCTCTCCACTTCTGGCCACGCTGCTCTCCCCCCAGCCTCCGAAGCATCTGCAGCTCTGGGGCTGGCAGGCTGCAGCCGTGCCACTTGATCCCGCCCCCCAGAGCAAGCTGTGGCTGCGCCGCCCGGGCACCGGAGCACGTTGCAGCCATGCCGCCCAGCCCAGCTTGCTGGAACATGCTGCAGCCGCGCTGCCTGGTCTGGCCTGCCGGAGCAGCCTGTGGTTGTGCTGCCCAGCCTGCTGGAGCAGCTGCAGCCAGGCCAGAGACATCCTCTCCTGGCCCTCCCCAGATAAGGTGAGAAGGGATAGGATGGGGAGAGTGTGAGGGTCCCGGGCTAGGGGTGGGGTCATATGGGGGTGGTCACAGGGTAACTTCCCTGACGCCCAGCTTCTCCCCCCCAAAAAAATTCCCCACCAGTTGCTGTCCCGTAAGTAGCTGGCACGCCGGGACACTTTGTTTACTTAGGTTTACCTCCGGGCCTGCAGACGCTTGAGGTAAACAAAACATTTCAGCCCGCCAGCAACTTATCCTGATGGCCTGGGAGCCAAAGTTTGCTGACCCCTGAATTATAGGGTCGGTTTATGAACGGGTCATAAAATTTTTCCCTTTTTACTTATCCATCTTGGGTGGGTCGGCTTATAAATGAACCGGCTTATGATCAAGTATATATGGTAACTAAACAGCCTTCGAGAAGTCTTTCTTAATGTAAATAATACTGTTATGTATATGAAATAACACCATTTAAATTTCACCCAAAGAATCCAAAAACACTCTGTGATCTTCACTAATATATACAGAATGTAAAGTATTTGGGGTTCCATCTCAATAGATGTGGTTCATATAGTTTGTTTCCCATGGTTTGAGTTGTATGCCCTATGATTGCCTTCATCAGATGGCTGTTTTTTCATAAAGCTATTTCTGTTTGTTTCAGTAGGGTGCCTCTGACTAGCAGTATGCCAATCTACATTTAAAATTGGGTTCCAGAATAGAATAACATCTTGATGTTTTGTAGCTCACCCAGCTCTAAATTGTATGTATTCGGTTGTATGTATGATTCTTTAGAAGATGGGCCCTGATGCACTGAACATTTTTACAGGAACAAATAAACAAAAATTAAGGCTGATAAGATGCAAATATGTAGCAGAGTGGCTGCTGCTTACAGTTATTTAATATTTAATTACCAAAGTTGTATTTTTTTTCACATTCTGTCCTATTGTAGCAGTGTGTTTTTTTTGCTGGACATCTATGGTTCCAAATTTGTAACACAGCTGCAAAATCTCTTTTTTCCTCATTAGGGACCATAAAACTGGAAACCTCAGTGGAATGAGGTGTTTAAACACTAGAAGAAGCTCTGCTAGTCTACTGTTCTTCTTCAGGCTCATTGCTACAGATAGTAACTTTTTTGTTAGGTTCACAGGAACAGAAAATGTGCTGTCTGTATCTTTTTAAAAACACTTCCAATTTCCTTCTGACCTTACAGAGCTGACATGAGCTTTCAGAAGAACAAGTTTGTTTCTGGCTTTAATTCCTGAATATCTGCATCCTGTAAGATATTGTGCAAGATAGGGCAACTTCCTGCAATATCTTTGGGGTCCATTGTTTTAAATGAATGGTTTATGTAAGTTTATGCTCTGTTCCATGGTGGATGGCTACTACAGATCATCTAGGAGCTATAAACAGTGATTAAGGCAGATCAGCTAGGTAACCTCCTCCAACTCTCCCCCGCCCCCCTTTCTCAAAGTATCACCTTCTGGGGAAGCTCGCATAAGTGCATTTTCCAGAGACCAACTGATAAACAAAGGACTTCTGGCTAAATAGCCTGAGTTGAAACTGACTCAGGACCTTCTTTCTGATCCAGCAAACAGCTAGGAGTTTCTGTCCCCTGGATGGGTGGGAACAATCCCTGCAGAAGCACTTGATCTACTAGGGCTCCATAAGACTGATGAGTGATCTATGGTAAGCTTTTGGCATGTATGTAGGTTCTTTTATTGTGTTGATTTTTTTTCTGTAATGCTTTTACCTTAAGAATAAATGTGCTTGCTTAGAAGGAACTGTGTGGCGACTCATAACTGTAGGCAATATACTAGTCATAGCCTTTGAAGAGTAAGCAAAATATGGGTGTTCGCCAGGTTAGGCAGTCTGTCTTGCTGGGAATATCATTGTGTAAATCCAGAAGTTCCACAGTCATAAAAATCCTCAGGAGGGAGTGAGATGCGGGTTTCCACCCAAGAGAGGTAACAGCTAGGAGACAGAAGCCTAAAAATGGGTGGCCTTGATGGACCATGGAAGGGCAATACAGATGCAGTTGCCCTGGAACTGTGGCAATACCATGCTTAATGATTATCAAACAGTAGAATATTGAATGTTCCCTTGTGTTTTAAGGTTAGCATTTATACATTATAGCTACCAGGCTGGATTAGAGGTTTTAGACAAGATTTTTTTTTCTAAATTTGGGTTGTGATTTAGTCAGGAATCATTGTCAGATTCATTTCTGATTTAATTCCACTGAAGTTAATGAGATTTCACCAGTGATGAATTTGGCCTATTGCCTTTTGCCTTCATTGTGACATGCTGACACACCATCAAAATGTTTGATTAGAATGACTAATGGTCAGCATTCTGTAATGATGTGATGAGTGGTACAGACACTTTGAGACTTCAAAATTTCCTCAGTCATGGTACATTTATATAAATATGTATAATAAAGGTGATATAAAATTATTCTACTTAACTGCCAGGGGGAAAATTTGTCACGTACACATGGAAAACATGCAGCGTCAGCTACATCTTAACTCAGGAAGTTCCTTCAAGAGGAAATGTAGCCAAACTCCAAACCTGGAGACAATGGACCTTTCTGTGCCTGCATCCTGTAGATAACTAACTGCTTGGTTTGCAAGTAGATGAACAATAAGGGGTCATAAGAGGAGCAGATACATGTAGCTTGCTAATTATGTATGGTAATAATAGCAAAGTTTGGCCAATCATAGAGCGATAAATTATCATAGTCAACTGCATATAATGCTTTGGTGTAAGTGTTTTCTTTGTTCTTGCTGACTTATAAGCTCGAACCCAATTGCAATTGAAATAAACGGATCGCCCCTCCCTGGGCTCCTTGCTTGATTAGCTGTGTCCGTCTCTCCTTATTCCTCAGCTGGAACAGACAGGAATTTCTATAACAAAGGGAAGTGTACTTAACCACAAGAAAGAAGGGTTCTAGGGGATGCTAGTATCCAGTGAATAGAGATGGTCAGAATATTTTCCACAAAAATTCATTTAATTTAAATATGCTGTTTTTACTGAAGCTGAAACGTTCTATGGAGACATCTGTTTTGACCAAGTTTTTGTCTGAAAGTTTTCTTTTTTTGAGGGGAGGGGAGAGGAAAAGATCTCTTTTATCCATGCACACTCTAGCCTGGAATGTGGGAGACGCAAGTTCAAATCCTTGCTCTACCTGATTCCGTGTGCTCAGAGATGAAAACTCTAAATCAGGTAGAGCAGGGACTGGGATCTGAGTTTCCCAGCCCAGTGCCCTAACCACCAGCTCAGAGAGAGGCACAAACACACACTTTCCCAAATCAAAAAGCTCAGTTTTGGATCCAAAACAGATATTTCAACACAACTGATTTTTTTGCAAAAACATCCAAAAGGCTTTGGGTTTACTTTAGTGTGGAATGAAAACAAATTCTAAAACCTCAAAAGTTGCCATGAAACTAAATTGTCAACTTCTGGTCAGCTCTACTAGAAAAGCTCCTCCCTCCTCTCCGGCTGGTAAGAGAGGACAGTTAAATCTCATCAGAGCCATTTGCTGTCTCCCTCTTAAGCATCTCTGAGGACATTAGTGAAGTCATAAAACGTCTGTTCTACCTGTCACAGGAGATGAATTCTGAAATGGCTTCCACTTTATTTGGTGAATGGTCTTGCCATTTTTTATAACTGTCTTATTTCTCCTCGTGAAGTTTTCCTTATTTTGTTTTCTATTGCTGTTGATGGAACTGTAGAGCACGAAGGAAGAGTTTTAATTTACTGAATAACAGTTTCTTCCTTTGCTGAGCTGCTTTCTTGTGAGAAATCCTCTGTTGGAAAATGTTTTGCTGGTTTGGTAATTTCTTGCTCAGAATTGTGGTTGGGTGAGTGTGTGTGCGTGTGTGCACATATGTTTCTTGTAATTCAGTTTTATTATTTTGTTACTGAACTTTTCACTAGAAATAAACACAGCAGAGTTTAAGAGTAAGAGGGTGAGAGTTCTAAAATGGCAGACTGGTTATGTGAAATCATTCTGATAGAATGGAATACTGTTTTGGAGACCCTCTCTCTATTTAATTACATCTTTACTGCAGTACGGCGTGTACCTGCTTTGGTGATTCAGAATTTGGAACATAGTTCTATTATGCCCACAATTTTTTTGCTTTGAGTTGATTTGTGTAGCTCATCTACAACTCCTTTAAAATGTTTCTCAGATCACATTGCAAACTATTGTGTTGTCAGTGAAGTGTTTGAAAATATGACCCTTAAAAGCTCAGAGCAGCAGGCATATCAAAAGAACTGCAGATGTGTTAAACAACCCCCCCCCACTCATGTGTTTTGGGGCGTGACTTGTATTTGAATTCTTGATGTTGGTAATAAATAGTATATTAAAATTAATTTAGTTCAGTATTTGTGGTATTCATGGTATTCCTTATAAGTGTAGGGAAACTTAGATAGTACTGGATTTAGGCCTGTATTCTACAAGCTGATACCTGTGGATGGACCTATCCACCTACACAGTTTAGATTCCAAGGTTGGTGTCATAATGAGGTAACCCTACCTTAGGCAAAACTGGCCCTTTTTAAAAGGGTTTGGTCCCTATACATGTATGTTATCTTGCTCTCTGCTAAGCAGTAGAAGATGTCAGGGTTGGGGGAGCTTTGCAGATCAGCTTCTCGTTGGAGGAGAAATCAGTAATAGACTCTAGGCATATTCTTAATGCAACTTGTTTGTTTTGCAGATTTACACACCAGTCCTTGAACAAAAGTGGTTATAAAGAGCACATAGGTAGTCTACTCTTACAGGGATCTCAGCTCAAATACCAGTGCCCAGTTGCTAGGGAGCAACTCTACCTCAATAATTGACTCTAATTAAAGAGATTGAGGCAAAAAGCAAACCCTTTGTTGCTTCTCACAGCTCCCCAGGAAGGAAACCACATTGGAAAACTCACAGCTAGACAGCATTGTTTCAGACAAACCAGTGACTGCATGCTATGAAAACTTGTAAACTCTAGGTAACAGTGCCAGCTGGTGATTCCTGCTATAGCAAATACACAAATAGACAGGAGAGCGGGGGATATAATCTACAGGTATATGAAGGATGTTAAAACAGAAAAAAATAGCTTAAATCGTAAAGATGGGCTCAGACCACACAAGTTTGCAGGAGTTCAGAGCAACAGGATGAAATTCAAATTTTCTCTTTTTTAAATTAATAGCAGAAAACTTCCTTACACTGAGGTCTTGTAAGAAAGGAAAGATTTAGAAGTCCTCCTTTCTCAGGTGTAGACTCTAAAATTAAACCAAACCCAAACTGGAGACAACCCAACACTGGCAAGGAAATGAATGATTTCTAGGACTTTTCCATCTAAACCCTCTGTGTTTCTATACAGTCATAGCTGACCGTAAGTTCAGTTTAAAAATACTAAACTGTATTTGAGTTATAGGAGTTAAAACAAGCTTCTGAAACCACAAAAAAGTTTACCTTAAAAAAATTCTATAACCTGAAAACTTCTGAGCCAACATTTTTCAATATATATGTAAAAAAAAAAATTTAAAAAGCTCTTGGCTTTAGACTACAGATGATGAAAAGTTTAAGCCTGGAGCAAGTTTTCTGGGTCAAGTTATAATACTCTTCAAAACAGGAGGTCAGATTCTGAGCAGTTACGCTGGCATAAACCTAGAGCATCTCCTTTCAAGCCAGTGGAGTTATTCTGGATTTAAGTTGGTATTGCTGAGGTTAGAATTTGGCCCAGGGCTTTACAGTGGAAGTACAGGTATTAAATAAATGTATCCATGGAAAACCTTCATTTAATCCTCTCATTTTAACTGCCTGGACACATACTGCTAGTAAAATTCAATGTATTTTATGGGAAATGTTTCATGAAATTTCTGTATTTAAAACTATATTACAGCAAAATGACGTTTCAAGCTTCTTAAATACAGCAGGAGAGAGATGTGTGACAGGGATTTGACAAAGGAGAGGAGTAGACCATGCAAGCTTTACTTTTGATTCAGACTTAGTTATGAAGGATGCTTTATGGTTTACATTGATTAAAAATTTGCAAAGAATGCCTGATGTTATATTAACATTGATGAAGAGCTTGCCTGCTACATTTTGAATGCAGTTGCCATGGCAACTGTACTATGGAGTGACCCAGATTCATTTTCCACCAGCCAAACTTAGTGCCTTGTCAGTTTTTCTTCTTGTACTATGGATAAGCAGGCTAGAATTTATTTATTTTTTAAAAGAAGCATGCATTATGATTTCCTTTCTTTATTCTTGACAATAATGACTGAGCAGCTTTAATCAAACAAAAATATATAATTGACTAAAGAAATTTAAGGGAAGTTTGCCATTTAATTTATACTATCATACATAGGAAAGCATTTGAATGAATAATTACTAATGGAATGAAAAAGCCTCATATTTTCAGTCTTTCCTTGATAATTATGGTGGCTAATATAATGTGGTCTCATGGAACCGAAAGCTCAGGCTTTTGACTATTCTGGAATTGCAGCATAAATTCTTTCTACATTTTCCATTTGTGAGCAAATTTTTATCATGCCTAATCTGAGCAAAGGCATAGCATCCCTACCAGATTCCATGCAGATTCCACCACACTCCTTGAATAAAAGGCTTTGAGTTACTACAGAGAATTCTTTCCCAGATGTCTGACTGGTATATTTTGCCCATATAATCACCATATCTGCAGTCGGGAAGGAAGTTTGCCCCAGGTCAGATTGGCAGAGACCTTACGTTTTTTTCACTTTCCTCTGCAGCATGGGGCACAGGTCATTTGCAGATTAAAACAAATGTAAATGGTGTACTTTCTGTCTTTAAACCATAAGGACTTCAGTAACTCAGACAGAGATTAGGGGTCTATTAAAGGAGTGGGTGGGTGAGGTTCTGTGGCCTACAATGTGCAGGAGGTTAGACTACATGGTCTTGATGGTCCCTTCTGATCTTAAAGTCTGAGTCTGAATTTTGTGAATGAGGAAAAAGCCATCTGACAAGGAGAGAAAAGAAAGATACAAACTTTTAGGCTATTTCTACACTACAGGCTAGGGGTGTGATTCCCAGTTCACATACCCATATTCATGTTAGCTCTCATTGAGCACGTGAGCATAAATAGTAGCTGTGGTAGCACAGGCAGCAGTGATATGTAAACCACTGTTGGTTAGTAAACCATTTTTCCCCCTTTACTAACGTCTGTATTGGGGCGGGGGGGAGGATGTTTACTTCAGCCTGAGGCCTGGCATAGCAATTTTCACAGCTGAATTATAAACAGCTGACAAATAGGTTTTATGCTAGAAATGCAGACAAAGCTGTAACCGTAATAGTGCCACCAGGCAGAATAATATTCCCTGTCACATGAGACCTGAGGGCAGCTTATCTGTAATTACTGAAGTGGCTGAAAATCAAGAAAATGCTTTTGGAAATGGTTAAAACGATAAACTTTTGTGTATAAAATTGAATAATGTAGTTAAAATAAAAGCTAAGTAATGCTTCTAGTGATGTGTCTATGAATTTATAGGGCTCTATAGGTGAATTAGAGGAATCATTCATCCAAAATGGCTCAATACTTTTGGCTAATAATCTGACCCTTTCACATGAACTTGCTGCCCTCAGTACATCAAATGCTTTAAAATATCATGAGGAATGTTTGTATTTTGTTTATATTGAATCCCTATACTCTCCCTATTCCAAGATATAATTTTTGCTCACAGAGAGGGGGAGGGGGGGGTATAACACTGACAGAACCCAATCATTGGCTGGCAGGATCAAACCTGGGATCTCTGAAGCTAAATGCATGAGTCTCTAGTGCATAAGCTAAAAGCCACATGGCCCTTAGCTAAGGCCATAGCAGACTTAGAGCACCAAAGCCAGGAGATCTGTGGGTTACATGTGGAGAAAAAGAACCCAGTGTTACTAGTAGGATGTGCACCTCCACCCCCGCCTCTGTAACATAATGAAGAGACAGCAGGGTTTAACTGGGCATGGCATACATCAAACTTTTGATTGCCTTATACTTTTTCTCTAATGTCTAACTGAACTTTTCCCTCGCTGTATAGTAACATCTTTCATATTTCAGAGCCCTATTTCAAGGGAACCTAATAAACACACTGTTGACTGTGAAATATTAATTTCAATAGAAGCCAGATTACTTAATGGTAAAGAAAGAGCTTCCAAATATGACCTTTTTGGAAAGCTTCATAAGACCGAGAGGTACAATACATTTTACCAAGTCACATAAAAGGTTATACAGAGGCTTTCATGGCTGTACAGTGGCTTTTATATAGAGTTTATTGTCTTAAAAAGGGGGAGTTTTGCACCTTCTCCATTTTGATGCAAGGAATCAAACTAGTGCAGCTTCATTCTGCTGCAAAATCTTGTGATCCTAGATCAATTTGTAATGAGTGCACATCGCTAAATGTCAGCAGAGATACTGACCAGGAAAGGCAAGAGAAATGCAGGTCAGGAGGAAAACAATGCACCAAGAATGCAGTATCACGTACAAAACTACAAACTCAGAAGGGGCAAGTTAACTAGGGTTACCATACGCCCGGTTTTTCCCGGACATGTCCGGCTTTTCGGCACTCAAACTCAAACGTCCGGGGGGAATTGCCAAAAAGCCGAACATGTCCGGGAAAATGCCGGCCAGGCACTTCCCCTCCCGCGGCGGCTCTGCTCCTCCCCTGACTCTTCAGCTCTGTTTAAGAGCCGAGCACTACGGGCTTTGGGCAGCCCCCTTGCCTCCGGACCCCAGCCACTGGCCGGGCACTTCCCCTCCCGGGCTCCGGCGGCGCAAGGTCCGGAGGCATGGGGGCTGCCCGAAGACGGTAGCCCTGGGGCAGCTCGGCTCTTAAACAGAGCCGAAGAGTCAGGGGAGGAGCAGAGCCTCTGGCCGCGGCGGCTCTGCTCCTCCCCTGACTCTTTGGCTCTGTTTAAGAGCCGAGCTGCCCGAGCGCT
>NC_048300.1:28970675-29012046 GCF_013100865.1 Trachemys scripta elegans | reverse complement strand
GCCCCCTCCCCTGCTTCCCGCGAACATTTGAGTCGCGGGAAGCCGGGGAGGGGGTGGAGACTTTGGGAGGGGGCAGAGTTGGGGCGGGGGGGCGTGGGCGGGGCTGGGGGCGGGGCCGGGGCCCCTGGGAGTGTCCTCCATTTGGAGGCACAAAATATGGTAACCCTAGCTAACTACTTTTGCTAAACAGTCTCGTCCACTTTGCATTTAGCTCTGACCCTCGGAGTACCTTTCCCAGACCTGAAGAAAAGCTCTGTGCTTCAAAAGTTTGTATCTCTAAAGTACACATACAGTGTTTCAGCTGTACAGCTGCACCGATGCAGCTGTGCTGCTGCAGCGCATCTGGTGAAGACACTATGCCAACAGGCGAGAGCTCTCCCATCGGCATAATAAAACGACCTACTTGAGTGGCTCTCCCACTGACAGGACTGTCCAACTGGCACTTATTTCATTGTAATTTATTTCACTTTAGGGGGGTGGTTTATTCATGCCCCTGAGCAATATAAGTTATGCCGACATAAACTGTAGTGTAGACATAGCTTAACCAACAGAAGTTGGTCCAATAAAAGATATTACCTCACGCACCTTGTCTCTAATATCCTGGGACTGATACAGCTACGACTACACTGCATAAAATTTGGCAGTCAGTTTTATATTGATGCTGAAGCTTCCCACTGTATCTTGGGTTGTAATTTTTTTTTGAAGATTAATAGTTGTAAAGTACTGTGTGTAGACTTCTTTTTATTAAAAAAGACACTAGAAAATGCAGCAGAGCTGATCGCTAGTGAGTCCTTGTTAGTGAGAATTGCACAAAACATGCACAAGCATTCTCTAAATCCTTATCAAAAATTTACTTTGGAAAATTCTTTCACATAAATATAAACCTGGTAAAGCAGTTTTATGGCCACACTGAAACAAAGAGGGGAAATATTCAAAGTCATCCACAAGATTGAAAATGTGCAATACTAACCTCCAAAAGAATACAAGTGGCAGATCCTCTGAAGTCTGAGAAACATGTGCAGCAAATTTCATTTTTCAGGATGACTGTACCTTCCTACGGAGAGTATCAGCAACTACTTATTAGTTTCAAAAGGCTCTGTCAAGGTGTCTGGAGCACAATCTATCTACACTAGAGTCAAGGAAAAGCACCAGAACATGAGGGAAACCAGTAATGGGATGGGGGTGAGGTGAAGGCAGGAAGGGAAAGTATAATACTTTACAGGAGGTAGGGTGTGTGTGTGTAATACTTGCGTAAGTGTTTAAAACAGATAGACATCATTACCCTCATTTTCCAGCCAAGTGAAATAAAACTTTGTATTTATGTTGCACTCTTGTCTGTAGGTCTCAGTGGTGAGGAGGAGGAAGATAAACATTTGTATCTGAATATAACAAAGGAGGTAATTGAAGCCCAGAGACGCTAAGTGACTTGCCCAAGTGCATCAATGACAAAGTCAGGCATAGAACTCAGGTTTTCTGACTGCCACCTGATGGTCAGTTTACTACTCTGCAAATGCCCCTAAGAGTGTGTCTACCTTGCAGCTGGGAACAATGATCACACATGAGATAGACAGACTCACACTAGCTCTGCTGGAGCTGCTGTGCTAAAAATAGCAGTGTGGACATTGTGGCATAGGGGACAACCCAGGCTAGCCTCCCAAAGTACAAACCTGCCTGACCCCCTGGGTCCGTACTTGAGTGGCTAGTCCATGCTGCAACATCCACATTGCTATTCTGAGCATGTTCCCAGCTGCAGTGTAAACATACCCAAAGTGAGTTACCCAAGGCAACTGTGACAGCCTGCTCTGTCTCTTGAAAATATTTTTGGTGTGGTTTTTTTTTTTTTTTTTTTAACAGTGCTAAATTCTTCCTTTGTCTGGTTTCTTCCTGACTCATCGCAGCACACCTACTTTCTTTACCTGTTTTCTGGGGACGGGCAAGTGGACAAACAGGCAAATGCATACTCCTGAGTAAAGGTTAATGTAGGTCAAAGAGCTGGGATGCCCACATGGACCATGGCCCAACCACTTTTTGGCCAGGTTAAACCTGAGTGCCACGGCACCCTGAGGTGTTGGGTCACAGTGCCACTCACTCAGATCTGGAGGGGGTGGCTCTGGGCCAGGAAAATCAAGTTGCTGGTGGTGGAGGGTAGGGGTGTCTGAGAATGGAAGAGGAGGGTTTGGGGGTTGTGTAGCAGTTATGCACACACTTTAAAGTGGTGGTCTGCAGCTCCTCATTAATGCTGGTGTTGCTAGGCTGACAATGACTGGTAGAGCCTGAGCCATGGGAAACCTGATGAGAAAGTTGAGGTTTGGAGCTGGCTAGTGAGCCCAATACCATTTTTTTTTTTGGCTAAGATTCCTATGCCTTTATTTTATCTCCTTTGTTATTGGGGCTACTAACAGATCTAGATGCTAAGGAGTGATCTATTTACTTATCTTTGGAGCTGTGTGTATTTGTATTTTTGTCATGGCACTTTTATTGATTATCTTAAAGTAATTCCCAGAGGATTAATTCACAAACAATTTGTTTGCAAAAGAAGCAAAATGTTATAATATGCAAAAGGAATAATTTGAGCATCAGCAACAGAGACATAAATGTCTCAACAATAATCCCTGATGTAGTCCTGATTTCTGTGAATGTATTAGTTGAAATTGTTTGAAATACTCAAACACATTTCAGCCTGAGGATTGTTTGTAAACTGTTCATTTTAACTGTTAGTTGACTGGACACGCAACATGAATAACAGTCACATGGTGTTTTTTCCTCTTCATGACTGAATGACTGAAATGGGAAGATTGTGAATAATACACTACCAGTATGAATGTTTGATGAATAAACATTCCACTGCTGGAACAGAAGGTGATGGAATCATGGCAATAGCACAGAGCAGCCATATTTTAACAGGAGGTAAGGATGGAAGGTCATACAAGCAAAGGTTAAATATTAGTACAGTCTGTAATTTATTGGACTCAGTAGTGTTCCAGTGTTCTGTACTGTGCAGTTACATCATGGATGAATTTGGCAACCCATGTTTCTTTGAAAAGAGTAGCTTTCCCTAGTGTTTTGACCAATATTCCCACTCTCCAGAAACAAGTTTCAACATCCACTGTTGTCTGAGCAGTTGCTGAACACATAATGGCTGCTCAGTTTGACTGCACAGTCACAGCACCACTGGCATTTAACTCATTAAGATGTAAAGCTCCTCTTCAATACATTAAGCAGGAAACTCTCTATATACAACACAATTCTGTTCTATTCTTCTGAGGACTTTTCAGCAGAGACTGGCATTGTGTCATTTCATGTTAAATGACTATCGTGTTATGTGGCACAGTGAGTGACATTCTCTGCCAAAATAATGAAATGGAAGTTTACTGTCAAAGATATGAAGTAGGTTTATTTTCCACCAGTGAAAACCATCATTAGCTGATAAGTGTTTTCTTAGCTGCAATCTTCAATTCAAACCAATTCATGTTGAGCTGATGGTAATGAGTTTGACCATCTTCAAATCTTAAGCAGTGTTTGGAGCACTTCTAGAGCAAATTGTCTAGAGGTAAATAGAGCATACATATTTTCTGCTACAGTCAGTCTAATCTACTGGGAAGCTTTCAGATTATTAACTGTCTAATTTATATTATCTTTCATTCAAAGATGTCTAGATAATGTTAGTCATTGCCTCCTGTTGCCATGTGTATTGTGGTAATGCCCAGAAGAGGCAGTCAAGATCAGGCTACGTTGTAGATGCTGCACCAAGATGCAGGAAAACATGGTCTCTGCTCCCAAAGAGCGTTCAGTCTTAATTGCAGTGGGCTATGTGTCTTCCCATTTGTTCATCTGGAAACTGAACATGTCAACAGGATGCACAGTATATTCCTCTCATGCCTGTTCAGCTCTAATAGCGCTCACATGGCCACTTTCACTGTCTGGGCTTGCTAGTACTGCTGTCAGGCTAGATTTTCCTAGACCCCTCCAGTCCCTGTGTGAGGGCTGAGAAGAGATGCAGGAGAGGTCCTTGTCCCCTCTCTCTCCTATGTATGGCTAGGTACAAACTAGCTCAGAATATATATGTGAGAGTTAGAGTGTTAAGAAGGGACAAAAGAGAGTGTTTATTGGGTGAGCTTTAAAAACATGAATTGGTGACTCAGTGAGGAAAGGAAGAAGCAGCAATTAAGACCAATTTCCAGCACTGGAAATGAAGGAGGAAGAAGAAGGAAGGAGATAGAAGTGGTTAAGGTGAAAAGAGCAGAGTGAGCAGGAAAAGGAGTAGCTGGATATGACGTCAGAGAGAATGGAGTGAGTCCATGGTGAGTTTTGAAGTCAGAGGATAATTTTGAATGCAATCATTATGATCCTTCATCTAAATTAAAAAATTGTTGCAAACTTTGCAGATATTAAATAGCTCTCACTAATTAATCTCATAATTCAATGCAACCTTATAACACACTGTAGGTTTTTTTTAAAGGCTTTTGAATAAGGAACAAGTTATAGCTGAAGTCATATGCTACCTTTGTAAATTTAATTTTAAAGCACTGATGTGTTCTCTGAATGGGACTGAATCATAGAAATAACCAAATCTAGGAGCTGTCTGTGTATGCCAGAAGGAGGACAGGAGATACTGGATGTGGTTTAATTAGCCTGCAATTTTATTCCTAAATGTCTGGGAGTACCCAGCAGATAAAATTGTACAGTGCAGGTAATCCTATAATCATTTACATATACCCGGGGGTTGGGGGTCTACTGTCAGCCCTCCTCCTTTACTCATCCTGGTCCCCAGCTGCTGTGACCTTGGTAAACACCCTCAAATGAGGGTTAGGGTGGGGTTGGAGCTACAAAGGCGAGTGGAGGTTGGCTCCCTGCAAAGCACCATTCATAGAAATGCTGACTATCTCCTTTAAATCTTTTACTAATCCATTTATCTGATCACTGTATGCCATCCTTACAGTATACCTGGACTGGACATCTGCCCCCATCCACATACTGTGACACACTGTACCTCAAAATAGCATCCTGTAACCTCCATATTCATAATTTGTATATGGTGGTGATATATTACACAAAGCATACCATGTAAGATATCATAGGAAAAGTCACGGTCTACTAAACCCATTGTTCTGTCAAAATATGTATATCGTTAGTGTGTATGAAGTTATGAGATTTTGCTGTATGGTTGTTATTGAAATATCTGGGAGTCGTCCACGCTAATTCTCCAGTGACAACAACAAAGGCGGGCATTAAATGACCATTAATCAGCAGGGGAGTTGTAAACTATGGATTTACAATTCTGCAAGAGAGTTTGGCAAACACAACACAATGGGATATGCTCAAATCTATGTCTGTGAATACACAACGGGCCTTACAATGGCACAGCTGTACCACTGCAGCTGCGCCGCTGTAAGGTCTCCCACATTGCCGCTCTATGCTGACAGGAGAGAACTCTCCCGCCGGCATAATTAAACCATCTCCAACGAGCAGTGGTAGCACTGTTCACACTGGCACTTTTGTCGGTGAAACTTATGTCAATTCAGGGAGGTGGATTTTTTACACTCCTGACCAACAATTGTTTTACCAACAAAAGTGCTAGTGTAGATAAAGGCTATGACTCAGTTGCACAAGACCACACCAGAAGGTTTTCTCAACTTTCGGACAAGCCCAAAGCCCACCAGGACAAATCTGGGCTACTGTTTTCCAGGCCCTTAGACTGAGGATATAAAATAGGGGACAGTGGCATCATACTTTTACCTTTCTCCTACCCCACCTATGCTGAAGGCAACAAGAATGCTGGGGAGACAAAGATTTGAACTGAGGATACCTATCCTAGGCTTAAAGGGAAAGCCTGCATATTAAGGACTGTAACCTACCTTCAAACATCCAGTGGTGAGGAAAATTGCTTCATCCAAATGCTGCTTAGTCTAATAAAGTTTAGGATTTAGACAGTGTGCTTACTTTTTATTTTCTTTGGTAACTGTCTCTGCCTTTTATGCCTACCACTTATAATAACTTAAAATCTACCTTTCTGTAGTTAATAAACTTATTTTAATGTTTTATCCTTACCAGTGAGTTTGTCTAAAGTGTTTTGGAAATCTGCTTAGGTTACAAAGGCTGGTGCATGTCCACTTTTCCTTTGGTGAAGTGGTGAACTAATTAATAAACTCAAGGTCTTGAGCAATTTAAGATGGCATATTCCTTGGGTGCAAGGTTGGGGCACTGGGAGATTTGTTTGCCTTTTTCTGTGTATGATTCATGAGGGACTTGGGGAGCCTTCATGCAACTTAGCTGGTTGTGCTTATACATGCTGGTGGCTGAGTGATAACAGCGCTTGGATGGGTTCACTGCTTGTCACTGGTAAAGCATTGGGCGAGACAGGGCTGTGGGCTGAAGGGACGGAACAGGAGACGGGCTCCAGTCACAGAGTTCCAGTCAGGGCCAAAAGTTCTGCCGTGGTCCCTGCCAAGGCCGAGAGCTCAACTCTGGCTGTGGTCAAGCTCTCAGCCCCCTTCCCCTTCCCCAGATGGGGCCATTGGGGGGGGAGGGCTTAGACCAGCGAGTGGGGGTATGACCTCAACTAGAAGAGGAGGGGCAGTGGGCTAGCCTCCCCAAGGGGAAGCTTCACCCATTGCCCATAGAGACAGTCCAGGCTGGAGAGTGAAGGGAGCACAGTGGTCCCACAGTTCCAGATTGTACCCTGGGGATGTTGTCACACTTATGTCATGGATTGCAACATCATAGCCTAAACTCTATTTCATTTTTTGCCCCAACTAAGCCTGCAAATGACTATGAAGAAAGTGGAAAAAAAAATCTCGCCTTGGCCATTCTCCTGTCCCCTGATAAAAGAGCGACTAACATGATACCCACAGTGGATCATGACAAAAACCTGATATTTAACTATTTTCATGGGTGGGCACTGCTCTTCCTGGTCCAGGTAAAAGAGGTCTTTGTCTGCACTGATGTGGATATAAGTAGCCCCCCCGTCTTTTCTGGTCACCTGGGGAGGATGGGTCAGTGTCCTTACGCTAACCTGGTATCAAACTGCTGTACCAAGTAACTCTCTGGCTCTCTAGCCATTACAGGGGCAACACATCTTTTTGGAAAAGCCAGCAGCGGCCCCTACCACTTAATGTGTGGTGAGTCATTCTCAATGTGATCTTTCATTATGTGCCTTTGATGCCTAATAGTGACTAATTATAAAAGCAGAAAGTGAGCTGCCTACCAAAATCCTCAGATAACCTCTCATATACAAGATTCTCAAACCTGTAACCTAGACCTTAGAGGAACTCAGGTGAAACACTTTGCGGAGCTGACCTCAAAAAGCTTTTCTTGCTCCATTAAACACACTGTCCCCATTGGCAAAGAAAATACTGAGTGTTTTCCAAACTTCGCTTTCATACTGTGCCTGCCAAAAAACTCAAGCACAATGAAATTCAAACTGTGGTAAACAATGACACAGTGTATAATAAGTCAAATTAAAGACCACAAGTACAAGGAGATGTACATTAATACACTCCAGTAGTCTTTAAAAGTTCTGAAGGAATAACAAAGCAAATTTTGTGTGAGAGAAAAGGATGTGTTATGACCACTTCCTAGAAATTAATCCTCTCAGACTGCTTTTGGAATGAGTGTACAGATTGTAAACAGGAGACAGAAATGTGAAAGTTTTCTTTCCTATGCTTCCCAAGCAGGACTTCCTGTACAATGTCCAAGAGGTGATTCCTGTTACATTAGTATCTGTTTCTTCACTGAGAAATGTTGGGTGCTTTGAACAAACCTATTAGTTATCTGTGTGTCGTTTTTCTTTTGTGTTAACATGTAATTAATTCAATTAAAGGAAAAAACAAGATTAATAAGATTGGTAAGCAGGAAAGGAATCCATTACATATGACTTTGATAAAGGGTTGCATTCTTTGCAGTGAGGAGAGTCTTTATGATGTCCCTTACATCAATGTAGCCCCAAGTACACAGCTAAAGCGAGGCTGGTAGACTTGTGTGAATCCTTCATAGAGGAGTGATAGTACAGTCTAAATGGAGTCTTGGGTTGCATGGATCAATGTTCATGTTGCACTTCCCATCAATACCAGGTCAGAGAAGCTAATGATCCAGCCAACAGACCAAATTTGGTGATGAATCCTGGTCACATGCTGCCTGAGGCACATTGCACATATGCTAAGAAGAATGGGGTCTTGAGAAATGATGAGGGAGGCAGCAGGCACCCAAGCATCTAGCGCCATGGATAAGCATCTTTATTGTTTTAAATCTAAATAAATAAAATGTGCGTAATCTTTATTCTCATGTGCTATTGCCGTAAGTACTTGCAAGCTGGTGATCTAGACATGTCTGCTGCATGTGCCATTAACTTATGTTTATTACTAATGAACAATGGGTACCCATCATGCTAGATATTGTATCTGCCCCAAGAGCTTAAAACCTATTTAGACTAGACAGACATGGGGTGGGGGAAGGGGTTACAACACAGAATCAGAATGAACAGACTGACTGTGGCAAACATGTCAGCTACATGATTGGGGAAGGGGTTAGTTAGGAGGGGTTATTCTAAATGGAAAGAAAAGTGAAGGGGGAAGAGATGTTGAAAGGAAGGAGGTGAGGGGTACTGGGCAAAAGAGTAAGAGGTACAGGTGTGGAATAGAGATGATGAGAGAGGGGGAAAGGGAGGGGAGAGGGTTGGAGCAAACTGGCAATCAGCACAGGACAGAGAAATTCTGGTCAAAATGGTAGAAAATTCAGTGAAGGACCGGAGGTCTCTGCTTTGGCTGCTTCTGCTCCTACTCTACTGTCGGGAGTTTCTGGTTGGTTCCTCTTTGCAGTTTTTTCCCAAGACCACATGACTGGGGAGGGGAGAGGCCACATTGGGCCCCGTGTACTGAGAGTGGCGTTAAGGTTGCCAACCCTCCCGGATTGGCTGGGAGTCTACCCGAATAGGCATGATTTCCCGGTGACTATTGAAAGCAATCCGGGAGATTTTAATAGGCCGCTAAAAGTCCAGGTGGCATTGCAGCGGAGCTAAGCCAGGCTCCCTACCTGCCTTGGCTCCACGTAGCTCCCATAAGCAGCCGGAATATCCAGCTCCTAGGTCCAGGGGTGGCCAGAGGGCCTCTGCAGTGCCCTGGCCCCGGAACCACGGCCAATGGGAGCTGTGGGGCTGGTGCTGCGGGACGGGGCAACACGCAGAGCTACCTGGCCACCCCTGAAGCTAGGAGACGGAGGGACACGTCAG
Source organism: Trachemys scripta elegans (assembly GCF_013100865.1). Taxonomy (NCBI): domain Eukaryota; kingdom Metazoa; phylum Chordata; order Testudines; family Emydidae; genus Trachemys; species Trachemys scripta. Next base: position 29,002,823 of record NC_048300.1, on the reverse strand, counting down.
TCACTTCCGGGAGCCGCCCAAGGTAAGTGCCACTCGATTGGAGCCCACACCCCGCACCCCTCCTGCACCCCAACCGCCTGCCCCAGCCCTGAGCCCACTCCTGCACCCCAAACCTCTCATCCCCAGCCCCACCCCAGAGCCTGCACCCCCAGCCAGAGCTCTTACCCTCTCCTGCATCCCAGCCCTCTGCCCCATCCTGGAGCCACCTCCCACACCCTGAACACCTCATTTCTGGCCCCACCACAGAGCCCACATCCCCAGCCAGAGCCATCACCCCCTCCTGCACCCCAACCCCCTGCCCCAGTGCGGTTAAAGTGAGTGAGGGTGGAGAAGAGCGAGTGACGAAGGGAGGGGGATGGAGTGAGCAGGAGGCAGGGCTTTTGAAAAGGGGTGGGTGCGTGGCCTCCGGGAAGGAGCAGGGCAGGATTAGAAAGTTGGCAACCTAAGTGGGATGGGGCTCCCCTACTTAACTGTTAACCATGGTAGGATGCATAATCTATCATTTAATGTATAATTTAGGTATGTGCATATCTGTGCATGCAGTTGTGCAAGTAAACATCTCAATATTTATGCATATGTCACAAACACATTGGAGTACTGAGGACAAAAGAAGCAGGCAGGGCTTATTTGTAAAACTCATGTTTTTGTGGAGCAATGACAACAATGGGGTAGTTTTGCTTTTAATGACGATCTAAAAGACATGAAATTGCTAATTAGTACTCCTGGTTAGTGTCAGGAAGATCAGTACCCTAGGTCTAAAATGTACCAGTCTATTAGATCCTGTGATCTTGAGGGAATGTTCGTCTCAAATAGCTGTTGTCTGACATTTTTTGCTAGTTCCACTGAGGTATAATCCTGATGCCTTTAAAAATTCACCCTTGCTGTAGAAAGAGAATGCCCTTTTTCTTTTTAATATAGGACCTCAATGTTATTCAATGGAAATCACCCTGCAGGATTCAGGGCCCCTGCAAGGCAGGTGGAATTTTTAAGACTCTGGGAGTGCATACATGCAGTTCAGATCCTGTTAATTTAAGAGTCATATTCAAAGTGCTCATATTGGCATAAATCTAGTTTCATTGAAATCAATGGGAGCCTTTCCGTTGATTTAAATGAGTTCAAAGTTATGCCAACACTGAGTATTTGAAAAATCCCACTCTAAATATTTAATTTATGCCTCCTTTACTATCTATATATCTCTCTATAGTGTGTGTGTGTGTATGTGCATGCAGAGGTGGATTAAGATTTACTGGGGCCTGGGGCACAAAGAACATTTGGGCCCCACACCCTGGAGGCCTGTGGGAGATGCCAGGAGGGCTATGGCCCACCCACTTTTTAACATGGGCATAATAGCCTGGGGCAGGTGCAGAACTGCAGCGGCCGCTTGAGACCCCACCCCTTGGAGTGCACTGCCCAGGGCATTAATCCGCCCATTCATTTATCCACTATTGTGTACATATCTTAGAATGAAAGCTGATCTTATAAATATGAATGAATGGTTCTGATATGCAGTAACTAATGGTTAAAATGCAGGAAAGTTATGTCTTGTCTTGAAATGTGTCTAGTAATCTAGAAAATTAATTCCCTACCTTCACAAATATTAGTCAATACTGAGACATTCTGTTACTATATTCTTGTGTTATCATTTACAGTTGCTGACCTCTTCCTATCTAGAAACAAAGTGTGAAATTCTACTGTAGACCTCAGAATTAATCTTGTCAGTACCCTCCTGCTCTATTTTACTTTATTTTAAACTTTTGATCATCCCTTGAGACCCTTTTTGGTGTTCAGTTTTTGCAATGCTTACATCACATGTTGCCAGAAGGTCTGAGCAAGCGAATTGCTTATGCTAGAAAATGAATGATATAGCACAGTGTGACCAAAAAAAGCTAAACATGCTCTTTTATTTGTTAGTATAGAGCAGTCCTTATTCCAAGAGAAGCACTAAAAATATTATTTTGTTGTTCAGTTTTCTATTTTGGTGCATGGCCATGTTGTGAGTTCTAGTTATCCAAGGGTGTTCACCTTGGCTTCTGTATTTAATCCTATCTCTGGAGGAAAATTGAAAGTATCAATTTCTAACTGCAAAAAGAACAGGAGTACTTGTGGCACCTTAGAGACTAACAAATTTATTAGAGCATAAGCTTTCGTGGGCTGTAGCCCACGAAAGCTTATGCTCTAATAAATTTGTTAGTCTCTAAGGTGCCATAAGCAGGGCCGGCTCCAGGCACCAGCTTCTCAAGCAGGTGCTTGGGGTGGCCGTTCCGGACAGGGGCGGCAGTTCCAGGTATTCGGCGGCAATTCGGCGGATGGTCCCTTACTCCGCCTGGGAGTGAAGGACCTCCCGCTGAATTGCCGCCGCAGATCGTGATCGCGGCTTTTTTTTTTTTTTTTTTTTTTTGGTTTTGGCTGCTTGGGGCGGCCAAAACCCTGGAGCCGGCCCTGGCCATAAGTACTCCTGTTCTTTTTGCGAATACAGACTAACACGGCTGCTACTCTAAAACAATTTCTAACTGCTTACTGGAAATGTTAAATATTCACTCTTTTGGAAGGGAGTGTTGTCTAGTGGTGAAAGTGAAGAAGTGGAACTCAGAGCTTTGGCTTGCTCTGCAACCTTTGGCAAATGTTTTATGGCTCAGTGCATAACTAGTGCAGGGATGGGCACTTCAGAAATATCTTTAGATTGCCACTCAAACTTCTCTGTGACTCCCTTTATCTGTAATGTGGGAAGTCTAAGGTCCTCACAGGAAACATGTGAGACTTTATTATTTTGAAAGAGATTTGAGATCCTTAATTGAAAGGCAATATGATTAATGTGCTTTTTTTTATCTGATTGCTATGAAATCTACAAAAATAATAATCCCCAACTGGTCTAAAGCATAGCTCTAGTGTCTACACGAGTGTCTCTAAACCTTTACAGTCAAAAAAAGTCACAGCCCCTTCTACATTTACTATCAAATTAACCGTGCTTAAAAAAGGAGAGAAAACCCCACACAATGTATTTCTCTGTGCTAACCAGGCTGCAGCTTGACTATGGCCTGTTGGCTATTCAGTGGCCAGCACTGTAATGATGGGGCTTCTCATACGACACCTCTGTTTATTCTTTATTTCCTATAACCTCCCACTTTCCAGTGTTACAACAAACTCAGAACAAAGCTTCACCCTTCTATCAGGACTATAAACAACTGTAAACAGAGGCTCTACTCACTCCCTTCCTACAGCTTCTCCCTTACCCATCACCCAAGCCTTTCTTTTCCTTACTTCCCTTATTTTCCCTTCCCCTCCATTCAGCTTTTTCCTATATTTGTCCATCTTCACCTCTTAAGTTCATCTTAAAGAACAATGGTTCTCAACTGGCTGTGCTGGGTGCCAGTGATTGTGCTGGCACTAGTGCAGTTTCTTCTACTGTCGTCCGAATCACAGAGCAGTGGCACAGCAAGCTGTTGATCTTCAAGGTGGGGACACCCATTGTGAAAACAGGAAGGGAGGCATTAAGACATTGGTGGGTATCCTTATCCTTCATCAATGTCAAAAGGAGCACTGGACTGGGGAAAGAATCTGCATGCCTGTATGCTAAAACATGCATTTTAAACAGTTGGTACACCACATTGCAGATTTAATACAGCATTTCCCCTTTTACTCTACTTCTTGTTAACATTTATGGCAGTCAGGACAGTGTGCTGCTTGTTACATACATTATAGTCTTCTGTTGTGTGGAAACAAATTACTCTGTGCTTAAAAATAGGTAATTGCTTCTTGTGTCTAATTGATTTTTAGAAATTACAATGCAGATTTGATTGAAGAAAGCTTGTGTGCTACCTGCAGTTGGTTTCATGCAATGTATTTGTATAAAGCAGAGCCACACAGCCTTATACCACCACTTTGCCTGTGATTTAGTGGGAAATATTCAGGGTTCTTTATGGCTTCTAAACCTGGCAGAATGTATCTTCTCCCATAGAAGCAGTATGACAATGACATCTATTTTACTGCAGTAACATGACCTGACTGTTAAATTGTTGGCTATCTTTCAGCAATAGATAAAATGGTGGTAGATTTCAGGTTAGGAACTAAAATGTGTTTGGTAAACAAAGGATACATATTGTTGCAGTGGATTGAGTTCTGTCCCCCGTGCAACCTCTTACTGTCACTAGGGGCTTGAACAGGTCAAATTGAAAGTAGGATTTGGCTCTTTTGCTTTCAACTCAGTATTTAGACTGGCTTGCTTATATTACAGTCCCACTCTTGTTGATTGAGAATTGTTCACAAAAATGTGGATTATTATTATCATTAAACATTTATATTGTGGTGGTTTCTAGATGCTGCAGTAAGGTTGGACTCTCTTGTGCTGGACCCTGTGCAAAGAGAAAATGACACTCGCTTGCTAAAGAGCTTTGTAATCTAAATCATAATGATAAGAAGTACAGGATACAATTAATCTAATTAATGGGTGAGAATTTTAAGTGTGTTGCTCCCTTCTCTATACACTGGTTTCGGTACTTTCATGCATAAAATCCTGCTATCCTCATTTGTAATCCAATGCTTACCTCTACTGTGTCTAATTGTAAAAGCTACAAACCATCTCCTGTTGACAGGGTTATACGTTTCTAATTTATAAGTAGCTAAAGGAGATACTCTGTATTAATTATTTTCATCATATAAGAAAGACAATCAGATGAAAACATGCATGCAACTTGCACTTTGATAGAGAGAGTTCAGGTCTGCTTCTCTGTCCCTTAAATGGCTGAGAAATCCTGCAGCTGCCATATTGTAGTGATCACACTAGAATTCATCATCTACATTCCCTGCAGAGTTCAGTTCTTCTACTGCTGTGCTGCTGTGTCACTGCTTGCATGCACAGTACACTCTTGAAATTCTGATATAAATTTGGTTAGAGTGACTGCTTTGCTTTCCTCATTTTTTCTCTTTATCTAGCAATTTTATCAGATTTGAAAAATAAATTAAGAACCTGAGTTTGACACTATTTTCCCCAAAGACAACAAGTGAGTGGGCATGAATGTATCTCCCTCCTCCCCCGATACGCCTGTGATTTATTTTAGTATACTGAGTTTTCCCTGGGCTTTATCCTCCATGAGTGTGGTTTTGGTGTAACCCCACCGGAATTATGCTGATGTAGATGGAGCAGAAACAGGCCCTCCATTTCATTGAAAAAGGAGAAAACAGCAATTTTTAAGGGGTAAGGGAAAGCACAAATAAATAGAACAGGGTTTCAACTGACATGTTATGCCTTGCTTTCTTCTGTTTTGTAATATTCTGTACTCATGAGCTCTGGTCTTCAGTTCAGACCTAGGGGATGAATCTTGCTCATGTGCGCAGTCCCATCTAAACCAATGAGATTGAAATCTTATGAGTATGAGATGTGTATGGTAAATTTACTCGAATGCCTGCTTCCCCCCCCCAAAACAACATTTGTTCTCTAAATGTGATTCTGTTGCCATTTAAACTGGTATGAATCAGGAAAAGCTCCATTAACCTTATTGGGTTACACCAGTATAAAACCAGTATAAATAAGATAGGAATAAGGCCCTGTAGCCTAAATCTTTAAGATAAAGTCAAAGATCACTTGAAAATATGTAGGGTGAAGTGCTGGCCCCCGTGAAGTAAATGGGAGCTTTGACATTGACTTTGTAAAATTTCATTTTTTTAAAATTACTATGCAGAATTTGTAAATGTTAACAAGTTATTTATATAATTGATATATTTATCCTACAATACAAGGGGGTTGATTTAATTTTTGTGGAAACTAGAATCAAAATCCACATAAGTTAAAGGAGCAAATATGTATTTTTTTCTTGATTCTATATTACTGTAACTATAGAGTAATTAAAAAAATCACTAGGGCTAGACTCTCAGCTGGTATGAATCAGCCAAGGCTGTATTCTTCCATGAACATTGAGGAATAGGAGCAAGTCTCCCCTCTGGGTAGGATTAATGCAGTGACACATGTGTAGGGGAGGGAGGAACATAACCCTTTTTTCACAGAATCCTTTCTTCTTCCACAGACTCTCCCTGCTAAATTTTGTACCATGCATTCATTAGAATCACCAGGGCCTATTAGTTATCTTTGCACTAGAGGGCATTTGTGAACAGAAACAAGAGGAGATTTACTTGTTTCTTGCTTTTCTAATTATTTTTTTTCAGAACAATTATTTTCTCTAAGAGTAAGTGGAAGCCATACAGTTATACATCTGAGGGGGTCTGCAGTTTAAAAATGAGTGACAGACAAAATTAAATTTAAATATTTACCAGTTATAGTAAATGTCTTAACAAGTAGGTGTAATTGAAACTTTATTCCTTCTTTGTGTTGCTCTTAACATGACTTCGTCATTTGATAAAACCCAACTCACATAGCTATCATACACATTTCAAGAAAAAATAGCTTTTAGGACCTGATTCTGAATTTCTTCTTCAGTCAACACAGAATAAAATGGACTTGGGAAGAGAATCAGGACCATAGTTTACTGTCCATTTTCCTTATAAGCACATGTTGACAATTTGACAGACATAAAGTTGTCTGATGGTCTTAATGAGAGTCCAGTCCAGTTCTCGTGATAGGGGATCTTAACTAGAGTGAAATATGGAGGAACAACTTGGCCTGGGGGAATGGGAGGAGAGAAGGTGCACCCTCTCAAAAAGACACACCTTTGTCTTGCATTGTACAGAGCAAATCAGGACAGGATTATGTCTTTTCATAAACTGGCATAACTTCACTAGTTTAAATAGAGTTGGATCAATTTATGCCTGGGGTTAATATGGGCATTAGAATCTCTCAGCCAAATTTTAAAGTATAGTTAAATTTACCAGTATTTTTGTATACCCATTCTGCTTACAAATATCTGTTTGCATACATGGATTTTGAGGGCACAATGAGTGCTTGTGCCTTTTGGCAGGCTCACCTCTTCAGCTCAGATTTGAAAATTTGGCTTTATGTTCTTTTAGAAACAGATTTATCTCATGAAATAAAGAATTTTGCTAAATAAATCTCAGATCTGCCTTGTCATGGAAATCTTCCCTCACATTTATATATATATAAAAATAACATGTGTTTATCAAACCAATACATGTATACTTTAAATGTGGTCATATTGTGCTCTGAGTTGTTAAATTGCTTTACAGTTTGCATCACTACACTGGTATATAGTAATGTTTTAATTTTTGTCAAGTGATGAAAGCTGTAGGAGTCATTTGGTTTTATTCTTCATTGTCCTGTAGCAGAAATGGAATATATTTAAATTCCTACAGAAATGAAGGAAGAGGTTTTAATGGATCTCGGTTAAATTCTGTCATTTAATAGAATGTTAACCTTATCAGCAGTTGCAGATTTTTCTGCCATGGCCAACTACATTTAGTTACTTATATACAGTTTATGATAAATAATAATGACCTGACTCATGGAGGAGTTTGCACACAAGTAATTAAAAAACAAAACAAAACAAAACAAAATAAAACCCAACCAATAAATATTCTATTCTCACTGCTAGGAGAGTCTAATTTTTGAAATGCTTACAAAGGAGAATGGAATGAAGTAGTAAGTTTTGCTAGAGATAAGTTTCATTGAGACGAATACACATTATACTTAAAAAGAAATAATTGAAAATTGATAATGTCATCCACATTAGCTAAAATAATTATTTGGCCATACACATAGAAGTAGGATTTATGTAATTTTAAAATATCAATGGATTTAAATGGTATTTTAGAAACAAGTGTCTTTACAAGCTCTGTGTGGGTGTCTGTATGTAACAAATGTCTATATTTAGAAAAAAATCTCAAATATCTATAAACAGGAAGCTAAGATCTGTTCAGCTGCATATTCTAGCACAGGCTAGCACAAAAGGCTTAAACTAATTATTTTAATATAAATCATTAATTCAATAAGACTCTGAACTTGTTTAACAAACTGTAAATGATTTATGAGCCTCTAAACACATTTTTAATGGAAGAATGGTATTATAGCATATTGTTCCTTTGGAAGCAAACAAAGTTTTCTTAAGCGCCTATTCCCTGTGTTTTAATTTATAAGATAAATGGAGAGAGAGAGAGAGAGAGAGAGAAAAAGAATGAATTGGAAACTGAGCCTGCAACTGATTCCATACGGAGCCCCACTGAAATCAGTAGAGCTCTCGACATGTGTTCAGGTCTCTGCTTGAGTCAAGTTATTTGCAGAACTGGGGCTTAGATTGCTGTTTTCAGGAGTTTTAAAGTTATCCTAAGTGTGGCACATGAATTCATAATGTAATTTTGCTTTACAAAATTGATAATATTTAAAATGTTTTAATTCAAGGCTAGGCTTCTGAAAATGGAGAATGTTTCTTAGAAAATGATAACATTCTGGGGCATCTTATCTGAAACACACTTTTAGGTATCTATTGGGCCTGATCCTCACATTGTGTAAATTTGGTGCACCGCTGGTGAAGGTGATGCCGACTTATACCAGCTGAAGTTATGGCCTTAAAATATTCTTGGTTCAGTTGTTTGAAAAGATAGATTTTGTATGGGGAAACAATACTTCCTATAAGAAAACATTTTAAACTGTGTCCACATGTACCAAAATTCTATGTTGTTTATTAATGGAGATATCTCCTAGAACTGGAAGGGACCTTGAAAGGTCATCAAGTCCAGCCCCCTGCCTTCACTAGCAGGACCAAGTACTTATTTTGCCCCAGATCCCCAAATGGCCCCCTCAAGGATTGAACTCACAACCCTGGGTTTAGCAGGCCAATGCTAGCTCAGTGGTTTGAGCATTGGTATGTTGTTTATATTACTGTGGGACATATTCTTCCTTGTGTGGTAACAGAAAGTCATTGAGTCTCCTAAACCAACAAAGTCTTGGATCTGAGGATATCACAGTAGCCTAAGGTTCTACAAAGTTATCTTGAGGCCACCTTCTCCATGGCAGCAGTGGTCCTGCAAGTTGTGTTCTCTCTCGTTGGTTGCCTTTCCCCACAACTATGCTGTAGAAGACAGGGAAGGAACCCAGCATGAGTCAGCAGGTTTTCTAACAGCATTAACTCCAGATTGGATTTGCAGTGTGAAATCTGGAGTTAGGGGAGCAAGCTGGTGAGATCTGAGGCTCCGAGCTCTACATCTCCCATTGCTGCCTCTTCATCCATACAAAACTCTGATCCCGTAGAACTCTGGGGGAAAGGTTTCTACATAGTCCCACAGAGTGAGAGACAGTGATAACATGTAGGCACAATACCATAGGCTCCAAAAGTTCTAGTTTTTCTATACTTATGAAAGTCCAGGACAGAATATAACTCTACATTACAACTGCAGCTGTGAGAGTAATACATGATAAATGTTATCCTTATTTAGGGATGAATATGCTAAATCATCAGTTATCCAAGAAAAACTTATCACCTATCTTCTCAAGGAGTAGCTTACAAAATGGAAGATCATGGATGATAATTTATCCTTTCATCTAGATATTAGCCGTAGAGTTGTCTGTCTTGATTCTTTACTTCTGCAGGTTGTTGTCATTGTTCATACATACATACTCCTTGTGCCCATGTCAGGCCTTCCTCTCTCTTCCTCTTCCTCTCCAGCTTTTGGCTTGAAACGAAGTCAAGGTTTCCTTCTAGATTTTTTTTTTTTTTTTTATAATTTATATAGAACAACTACAACAGATGTACTGTTGAAGTAAAGGAAACTTTGGCTGGTGCTCTTCCACTGGAAAAGTGGAGGTGATGATTTTAAAAAGTTTCTCCCCTACTCCTCATCTCATGTTTCTGTATCCTTTAAAAGCTGATGTCCTGTTCCACTGTGTTATGTTAAGATAAATTGACTTGTCTAATTCTTGGGAATGTTGGTTTACCATTTGTGGTTCTTGCACAGACATTAGTCAGTATAATTAAAATGTGATGACATCTGGATATGAAAAACACAGATGTAATGCATTGCAGTGAGAGAGACAGAAAAAATACACATATTTAGTGCACTGATGTGCCTACAGTAAATAGATGCTTATGCGGAATTAGCTCTTATCAGCTTCTTCCTTCATTCATAGGAATCTCATGTATGAGTCAGATCCTGCACCATTTACACCAGTAATTTACACAAGTTTTAAGACTGACATCAGTGGAAGTGCCTATATAGGGAAAAAGTACACTGATATGATTAAGTGTAGTAGATATGATTGTATACTAACACATGCCTTTATGAAAGTGGCAGAGTGGCATTCAATAGTAATCTCCTGGTGACTTTGATATCAAATTTTTGACCACACTTTGTGTAAGGTCACATTTTTGAATGGTTTATAAGGATTAAGAAATGTTACAAGCATGCAACAGAATGAGAAGTGAGTGCTATAGATGAGTATAAGCACATCAGTAGGAAGAGTTGGATGATTATAAGCCACAGTTGTAAGCAACCTGTTGACCTCTAAAACAACTAATGAACCATTTATTAAATCATATTATTTATCAATCCTCTTAAATGATTGATAACAAAAATGGTAACATTTTATATTAAGAGTTTCATTTAATTTTACAAGTTTTCTCAATAAAAGATAATTTTCTTTCTAATTGTCAGTACTGCAGATTTAGGGCATAATCCAGCTCCCTTCTAAATCCGTGAGAATTTTGCCATGGACTTCAGTGGGAGCAGATCGGGTGCATAAAATGGGATCTGAAAATTAACCTGTGTTTGGTTATTTTACCTCTCTTGCGTCATTATCAATAATAAAAAGATGGTGCTGCTGGAATTCTGGTTGATGAAACAAAACAGTGGCTGTACAATGCTGAAAGTAGCACGTTTGGTTTTGGCAGTCAGATATACAGTGATTGTTTAGACACATGCAATAAGATTAATCCTGGCCATAAAGCGGTGCAAGCACCTGAGAGGACATAGAACATAGTGGTGGTTGCAACTAGTGCTGGACAAAATGTTTTGAACTAAACTTTTTTTTGTGAAAAAATGTTGATTAGTCAACATCAGAACACTTTGTGAATTCATGTCTGTTTTGCCAACCTGTTTGTATTTGGGGGAGACCCAAAATTACCAAAAAAATAAAAGTCAAAACATTTCATTTCAACACGTTCTACAGAATGGTTTGGGGGTTTTTTTTGGTTGGAAACTACTTTTTGTCATTAAATTTATTACATAAAATTAAAAACAAAAACTCAATTGAAATAATGTTACATTTTGGGTCAAACTAAATCTTTTATTGTACCCAAAACAATTATTTCCCCATTGCCAGTGAGCCAAAAAAAAAATTCTTTGCACCATTCTGACTGCAGCTGCTCATTTCCTGTCTTTTTGGTCCTCTCTTTGGGAGTAGATATGTTAAGTAAGAAGGCATGATTGTTATTTATTCACTGAAATTTACTACTCTTTACACGTAAGAAAACAGATTATGCTGATTCATGCCTTTCTCAGGAGTGTAGTATGTCTTTGCCTCGTGCCTACAATACTCCTAAAATGTGTGTTAAATGTTTATAACCTGAAGTGTCCTACTGAGATTGCAAAATAGGCATTTAAAAAAAAAAGACTTACAACTATTTAAAAATCAAAATTCTGTATGAGAATGGTTTACCCATCACTGTCTCAAGTAATCTTTCAGTTTTAGTCATTTTAGGCATAAGAAGGAGGAAAAAAGTTTTCTCTATTTTTTCCAATTTGTTTACTTGGTGCATTTGATAACACTGCTTATAATCAGTTTCACCTTTTCCCAATAGTCAGTTTCCCCCATCTCACTAGATTTCAAATGGACAGAGTCCCTTTAAACAAAATGTTCAAATGCTATGTAAAAGAGTACATGAGTTCATTTTAATAATAGATTCCAAGGTAGAAGGAAAATTGTGATCATCTAGTCTGCCCTCCTATAAACACCAGGCATAGAATTTCCCCAAAATAATTCCTTCTGAATTAGAGCATATGTTTTTTTGTTATTTTTAATCCAATCTTGATTTTAAAAATGCCAGTTATGGAGAATGCACCAACACTTTTGTTACATTATTCCAATGGTTAATTACCTTCACTATTCAAAATGTACGCTTTACTTCCATTCTGAATTTGCCTAGTTTTAACTTCCAGCCATTGTATCTTGTTATTATTTAGTACGCTAGATTGAAGAGCCTGTTATTAAATTTTTAAGTACAAATTGAAAATTGTTTAAGACACTACATTCAAATTGCTGATTTTAAGTGTGGATTTGTGGTGGCATTTTTTCCATTCACTGAAACTTTTTTCTTCCCTCCTCTCTTATCCCCTCTGCTGCCAACCACAGTGGGTGGAGTAGCCCTATCTAAATATTGGAGAGACATTAGGATGCATGGTTGAATAGCCTTTCATCACAACTAGGAGGACTTGGTGATTAATACAAGTCGTCATGTTAGTGGTCATAGTAGTCTCCTGGGTGCTGCAATGCTCGTTGGGTCACTAAAGAAGCCCAAAGACTTGGGAGAAGGTGCTATCTAGCTTGAGGTGGGGATTGTGGCAGCCAAGGGCTGCCACAGCTGCTGTATTTACTCAGTTAATAAGTTTGAAAACTACTTTTCCAGCCCTTCTTGTTGAATTGTAAGTCTTGAATGCCCATTGATTTACATGTCTAGTGACTCTTTTTCCACCAAAACATTCAGTTAGCAGTGAAGTTGAACAGCTAACCCAGCTTGTGATATTTGTGCTCACCCCCACTAAACTTTAAGACCAGAGTCACATGGCTTGGTTCTGGGTTACAGGCAGGGCTGGCTCCAGGCACCAGCTAAGGAAGCAGATGCTTGGGGCAGCCAATACAAAGGGGTGGCACTTCGTCCGCTATTGTGGCGGCATGTCTGGGTCTTCAGTGGGAATTCGGTGGTGGGTCCCTCAGTCCCTCTCTTCCTCTTTGAGCTGCCGCCGAACTGCCACCGAATAGGAAGACAGGGAGTGAAGGATCCGCCACCAAACTGCCGCCAAGGAATGGAGCGGCTTGATTTAGCTGCCGCCAAAGTGCCGCCGATCGGCTTTTTTTTTTTTTTTCTCACCACTTGGGGCGGAAGAAAACCTGGAGCCGGCCCTGGTTACAGGAAGTTATACAGTACCTTTTGCATAAAGGGCACAATGGCCAGCTAAAGCCGCTAAATTAAGAATAGAACCAGCAGCTAAACCACAGCCCCTCACTTCTTGTGCTAGAGGAGAATCTTTGCTTACTGCCAGGAGGAAGAGGAGAACTCTTATTCTCTGCAAGATCCACCCTGCCATTGGACAATAATGTAGTTAAACTTGCAGATGTTGAATGAGGCCATTGTTCATAGTTCATAATGTGACATACTGACAATATCCTGGACAAACCTTAAGGAATTAAGATAAACCTTACTGAATTAAATTTAACCTTATTGAATTAGGTTTAGTACCTTTGGAGTCAATTGTATGAGTTGTTGTGGAATTGCATGCAACTCCTCTAGGGGGAGGGGGATGCTAATATAATGCCCCTCATTATCAGCTCTTTGAAGCTACTCCTCTGGAGAGGTTTGCATATACTAGTTCAAAATGGATTCTCCAGGGACCAACAGACCAAGAAAGGATTTTCGAATAAGTAGCCTGGTTTCAAACAGGCTTAGGGCCTCTTTTTCTGATCCATCAAACAGACAGGACTTCTGGTCTAAGTTAGGCCCCAATCTTTAGGGAAAGGGAAGGACTAATCACTAGTTAGAACCCCTATCAGAATGAGAGGAGTGATCTCTGGTAAGCTTATTATCATGCATTTCTATTTTTATTGTTTTCTCTGTAGTGCTTTTACCTTCATAAAAAAATTTACTTGCATAAGTAGTGCTGTGTGGTATCTGTAAGTGTGAGTAGTCACATTATTAACTGTTTCTGAAAAGAAAGAAAGCAGGTGTTCTTGGGAAGCCAGTGTCTGCTGGGAATAACACAGTGAAGGCAGCCTGGAGATACCCAGTCAGAAGAGAGTGAGGTGTAGCTCTCCACCCAAGAAAGACAAAGGTTGGGAAGCTGGAAGCCTGAGAGTGGGTTCCGTTGCTGTACCAGTGAGGGAAAATACAGGTGCAGTTGCTCTGAATTATGACACATAAGCTACCCAAGCTGGTGGTGAATTCATGATCTCTAGTGGCTACGCACATGTATTCATATGACAGAGTTTTGAAGACATGGCTAGGCTGGTGTTGCAGGAGTATTGGTTGTGGTGTTTGGAGTTCTATATAATATAAGAACTCTTGCACTTTTAAGAAATGCCTGCTTGCTTGCACTGTCATTCAAATTGTTTAGCAGTTGTTGTATGTGTGCATGTTGCCTTCTGCTCCCTGTTTTTTCCTAGTTCCTGCTCCCTGAACTCTGTGTTCGTGTGTACAGAGCATTAGGTGTATGCAGTTACTCAGGGTCTGCTGCTACATACCTGCAATTTGGCTGTTATGTTTTGTCCAGATTGGTACTGACTTAACTGGTTAACCATCACAGAGTATGGAAGGGACCTCAGGAAGTTATCTAGTCCAACCCCCTGCTTGAAGCAGGACTAATCTCCAGACAGATTTTTGCCCCCAATCCCTAAATGGCACTCTCAAGGATTGAACTCATAACCCTCGGTTTAGTACGGCCAATGCTCAAATCTCTGAGCTATCCCTCCCCCAATAATGGTTGTTATATGTTTTGATTGACCACCGACCTGTGTGTCTCTGGCTTTGATTTTCTTGTATTTTGGAATTGCTGCTTTGGGGTACATTAGAGAATAACATTATGGCAATGAGAGCTTCTATTCTGCAACCCATGCTGCCTGAACATCCTTCAGCTGTTGACTGGCGAGACTTTATTCAGAATTTTCAGAATTATGTATAGATCCTTCAACTCTCTGATGTTGCTAGGTTATCCTTGTTACAGAACTGCTTAGGCAATGATAGCATTCATAGTTATGATGGACCCTAAGAGCCCCTCCTTTGATGTGGCTATGCTGCACCTCAATGAGTATTTGGAGACTGGAGATTCTGTTTTGCTAAAGAGGAAAAGGTTTTTTGAATCTTGCCAGGGAGCCCAACAAAATCATGCATGAGTTTGCATATCGTTTGTGGCAGTTGGCCCAGGACTATGAATTTGGGGATGTTATAATCATCGTGCTCAGGGAAACATTGGTGTAGCCAATGACTGCCTGGGTGAATGGTTACTGGCTGAAGATGTTAGAATTCTAACATTTGATGCCATGGTTGCTAAGAGTGAGGCATTTGAGAGGTCTTAAGTTGAAAGGGGTTCCTCTATGTATACACTTAAACCGAGAGCTGCTCCTCTTGCTTCCATTGCCCAGAGTCATATGATGTTACCTACTCCCACTTCACAGCCTCGGCACCAAAAGTTGTCAGCTCCTCATTGTTTTTGCTGTGGTAGTATGGGTCATTGGCTAGTTTCCCTGCCTGCTTGGCTAGAACTGCTATGTGCCAGACTTGTGGGAAGGAATGATACGTGAAGTTAGTGTGCCATGGTACATTGGTTCACAATGATGGGAGGCCTGAAGTGCATACAGTAAATGTGGAGCCACATGAGATCACCTTTAACAGGGACTCTCATGTCTCCTTTAGGCTGATCTTCTCATGTGGCAAGGCGCTGAAGCTGATATCCCATGTCATAGAAATTAATGGTAAACCAATTAAATGCATGGTGGATATGGATGCAGTGTTTAATGTTCTCCCCCTTGTGTTAGTTCATACTCTGTACATTTGCCTGACTATAGTGATTATAAAAGCTTGGAATTTGCATGCTTTGCAGACAGTGGGTGAAGCTGTGTGTTCTGTGCTCTACAAAGGCACAGCCTTGACTTCAAAGTTTTATATTATTATAGGCGCAGCTGCAAATGCTGTTCCATTATTGTCCTACAATGAGTGCTTACAGCTTGGTATTATGCATGAATGTGCACAGGACACCTTGGGTGTGGCTGTATCAGCTAGAACAGAAGGGGATACCAAAGTAGTATTCAGAAATACCATGATTAATTTAATGGTGATAGAGATGCATACTTTTTGCAGTTGGATTCAAATGCAAAGCCCTTTGCACTGCCTGCACATTGTGTACCATCTGCACTTGTAGACAAGACCTGAGTAGAACTGAGGCATATGAAAGGTAATGGTGGGAGGTGGAAGGGCCTACAGATTAGAGCTTACCCTCGGTGATCATATACAAGAAGAATGGTGACATTCGATTGCACAGATTTTAGGGTACATAATAAATATGTGAAATGTGAGCAGTTTTAATTGCCAGCCTTCAAAGAGTTGACATGCCCAATAAGTGGATCCTGGATTTCCTGTGTGCTAGATTACTGATCCGGTTACTGGCAAATATCTGTGGCTGAAAGATCACAGTTGTTATTGACTTTCAGCATGCCATTTGTGTACTGCTATCAACAACTCCCATTTGGTTTAGTTTCTGCTCGCAAGGTATTTCAGAGAGTGATCTTTCAGCTCCTTGATAATAGCTGGGTTCATGTTGCTATTTGCATTACATACTTATCTTTGCTAAGATCCTTCCGGAGCATAATGCTGGTCTGGACCAGGTGCTAACCTGACTCCAACAAGCTGGCATGAAGTTGAATCAAGTGCAGTTTTGCAAAAGATGCTGTAGAGTTTCTAGGGCATTTTCTGTCGGTCAGCGGTGTGAAACCAATAGCTGAAAGGCTATAAGTTGTTGCTTCCCTACCATTACCCATTGATCGTAGCAGTTTACATTTGTTCTTAGGCCTACCTCAATAAATAGGTAGGCAGGCTCTGCCCCATTTTAGTACCCCTGCCAAGGTGCTGTGATATTTAACCCAGGGCCTGAAACAGTAGATTTGGACTAAAGAGAGGAAGCAGGGTTTTGAAACCCTGTGTCAAGCCCTCTATCGGATCCAGTCCCATGCTTATTTTGATACAGTGATTCAGACTGATGCCTGCAGTCAGGTCCTGGGGTTCAGTTCTGCTCCAGGAGAAGACACTGTTATATTTGCATCCTATACTTTCACTCTGATGGAAGCAAAGTATTCCCAGATTGATCTAGAATCTTTGGTGATGGCTTTTGCTGTTGTATGCTTTAAAGTCTACTTAGTAGGAAGACATTTTACATTAGAAACTGATCATTTGTCTCTTTTGGGCTTCTATTATAAAGCCATTGACCTGCTGAGTATGAGGCTGAGGTGGTGGACTATTCAGTTGCAGCAGTATGATTTTGATTTGGTGCATATTGAAGGAAGATATAGTTCACTTGCAGATGCTCTTTTGAGAAAATTCTGCTGAGTTATCCCCCTCGTATGCAAAAAGGGCAAAGTATGCTGCTTTTTATTGAAAGTTATGCCAGTTGACTAAAGGCAGACAGCTGATGCCACTCTTCAAGATGCTGAACTGCGGAAGGTGATATGTGCCATACAAGGGGATCTAACAGACCCAGTCCTTAAAAGAACTTTGTCTATGTTATACCAAATACATTTCCGAGCTCATAGTGAAGATATGCTACTCGAAATATCTTATGCAGAGGAGCCCAGGTGAACAGCACAGCAGCATTGCAACAAACAGCCCTGGATGTGGCTCACAAAGGAAATTACAAAGATGAAGGAACTTCTGCATAGTTATACTTGGTGGCCAGGGCTGTACTCAGACATTGAGCATCATATGCTCAGCCTGCACAATGCATAAACTACTGCTCCTCTGGTCCCTTTGAAACCAGTATAGAATCATAGAATATCAGGGTTGGAAGGAACCTCAGGAGGTCACCTAGTCCAACCCCCTGCTCAAAGCAGGACCAATCCCCAACTAAATCATCCCAGCCAGGGCTTTGTCAAGCCGGGCCTTAAAAACCTCTAAGGAAGCAGATTCCACCACCTCCCTTTCCATTCCAGTGCTTCACCACCCTTCAATTAAAATGTTTTTCCTAATATCCAACCTCAACCTTCCCCTCTGCAACTTGAGACCATTACTCCTTGTTCTGTCATGTGCAACCACTGAGAACAGTCTAGACCGATCCTCTCTGGAACCTCCTTTCAGGTAAGTGAAAACAGCTATTAAATCCCCCCTCATTCTTTTCTTCTGCAAACTAAATAATCCCAGTTCCCTCAGCCTCTCCTTATAAGTCATGTGCGCCAGCCCCCTAATTATTTTTGTTGCCCTCCGCTGGACTCTTTCCAATTTTTCCACATCCTTCTTGTAGTGTGGGGCCCAAAACTGGACACAGTACTCCAGATGAGGCTTCACCAATGCTGAATAGAGGGGAATGATCACATCCCTTGATCTGCTGGCAATGCCCCTACTTACACAGCCCAAAATGCCATTAGCCTTCTTGACAACAAGGGCACACTGTTGACTCAGATCCAGCTTGTCATCCACTGTAACCCCTGGGTCCTTTTCTGCAGAACTGCTGTCTAGCCACTTGGTCCCTAGTTGATAGCAGTAGAATCATAGAATACCAGAGTTGGAAAGGACTTCAGAAGGTCATCTAGTCTAACCTGCTGCTCAAAGCAGGGCTAATCCCCCAGACAGATTTTTGCCCCAGATTTCCTAAATGGACTCCCTCAAGCATTGAACTCATAACCCTGGGTTTAGCAGGCCAATGCGCAAACCACTGAGCTATCCCTCCCCCCAAAGTATATGGAATTCTTCCTTCCAAAATGCAGGACTCTGCACTTGTCCTTGTTGAACCTCATCAGATTTCTTTTGGTGCAATCCTCTAATTTGTTTAGGTCCCTCTGTATCCTATCCTTACTCCTCAGTATATCTACCATTTCTCCCAGTTTAGTGTCATCTGTATAGTTGATGAGGGTGCAAACCATGCCATCTTCCAGATCATTAATGAAGATATTAAACAAAACCAGCCCCAGGACCGACCCTTGGGGCACTCCGCTTGATACCAGCTGCCAACTAGACATGGAGCCATTGATCACTACCTGTTGAGCCCAATGATCTAGCCAGCTTTCTATCAACCTTATAGTCTATTCATCCAGCCCATACTTCTTTAACTTGCTGGCAAGAATACTGTGGGAGACCATATCAAAAGTTTTGCTAAAGTCAAGGAATAACACATCCACTGCTTTCCCCTCATCCACAGAGCCAGTTATCTCATCATAGAAGGCGATTAGTTCATAGTTATCACATGTTTTGACTGATCACCTATCTGTGGTGTCTTGCTTTGATATCCTTGTGTTTTGGGTGCATCATAGCATAACAATGGAACAACATAGTTCAGGCCAGAGTGTATGCACTCAGAGGAAAGCAGATGTACATTTTTCAAAGCATCAGCAAGTATTTAGTAAATGTTTGTTTTTGTAGTTGCTATATGATGTACTGTATGTTTATAAAATAGGAATTAAATCTTTACTCCTTGGCACCACCAGATATAATCTGGAATGACAAAAGCAGAAGAGATGTACAAAACAGTCAGGGGAAAATTTAAGGACAGGAAAAACTTTAACACAAAGAGCTTTATGTCCTTTACTGGGCTGCACCACCCTGGGGAGAGCAAGAAGTGGAATTGTGCTTCCAGGGAATGCAATCCTCTCTGAATTCCAAAGCATGGAGGAGGAATGTGCATGCTGAGTATGGGTCAATATGGATCAGTATTTGGGGTGGGGGAGGGGGAAGGGAGGTTGTTGATCCTAATACCCTATTGGAAGATGTGTATCCCTGAGGTCAAACTGAGGAAGAAGTCTGTGCACTTCTCCAAAGGGAGGGACCTCCTCTAAAGTGGGCCCACTTATGAAGTATGTAAGATGGGGGAAGACAATTTGTACCCTCCTTCATCTTGCGTACCCAGGGCTGGCTCCAGGGTTTTGGCCGCCCCAAGCAGCCAAAAAAAAAAAAAAAAAGCCGCGATCGCAATCTCCGGCGGCAATTCGGCGGGAGGTCCTTTGCTCCCAGTGGGAGTGAGGGACCATCCGCCGAATTGCCGCCAAATACCTGGACGTGCCGCCCCTCTCCAGAGCGGCCGCCCCAAGCACCTGCTTGCCAGGCTGGTGCCTGGAGCCGGCCCTGTGCATACCCATACCAAAGCCAAGGGAAGTTTGTCACCAAGTGTTATTAGATCACCATGATGCACACAAAGGCCATTGCAAGCTTTCAGGTGATGCTCAGGATAGAATTTTGACTTAAAAGCAAAGGATTGTAACTCTTGAGCTAAAGGAGAATCTTCAGTGTTAACAGTATAAAGCCTCTGGCACATAGTTCAGCAGTCCCGATTCCACAGTAGAAGACAGAGGTGATTTACACATTAGTCAGTTATTTGAGGTACTTTTGAATGAATATTTATGAATGTTTGTTATATTTTTTGATCCTTTGCTTGTTTGTTTGTTTTTAATTGCTGTGTTGAAATGACCTAAATACACAGGTTCCAAGTTTTGTGGCAGTGCTAGTGACTCATACTCTCCTGCTCCTGGCTTTCACAACTGAGGATTTTGTAGGCGGCCATAATACTATTTTATTTATCCTATTAAATGTTTTGAATGTATGGAGGAAAACAAAAGAAATTACAGCAATTGCAATGAGCTAGGGGGGAAGCCACATTTGTCATAGTCCTACAATAATATCCTTTCATTCTTGCTCTCTCCTTTTTAGCAGAGGCTGTTTTCTTTCAAGAGCTGTTTGTTGTTGTTGTTGTTTCCCCTCCCCCCACCCCCGATGAGAAGAAAAGACCTTATGGTATAGTTTCATTCATTTATTTATGTTTAAGCATTTGAGTTTGGGGGCTGTGGTGCATCCACACTAGTCTGACAAGTATGCATCATTGCAGACTGCAGACCTTAAAATGGAGAGTTCCTGGTTCCTGCTAATCAGGAGAGATCTTTGCAATGTGAAGTTAGTTTTCCAAACCACCAAATTTATGTGCTAAAGAATGAAGGTCTCTCAAACATAGACAAACATGCCAATGGGGAAAAGAAAAATAACTTGCAATTAGTAACAAGGAAACATAAAGCAGTGTGTTGGATAGAATGGACATGCTCATGCATTCACAGCTCTGAAATATAAGCATGCTTTCCACACTGGGTTTATTTAGACTGGTATTAAATGATTTATACTGTAAGGTATGCATGACTGAAATTGTAATTGTAAAATGCTTTGGTTTTTCTGTATGATCTCTCTGTAGTAATCTTTTATAACATACTGATGCAGGTCAGCTAAGCTGCAGAAAATAAAAGCTAACTGAACGCTTTAAAGATACATATTCTTATGTTACACACTCCAGAAACTGAAAAAGGAAAGTTAAGCACTGCCAGATAGGCTGTCGAGTTACTGTTAATCTGAGTTTTATTTTTGTCGCTGAGGGTGGCAGCCAGTGATATTAAAAACAAAAACAAAAAACAAGCACACAAACTACCCTTGCCATTATCATGCTAATGAACATTTTATCCATTATTTAAGAATCTCTTCCCCAGGTTTTAGTAAATTTGCTGTATTGTTTTAAATATCAAACTTTGGCTCTCTGTTCAAAGGTAGTTTCTAAATGGCTGAAACAAAGAGAGGACTTTATGTAAATGTGTGCTTGTTTGGACTGAATGCTATTTGTGGCATAAAGATCTTCTCTTATTAGTGATCACGTAAATAAGAACATATTCACAATTGGAGCCCGTCATAAACAATAGCAACTGAAATGCTAACTAGATGGTTACATGTAGCAATTTGAAAAGATTGGAGAAAGACATGTAAGTGTGCGGAGATGGCTTGGTATTATTATTTGACATTTTAGCATTAAAATACCAGGGAACAAGAACCACTGAGTAAATTTTAGCATTATAATATATATTTTTTCAAATTCTACATAGAATAAAGGATTGGTACTGTGTGAGCATGTGTGAACATGCCTGTGTATATATCAAATGTTTTCAAAACCATTAAACTTGTTGGATTTTTTTCACTATTCTAGCATGACCCCATTATTTAATTACTGTCAATAGCTTCTTGTTTCTCTGTATATTCAGTTTAAAGCTTAATTCTTGGTATTTATTCAGTACATGTGTAACCTTTTATTTAAAGTGAATTTAGTGATATATTACACTACTCTGGGTTCAGCTCTGATTGTTACAATTTCAAGTTCAAAAGAGTGAAAGTCACCTCTGCTATTTGTTTCAGATTTAGAGCCCCTAGGAACACATGAAGACCAAGGATAGTGACTACACATGCGTTCACAAGTACAAAGTCTAGTCTGTTTTACAAGTTTTATGAAAGTTACAATTAAGGTTATGATTACCTGTGCATACAGAAATCATATGAAAACCTATGCAAAAGTTACAAATATAGGCATACTCACATCCTTACCGATATTCTTAGGGTCTGATGGATACCTTGCCAACTGATCATCAGTAAACGGATGGTTCCTGCTGGAGTTTTCCTGTAGGTAACCCATAGGGTTGCCAACTCTGACTGAAGCTATTCCAGGAGATTTTTTTTTTCCAACATGACATAATGTAATTTTCTCAAAATAGCCTATTAAAATCTTCTGGATTGCTTTCAATAGTCACTGGGAGATTGATGCCAATTTCAGGAGACTCCAGTCCAAACCTGGAGGGCTGGCAACCTTAGTAACCCATTTTATCCAATCCAGGAGTCCTCTTTTATCATGTGATTCTGACTGCACCTAATACTCCGCACATGTGCTTCTCAACCCTCTTTTTCTTTATCTGCATTGCACCCCCCTCCCAATATTGGGGTGCTCCATTTTTGATAGGTTCTTTGTAGTTCCTTTTATTCTCATTAGCATCTATGTAGAACATGTACACTGCGGACAGGACACATGTTAGAAAAAAACGTTACAAGAAGGTATCTCATGATTTTGAATGGTACATTGCGGTCACTTTTTGATAATACTACCTATCGGCACATCTTGCTCATGATCTAGGGGCATCAGGTTATTCTTTGGTCACTTACTTAGGTCGAGCATTTCTTAAGCCTATGGCCTAGTATGGCTAAGCTGACCCCTTACAGGCCTCAACCTCTAGGCCTTGCATTTCAACCCTCCTTTACTTAGATATCTAATACAGACTTATCACTTCTAAATACTTGTTGATCTTATACTTCTATAATCCTACAATTTAAATCTATTTAACATACAACAATAGAATATTAGTTAATCGTAACAAAATAAATGAATGATTAAGTGAACTAATTATTTACACTGGTATGTAAAAAGTTTCATCATTCTGGTTTCAGGACACTCTTTCCATAATTTTAAAAATGAGATAAAATTTTCCGCAAACAAGGCCATATGTTGTTTGGCCCTCCTTCCATAACCATAAAATCATAGAATCATAGAATATCAGGGTTGAAAGGGACCTCAGGAGGCAGGGCCGGCTCCAGGGTTTTGGCCGCCCCAAGCAACCAAAACCAAAAAAAAACCAAAAAAACAAAAAAAACCACGATCGTGATCTAAAAAAAGCCGCGATCGCGATCTGCGGCGGCAATTCGGCGGGAGGTCCTTCACTCCCAGGCGGAGTGACGGATCCTCCGCCGAATTGCCGCCGAATACCTGGAACTGCCGCCCCTGTCCGGAACGGCCGCCCCAAGCACCTGCTTGAGAAGCTGGTGCCTGGAGCCGGCCCTGTCAGGAGGTCATCTAGTCCAACCCCTTGCTCAAAGCAGGTCGAATCCCCAACTAAATCATCCCAGCCAGGGCTTTGTCAAGCCGGGCCTTAAAAACCTCTAAGGATGTAGATTCCACCACCTCCCTAGGTAACCCATTCCAGTGCTTCACCACCCTCCTAGTGAAATAGTTTTTCCTAATATCCAACCTAGACCTCCCCCACTGCAACTTGAGGCCATTGTGCCTTGTTCTGTCATGTGCCACCACTGAGAACAGCCTAGTTCCATCCTCTTTGGAATCCCCATTCAGGTAGGTGAAGGCTGCTATCAAATCCCTCCCTCACTCTTCTCTTCTGCAGACTAAATAAGCCCAGTTCCTTCAGCCTCTCCTCATAAGTCATGTGCCCCAGCCCCCTAATCACTTTCATTGCCCTCCACTGGACTCTCTCCAATTTGTCCACATCCTTTCTGTAGGGGGGATAGCTCAGTGGCTTGAGCATTAGCCTGCTAAACCAAGGGTTATGAGCTCAATTCTTGAGGGGGCCACTTAGGGATTTGGGGCAAAATCAGTACTTGGTCCTGCTAGTGAAGGCAGGGGGCTGGACTCAAGGACCTTTCAGGGTCCCTTCCAGCTCTGTGAGATAGGTATATCTCCACATATTATTATTATTATTATTATTAAATGGGACACAGTACTCAAGATGTGGCCTCACCAGTGCCAAATAGAGGGGAATAATCACTTCCCTCGATCTGCTGGCAATGCCCCTACTAATGCAGCCCAATATGCTGTTAGCCTTCTTGGCAACAAGGGCACACTGTTGATTCATATCAAGCTTCTCATCCACTGTAATCCTGAGTCATTTTCTGCAGAAATGCCAGTTAACCAGTTGATCCCCAACCTGTAGCAGTGAATGGGGTTCTTTCATCCTAAGTGCAGGACTCTGCACTTGTATTTGTTGAACCTCATCAGATTTCTTTTGGCCCAATTCTCCAATTTGTCAAGGTCACTCTGGACCCTATCCATACCCTCCAGCTTATCTACTTCTCCCCCCAGCTTAGTGTCATCAACGAACTTGCTGAGGGTGCAATCCATCCCATCATCAAGATGTTGAACAAAACCAGCCTCAGGACTGACTACTGGGGTACTCCGCTTGATACCAGCTGCCAATTAGACATCGAGCCATTGATCACTGCCTGTTGAACCTGATGATCTAGCCAGATTTCTATCCACCTTATAGTCCATTCATCCAATCCATACTTCTTTAACTTGCTGGCAAGAATACTATGGGACACCGTATCAAAAGGTTTGCTAAAGTCAAGGTATATCATGTCCACCACTTTTCCCATATCCACAGAGCCAATTATCTCATCATAGAAGGCAATTAGGTTGGTCGGGCATGACTTGCCATTGGTGAATCCATGTTGACTGTTCCTGATCACCTTCCTCTCCTTGAACTGCTTCAAAATTGATTCCTTGAGGACTTGCTCCATGATTTTTCCAGGGACTGAGATGAGGCTCACTGTTCTGTAGTTCCCTGGATTCTCCTTCTTCCCTTTTTTAAAGAAGGGCACTATATTTGCCTTTTTCCAATCATCTGGGACCTCCCCCGATTGCCATGATTTTTCAAAGATAATGGCCAATGGCTCTGCAATCACATCAGCCAACTTCCTCAGCACACTCGGATGCATTGCATCTGGCCCCATGGAGTTGTGCAAGTCCAGCTTTTCTATATACACCTCTACCCCGATATAAAGTGACCCGATATAAGATGAATTTGAATATAACGCAGTAAAGCAGTGCTCCGAGGGGGCGGGGCTGCACACTCCAGCAGATCAAAGCAAGTTCGACGTAATGCAGTTTCACCTATAACGCGGTAAGATTTTTTGGCTCCCGAGGACAGCATTATATCGGGGTAGAGGTGTAGTCCTTAGCCTGTTCCTTCAGCACTGAGGGCGGCTCATCTTCTCCCCATACTGTGCTGCCCAGTGCAGTAGTTTGGGAGTTGACCTGGTCTTTGAAGACCGAGGCAAAAAAAGCATTGAGTTCTTCAGCTTTTCTCACATCATCTGTCACTACGTTGTCTCCCCCATTCAGTAAGGGTCCCACACTTTCCCTGACCTTCTTGTTGCTAACATACCTGCAGAAATCCTTCTTGTTACCCTTCAAATGCTAGCTGCAACTCCAGTTGTGCTTTGGCCTTCCTGATTACACTCCTGCATGCTCGAGCAATATTTGTATACTCCTCCCTAGTCATTTGTCCAAGTTCCACTTCTTTTAAGTTTCCTTTTTGTGTTTAAGCTCACCGACGATTTCTCTGTTAAGCCAAGTGGGCCGTCTGACATATTTGCTGTTCTTTCTGCACATTGGGATGGTTTGTTCCTGCACCCTCAATAAGGCATCTTTAAAAAACAGCCAGCTCTCCTGGACTCCTTTCCCCCTTGTATTAGCCTCCCAGGGGATCCTGCCCATCAGTCAAAGTCTGCTTTTCTGAAGTCCAGGGACCATATTCTGCTGCTCTCCTTTCTTCCTTTTGTCAGGATCCTGAACTCAACCATCTCATGGTCACTGCTGTCCAGGTTGCTACCCACTTCTACTTCTTCTACCAATTCTTCCCTGTTTGTGAGCAGCAGGTCAAGAGGAGCATGGCCCCTTGTTGTTTCCTCCAGCACTTGTACCAGGAAGTTGTCCCCAACACGCTCCAAAAACCAAACCAATTTCTTTAAACAGACTAGAGATGATGAAAATTTTATCCCGGGAAGCTATCATCAATGGGCTTCATTGCTTATAGTCATTAAAAAGCCTGGATAGGGGGATGTATTTTGTATCTCGCTCTAACAGTGGGTAGGTGCAGCTGACATATTTGGGAACAAATTTTAAAGCTGAGTCCTGCTATTGAAAACCATCTGAAGGCGTCATGTAAATTCAGCCCTGCTAACTTGCAACCAAATGTAGGTATCCAGACAGTTCATAAAAGGAAATTTGGCCTCTGAGATAAATGGTCCTTTTATTGGTAATATGCACAATAAATTTGCAGCCAATGAAAAGAAATATGCACAACATGCTGCAATATATCTTCTCTACACATAAGGCAGGTGGTTGCATTTTGCATTAGGTGAAGCTTTTAAGTGGCCTTCAAGGTCCAGGGTAGAGCTTGCTGATCAAGTTTGAGATGAGAAGCTTGGATGATGTTAAGGACAGGGATAGGGTCAAACTTAGGTAATGTTAGGTTTGGATTCTTATTGTGTGTCCGTCACAGGCTGGCTGGCCCTTTAAGAGGGGTCAGCTCAGCCTTCCCTGTGATCTGGCAGTTACCCCCCCACCCCCAGCTGATCCTGATCTGGATTTTGTTACAATTAGTGATCCTGTGAAAAGGTCAGGGAGACCCACAGACAGAGGGAAGTGGGGGGATTTGATAGCTGCTTTCATGTACCTGAAAGGAAGGTCCAAAGAGGATGGATCTAGAGTGTTCTCAGTGGTACCAGATGACAGAACAAGGAGTAATGGTCTCAAGTTGCAATGGAGGAAGTTTAGGTTGAATATTAGGAAAAACTTTTTCACTAGGAGGGTGGTGAAGCAATGGGTTACCTAGGGAGGTGGTGGAATCTCCTTCCTTAGAGGTTTTTAAGGTCAGGCTTGACAAAGCCCTGGCTATGATGATTTAGTTGTGGATTGGTTCTGCTTTGAACAGGGGTTGGACTAGATGACCTTCTGAGGTCCCTTCCAACCCTGATATTCTATGATTCTATTCTATGATTCTATGAAAGCAGTGAGAGAGAGAGAGGAGCAAGGCCAGTTGAAGTCAGGCTGGAGAGAACACCCAGGAGAAGGTTAGGCTCCTGTGGAAGGCCCAGATCTAGGCCTGTAAAAAGCAGGGAGGTCCCTGTGAGAAGCTGCCAGAGTCCTTGGAGAAGGGCAGCATGGGGGAAACCTGCTAAAAAGAAGGGCCTCCAGGGAAAATGACTTGGGAGGCAGTGCTCAGCCAGGGGAACAAAGAAGGAACTGTGGAGTGCCCAAGAATAGCATGAGGAACAGGGAATTTCAGTGTAGCCTGAGAGGGCCAGAAGGATCTTCTGTTTGGATGTTTGGGTGGATTCTTTAGTTGGATTTTGGTTGCTCTGGAAAGAGGTGACCTGTCTGGAGGAGAGGATTAGGGCATAGAAGACATTGCTATAGATGGGCCAAAGAAATGGTCAACGGGCCACTGGCTATGAAGACCCTTTTGACACCACACTCTGACATGGATGGATCTTACTGTAGTGAGTGAAAACACTCACATTCTCCAAAATGGAAATACCATTAAGAGGTTTGCCTACCATACTGAATCACTTCAAAGGAAGGCCAGTGGTTTGATGTTGAAAGTCCTGAGTTCAATCCTCGCTGACTGTTGTGCCTCTAGGTATGTTTGTGGTTACAGTCATGGGCAGCGCATGAACCTCCCTATTTGGGGAAGCTAGCCCCACCCCTTGTGTCTGAGGCCCCGTCCCTACCCCCTTCTACCTTAGGCCCCAGCCTCTCTTTGACATTTCCCCACTTTCAACCGCTGGGGCCAGAGGAGCTCCAAGCCCCTCACCGCAGTTCAAGGAGCCCTGGGCAGCCCTCCTGAGCTGCCCCGAGCCCTGCCCAAGCCCTGAGTGCTGGCCAACCCACCCAAGCCACCCCATGTGCTGGTCCACCCGCCCAAGCTGCCCTGATCCCCAGCCACCCAGAGGAGCTCTGAGCCTGCCACAATCTGGCCCCGGGACTGTGGCAGGGAACATTAGCACAGATTTGGGGAGGCTTAGCCTCCCCCAGCCTGCAACATGTGCTGCCCATGGTTACAGTGGTTTTCTGTTTAGCATTGCAGTAGTGCTTAGGAGCCCCAGTAACAGACCAGGGTCCCAATGCGCTAGGTACTGTGCAAAGGCATAACCAAAAGACAGTCCGAGCCCCAAATAGTTTACAGTCTTAGACAGAAGGCAAATATAGACTAACTGACGGGAACACCAGGACACAGTGAGAAAATATTGGTCAATGTGATAGGCGAAGGTCTGCCTTTCTTTCATCTAATACATCATCTGGATGGAAAGAACATGGTTTCTGCTCACAATATATGGAAGATATAGTACATAGGTCAGTACATTTGGGGTAAATTGCAGTATTTGACATTCATCTCTTTAAAAGTTCCCCTACTATTTGCTATGTAACAGGCCAATTTATATGCCTTGAATGCATTTATATTTAGCCTTAAAAGCAGTTATAACCACTCTGCAGCTGTAATCATTAAAAATGTTCTGGAAATAGTCTTTAGTTCACTCTGTGTGCAGCTCAGATTGTTAAATATCATAAAGTTGCTTTTCCAGCCACTAAACAGTTCTAAACATTAAATATGTCTTACAGCTAACTGGCTTTTCTAGTCAGTTAATTTTTTTTTTAAGTTCAAAGTACTGATTAGCTGAAAATAAGCCCCACCTGGGCCAGATCTTCAGCTGGCTTACATCTATGTAGGCTCATTCACTTCAATGCTTCTATACTTATTTAGAACAGCTGAGGATCTGGCCCTTCAATTGTCTTCCTCCGTATTTTCCCTTAATCTACTTTAAATTTTGTTTACAAAAATAAGTTCAAGGTGTCATTGCCACGAGGCCACTCATTTATTTTTCTTTGCACGGGTAAATAATTGATTAGTCTCTCTTACAGCTACCTTATAAAAACAAATACCTTGGTAGAAAAACTAGAGCTAGATATTTCCTGGCCTATAGTTAACAAGCAAATATTAATTATCTGTGAATATAAATTATTATTTGAAATTGCAAAATTTGTCTAGGGCAATATAAATGATCTTCTAGCTTCCAAACTAGTTTTTAATGGAAAAAATTATTTGCCTGGTGTGGTATTGTACTGGACATGTAAAAATAATAATTTGTGTCTTACTTAACTCCTTGAGCACTACACTTGAGTGATGTGGGATGTAGTTCAATTGGCTTTCCATTGGCTTCTCTAGAATGTGGTAATGGAAACATACAGCAGTAATTGATTCTCCATCAAATACCCCTAGGGCAGCTTGTAATGAAAAGGGCTTTTTAGAAGGCTCAATTTACATAATCATTTTTAGCTGTATTTCCCCATATCACAAAGTCACCATGCAGTGTGGCTCAGCAAAACTAGACCAGCTGTCTCTGCTGCACAAAGGTTCAGCATCAGAAAAAACAACTAAATTGCCACTTTACATTAAGATGAAGTGACACAATCTTTACGAACAAGTTTCCCACAATCTCTGCCTGCACTCTGTCTCACTGAAGCTACTGTACTGTCAGCCCCTTGCTTTGATAGACACTAAAAGTCACCCCATCTCCTCCACATTTCAATCAAAATGACTAAAAACTCTAGCCATACAAAGCAATGTTAGAAAGTGAACCTCCATTACTGGGTTGAACACAGTCAGATTAAATGGGCAAGAGAATTTTCCAAGCACAGGATCTTGAACATGGCAAGATAAACAGAGTAGTGTCTGAGCTGGGTTTAAGTAGTGTTCAGAGATGTGACTTTGGTTTATGCCCACCTTTATTATTAGACAAAAACCCCACAACAGCAGGAACAAAGATACAGCAGTAGTGGGGAATAATCTAGTAAAATTTGCTGCATCTCAAAAGGATTATAAAACCTCTCCTGCGATTGACACTGTCTGCCATCCCACACTTATGAAAGCAATAGCATTGATCTTTAACACACCATATGTTAGATCACTTGCTCTATTTTGTGTGGGAGCTGGGGTGGGAATAGTATAACCTTATCTTTAGCTGTCTGATTATTAAAATGCATCAGTTATAACTTTAACAGGACAAGGCAGCATGGTTGAGTGGTCTGAGTGCAGGGTTTGAGAACTCAGAAGTTCCTGCGGCCCACATTCTAGCTTTGACCTGGACTTAGTGTGTCTTTGAGTAATCTGCCTCTGACTCCATTTGTAAAGTGGAAATAACACTCATCCTTCAGAATCAGTTGATGTTTGTACAGTGTTTTGAAGGTACAAAATAATAGATAATATGTATGCATTGATACTGCATATTTCTATAGCATATATATATTTTGAATAGCTAAATATATTTGGAATAGATATTATAATGTATCTGTAGTGAGGAGGCGTGGCCTCCCTCAGATGCAGAGGGAATACCACAAGATTCCTAGTGGGTGGAGCCATGAGGGCCTTGCCCCACACGCCAGAAGCAGAGAGGCGTAACAGGAAGGGGAAGCATAAAAGGCTGTCCCAGCCTCTGAGCTAATAGGGAGCTGCCGAAAGAGACAGACGCTTCTTCCCCGCTGCTGGAGTGGGATGCCAAGGAGAACCACTGCTGCCCCGGAGACCAGCCTGAGCTTCCAGAGAGCCCTGCCACTCCCGATGCTGAGAAGCTGCTACCGTTATCCTTCGGAGACTGAGGATGACTTCTGGATGCAGATACACCCAAGAGGAAAAGTAGGCAGCAGCCCAGGGAAACCTGGCAACAGTCTGGTTGAGAGCTGGCCTGATACAAGATCAGCATGTTGCGGGCAGATCCCTGCTGACCCAGTGGCAGACCATTTCTCCACTGTTAGGACCTTGGGCTGGGACGCAGTGGAGTTGGGCGGGCCCTCGTCCCCTCTGCCACCGTACCCCTCCTTAGGCCAGAAGGCTTGTGCTTCTCGGACATCCCTACCTGAGCTCCATATACTGTTCTTGGCCCTCATCCCTACCTGAGCCCCAGACTGGGCTGGTGCTACAGCTCTGCCTGATTTCAGACCAGAGTCCTGACTGTTTACAGGCCTGCCCTGCTTGAAGGCCGGGGCCCATTGAGAACCGCTAATTCTCCCCCTTTTTTTCCTTTGTGTGGAGAAGACTCTAGCAGATCAAACTGCGAGGAGGCATGGCCTCCCTCAGATGCAGAGGGCCGGCCGCGCCAGATTACATGTAGTGGAGAATGGAGGCAGTGTCCACCCCCCTGAACATAAGGGGGATCATGTTGCTTCTTAAGCCATCCCCAGCAGAGGCCACCATGGATTGGGATCAGCTGGTGAGTCGGTGGGCCAGGAACCAGCAGCGAGAACATGCCACTCAGCTCCAGTGGCAACAGCGGATGCAGCAGAGACTGGAGCCCCAAGGCCGAACACGGGTCATGCGACACTAGCCCCCCACTCTGGCTGCGGCAGTAAGGGGGACTTCCTGGTGGCAGAAAGCCCCAGCTGTGCGGTGCCACCCTTCAACCCTTGGCCGACTGAGAGGCTGGGCCTGCCTTGCAATGACAACCTTTTTGGGCTGTTACAGGGCAAATGGCCTGTGAGGATTGGATCCTATGGCTAGGTGTGCACTGGAGAGACCCACGCCCACCTAATCTTTGGCCCCAAGGTGACAATCATAGAATCATAAAATCATAGATGAATCACAGAAGATTAGGGTTGCAAGAGACACCAGGAGGTCATCTAGTCCAACCCCTGCTCAGAGTAGGAGAAACCCCGACTAAATTATCCCAGCCAGGGCTTTGTCAAGCCGGGTCTTCAAAACTTCCACAACCTCCTCAGGTAACCCATTCCAGTGCTTCACCATCCTCCTAGTGAAATAGTTTTTCCTAATATCCAACCTAGACCTCCCCCACTGCAACTTGAGACCATTGCTCCTTGTTCTCTCATCTACCACCACTGAGAACAGCTCTGTAGTCCTGGGTAAGCAATACCTTGAAG